>NW_009953803.1:1149837-1154923 GCF_000747805.2 Chaetura pelagica
AGGAATCACCATCCCAACAGGTCACTGACCATAAGGGAGCCCTGGAGTTTTCCTGTCCAGGTTTCAGACATATTACCTCAGGATATCCAATCTGTGAGAAACACTAATATATTGGATGATGATTTTTCTTCCCCCCCCAAAATAACTTTCAGGAATACAGACAGAATGTTCAATACATCAATTTTTAGAAGACAGCCCTAATGACTAGGCTTCCAGCTTCAGACTTCAGAACAGAGTTTAATTCTCTTTCCCACCACAGACTGTATTGATGGTACTTGGAAAATTCAATGATGGAGGAATCCACAACGGTACCAATGAACAGGGACACTCAGCACCCCCAGCTGAAGCCACCGAGCACAGAGCAAAACAAACCCATTGATTTCTGGGAAGCTTTCTGTGCATTGATGGGAAGATCCAACTGCTATGAATCTGCTAGCTGAAAGCGTGGCAGGACAAACCTCTCCAGGGGTTAGACAGGTTCCTCACATGCAGCCCAGTGAAACCCAGTTGCCTGAGAACCACTGACATGGGCTAGTGGGTCTTGCTACTCCATACTTAGGTAATGTAGTAACCACAGAGGAGTAACACTGCCTGGCTGACACTGCTCAGATGCTTGAGCAGATACATGAAACTAAAAGTCTTCTTATCCCTGCAAAGAATTCAATTTCAAAAAAGTCTTCTGCAGTTCTGTCCATTTAAATCACCAAGGCTTGGAGAACCCTTCAAAGGCAGAGTTTATATTCCTGAAGCCCAAGACACTGAGTTGTACCAAACAGGAGGACAAGCCTTTCTAGCTCAGAAACAGAATAGATGGTTTCTAGAAAACCAGATAAAGCCCAAAGAAAATGAAACCAGAAGTAATTGCCCTGACCGGTGATCACAGAGTTCCCACAGCAGAGGGAAAGGATCCTCTGCTGTGACCTATTATCCCTACCCTGTTACACTGGAGCTGTAACCTCTGCTCTCAGCAGCAGGTAAAACCTTCTGTCTCCTCTGCCATCCTCTCAGCATCTCATCCCCTGTTCACATCCTCAGCAATCCCCGTGTCCCGCTGCTGCAGGGCAACGGAGCCACAAAGGAGGGGGCTGAGACCAAGCTCAGCTCAGTGCTGAAATGAAGAGCCAAGGGACTATGATGTGACTGCAAGGTGCCTGTTTGTTCCATTTCTTGATTTCTGCTGCACATACCAACACCTCTGCTTTTCTTATGACTCTCAGGAGGGTCAATTGTTTGTAAGTAAATGAAATTTTTGGGTGAAAAGCAAGCTAAATAGAGTTTAAAAATGGTACTAACAGAGATCTGAATACATGTAGCTCCACATACACAGTGAGATGGGCATCACTGCATAAGGATTCATACAATTTTGTTTGATGTGTCAACTCAAATTATGTAACAGAATTGAAACCCCATCACAGGAGCATCTGTCACCACTCTAAGGCTGAAGGGATGCAGATCTGCATGGGGGGTTGTGGGAGGCTTGGAAGTTTTTGCCAACTCCTCAGTTTGTTTATACTTCTATAAAAGAGAAACAAGTACATCATCAATCTAAGGGCTGTGGCCCAAAGAGACAGAAGGACTCCTGGAATGATCACATTCTAACACACTTTGGGTAAAGAAACAGAATTTTGTTCTGGTGCTCCACTGAAATTCATGCTTTGAATCCACAAATGAGAGATATGAAGCCAGAAAAGATTCTGAGTTATTAATGAAAAATGTTCATATAAAGAAGAGATCTGTAGAAATGATATTTGCAGATGTTAAAAACTACAAGTCTGAACAACTTCTGTCTCTATCTGTACACAGAAATTCGCAACTACTGAACCGGAAGCCAAAAATCTGATGCAGATTCTTCTGTTAACTGCAAAAATGACCAGGATCCTGTATTTCAGACAACAAAAATGCAAGTTCTGATTCTTTTACACACAACAACACTTACAGGTAACTGTACTGAGTGGAATAAAGCTTTAACATTAATAAAGAAAAATATTTTCCCCTATTATTCAAGATATTTCACTGTAATATTATTACAATTGTTTTTAGAATCATCAAATGACAAAGTTGTTCTGATTTTTAGAAGATGCTTATTCCTCTATCCTGGACCTGTTTCTAGCATAACTAAAATATTAAACAGATGTGGGTGAGAGGTGGGAGGGAGTCGTTTGGGTCACCAAAGATCCCCAGGATGCTGATCAGGAAGCAGCACAGACTAACCCGAGGGGTTTTTAGGGGATCTCATGTACCCCAGCACTGCCTTCTGAACGAAGTGTGGGGCAGGGAGAGCAGCACATCTGACCATGACAATCCAAGTGCCTTTTTTTCCTGCCACAATGTATCCCCAGCCCTTCCCCCTCCCCACTGGCACTGTCCCTCTGGCTTTCCCTGCTGTGCTGCTCTTCAGAAGCTGGTCAGAACTCACTCAGTGGTTTCATGTATTATTCAGTATTTGCCAGGCTCAGTTCTGCTGATGAATGGCACATAAAAAGTTACGAGCAGAGAGTTTTATGGGGAACCTGTAGCTCACTGGAAAGGAAATGGCACTTCTCTCAGTCTACATGTTTTATTGAAAACAAATGTCATTGTGATAAACAATTTATGTACCAAAACCGTAACTGGAATGAACTTCAGAATTAATATCTAGCAGAACAAGATTAGCCTTGCAGGCTGTTTTAAGAGCACTGACAGATACACAGCTGTACAGCTCTGTGGTCTGACCCATCGATACAACACAAGACCTCTGACTGTCATTATGCTTATTAGTGTCAATATCAATGATTTCGGTTTTGCCACATGGAGACTGTTTTACTCCAGAAGTATATTTTAAGAACTGTAATAAACATAAGCACACAGGTGGACAATCACCCATCATCTGCTCCTCACCCTTTTCTGAAAAATTATGACACAATTACAGTCGTAAAATTATTAACGATTGCAGTTTGTAAAAGCCTGGTCAAATATTGACATTGAAAAAAACCAAAGAGAACAAACATGAAAAAGTAGCAGTCTGAAGTGTAAATGGCCAAGCTCACAGAATATGTAACAATTACTATCTTTTTTTTTTAAAACAAAATTTGAGAGATCTGATATGGAAGTGCAATAGGGGCAAAAATATTAAAACTGTTGTCTGAAACCAAGTCAAAAGGTTCTGCCTCCATTTTAGAGACAGGAGAACAGAATCAGGAATAATTCCTTTCCACTTGCATCGATTTTCAAATTATTGTCAGTGAAATTATGATGTTAGAAAGGTTTTATAAGTGTCTGTGTCAAAGGCCCTGTGTAACTGTGTCATTAGTTTTAGTCCCCACAAACAGACCCCACCATTTCATGAGAAAAGAAACAGCAAATCCCAACTGGCAGTAGCACATTCACTGGAATCTGCAGATGGGTAAACTAAGTTTTTAATTACTCTGGCCAGCAACCTCCAAGATTTACCTCTACAGAGTATTTTAAGCAACTAGTTCAGAACACAGAAGAAATGCCTGGAAAGGCTTTACAAACACAGGCATCTCCTCTGGAATGGCAAGAGAGACCCCACTGGAGAAGTTTGTTACAGACTATGCAGACACTCCTACACCTGCTTGAAGAAGCAGCTTTTAAAAACATGGCCTGAAGGACACAACTGCTAAAATGGCTTTGAAGGAAAAGGCAGCAGAGTGTGACAGTCCATTGGGAAGGATTCCCAAATGCATCCCACAGGAGTGGGGCTGAGACTGAATGTTTCCTCTTCAGACTGGAGGCAGGAGGGCACAACCTGATCTACTACACCATTGAAATAGTGAGTAATATAACCATGCATGTGTCTGCACAAAATGTTTATCCCCACTGCATCTCACATGGAGCCCCCTGCCCATCCCCCTCCCAATCCCCATCTTCCTTTTTCCCTGCTCTACAACACTGAATTACTGCACCAGCTTCAAAACACCAGGAAAATTAAACACAGTGCAAGGAAAATTATATCCAAACACTCCAGCAGATTCATCAATCACAATAGGGAACAATTTAGCACAAGCACCTCTCAAAAACTTCTTAATATAAATACATCTAAAACACCTTTCTTCCATTTGACTTATTTAAAAGCTCTGAGCAACCTGCTAAAAGAAAAACAATTTGCAAATGACAGACTGATTTGTGATCTCTGCAAGAATTTGCTGCTTACTGATGCCCTTCTCAAATGCAGAACCCAGGAATACCGTGGAGAGTCAATTACTCCCTGAGAGCTTCAGGCCTTACTTACTCATTAATAATCAGATCTGGTGCAAAGCACAGGAGATTTCCATTGGATTGCTTGTATGATCTCCATCCTAAAGCAAAAGCCATCAGGAACATCCATGAGTACTGCAGCAGGGTCATTTGGTCATCCAGATGTAAGTTTCGGAAACCTAGAAAAATGAGAATGTGATGGTAGTGGTTGCAGGGGAAAGAAAAAGCCACCCCATAACTTCTCCTTAGCACATCTGTATTACCAACGCAGATTACCACTTTTAAAAGTGTATTTAACAAGAATTTCTGCCAACTGTGTCTGCAGGTGGGAGCCAACCCATCACCAAACCTTCCACATTCCCCTGGGACAGTCAGCTTAGCTGAGCAGCTACAGCACCCGAGAGAAAATGAACACCCTGACTTGTGCTCTGGGCCTGCACACTCCAGTGCCTGTTCCCAGCCAAAACACCCTACTGATGTGGTGAGGGGCAGTAAAACCAGCACCATCCATCAAGGCAGATCAGACAAACCAGTACAGCAGCACCAGTCTGTAAAAGTCAAGAGAAACTCCTTGCTAAAAATATTCAAGAACTACTGATCTAAGAGGTTTGGCTAGAGCTAACAAAAATAGCTTTCTATATTACTTTTAAAAACAAATCTCTATTCTAGTACGAATTTTAACACCCAATGGTCAAAGGGCTCAAGCAGAATGACCTAATTTGTTAGAGTAGCAAATCACAGAATCATAGGATGGTAAAGGCTGGAAGGGACCTTAAAGATCCTCAGGTTCCAACCTCCCTGCCAGGAGCAGGGACACCTCCCACCAGCCCAGGCTGCACAACCGGCCCTTCAACACCTCCAGGGGCAGCCACCACCTCCCTGGGCCGCC
>NW_009953803.1:1155086-1217603 GCF_000747805.2 Chaetura pelagica
CAGCCTGTTCCAGTGCCTTCCTACCCTCATGATGATGAACTTCTTCCTGCTGTCTAACCTAAAGCCTGAGAAGGCTCTGCAGGACACCCGAGCCAGCAACGGGCTTCGGGCAGGCCGTGCCGGCTGCTCCGGCCACGGAGCCACCTCACCTGGGATGGCCTTGGCCCACTTGACGGCAGCCACCACCTGCCTTCCCCCCAGCATGTTGAGGGTGGAGAGGATGCGCCAGCTGGAGTCGGGCAGGGTGCTGTCGTAGCCCGAGTACAGCACCTCGGGCTCGATCACCTCCAGCAGGGAGACCAGCGTGGGCGTCAGCTGCGGCAGCGAGGCGGGCACCATGCTCTTGTTCCCGGGCCCCTCCGGCGCATCCCGCGCTCCCGCTGCGCCCGCCGGCTGCATTCCTTTTATCTTCTTCTTTGTTTTCCGAGCTAGGAAAGTTTAGGGAAGTCACAGGTTAGATCATGGAAAGTGATGGCGCAGCAATAAAAAGGCCACAGAGGAAACGCTGCCTCCGTGTTCCTGTGCCGGCAGATCAGGCAGCCCAGAACTTAGCACATTTCTTCAGAAATCTGTAAATAATTTCATTTCCAATCTAATTAAGCTTCCTGTTGAAAAGAAACTTATTTTATGTTTTAATGAAAGTCACATTCACGTTATAAATGTTAAACAACATCTGCAGGCAGCACAAAGCACTGCCTGAGCCTACAACTTCTGTTACATGCAACGTTTCAGTGAAACTTCATGAGAGCACAACACCTCCTTGGAAACATCTGCAGAACTGCATGGTTTATGAGTTCCTTAAAATATTACCTACAGAAACCATACAGAAGAAAGGAAAAAAAAAAAGAAAAAGAAATATTTAATGGGTAAGAAGTAACTCAATCCCTTGAGCCAGGAAAAACATCTTTTTGAAAATGCTGGGCAGGAGGAGATTATTCTCTTGCCAGCTCTCTTGCATATAAATCATTGCTGTGTAATTAAACCATAAAACTCATTTGCCAAATAAATAAAACATCACACAGAGATGTTAACCATAAACTACAAAAAGTTGGAGCAACAATTTTATTAGCATATTGTCAATAATGGAGTCTCCCCCTTGGCTCTGGATGCAGTCTGCTACACTCAATGCACTATTTAACTGCCACCAAACGGGGCCCAGCTCTTTTCCTGTGTCTCAATTAATTAATTGATTTCTGTTCTGGAACGTCCCAGATAAATCAGTAGCACATAAAAGCATCATGTAATGTGCTTTCACATTCAGAGTTTCTACTGACCTACTCAGACTCTGTAACCATCAGCTCTGTGGGGTAACAACACAGCATCCCACTCCTGACCCTGCCTCTCCTACTGGCTCAGACAGAGACTTGAGAAACCAACAGCTAAAGAAAACAAATTCTCTACGGACCTTGCATAAAGTGCAGTTTCCCAAATCTTACACACTGGCCACATTTGCCAAGACTGTCATGAGGGAATAGCAACAGAGCTTCTTGTTATTCTCATCTATATTTTGAAATGGCTGCTACAAAACCCTTTCAACATTCCGGCATTTTTTGCCCCATTATCCTTGTTCTCAACAGCAAACGAACTCCTTTGACCGAAATGTACATGCACAAGCCTTCAGCTTCATGCAGACACTGGTATGGAGCAGTTCCAGCCCAGAAAGTCTAGGAAAATTATATTAAAAAGAAATATATCTGATAAGACGAAGTAATTTGCAAGAATTTTTACGAGGCTACGCTACTAGACCTGACTCAGATCCACAGTTGCAACTCACAAACAAAGAAGGTTGAGGTAACGTATGTCTTTACCATTTGTTTTCAAATATAAAAATACCACAGATTCAATGCCAGCTCCTCAGGGTACATGACAGAAGAGCAGCCATACAAATAAGCTCGGCATGGGAAGAAAAGCATCCAAGATTTTCTGCTCAAAACAGACAACCTCCAGGCCCTGTGCTCCGGCTCCCGCAGGGCGTTCCCGCTGCCCACTTCCCAGGACAGGTTTCCTGCCCCTGGGGCAGATGGTGTGTGCACCTGAGCCCCACGGGCAGCCCTGTGGCACAGCAAGCCCTGCCAGACCCACCTGGACACCACCCGCCTTGCCTGGAAAATGGGATTGACAGCAACACACCCCACTGCAGGTGCAGAGCAGGGCAGGGGATGTTACTGCAAAGAAACCCTTAAAAAAAAATATATATATATATAAAAATACAAAATAAAGAAGGCAGAAAAACCCTGTAACTTGCCAGCAGTTTAACTATAAAGTGCAGTATGAAAGGCCAAAAAAATTATGAGATTACTTTTTACAGGCATAAAACCTAACAATAAATCTTTTCTTCAAACACACCAGCAAGGGAAAGGGTGCCAAAGAGTGCCTGGGGTCAATCAACGAGGGAAGCGGAAACGAGAACTCAGCGAAACAAAAGACTGCAGCACAAAATACCACTTTTCCACTGTGTAAATCTCTAGCACCTGCAGCCTGATAGCTGTCTGTTTTCCCAGTCCCTTACAACCAAAGAACCAAGCAGCAGAAACAAGAAAGTTCCAGAAAAGGTTGATCATTAGGGCCAAAGGTGCTAAAACAAACTATAATAGAAAATTATCGAGTGTAAAAGAAGCCACTTTTGCCTCAGCACAAGAGCAGGTAAGAATTAAAATACTCTATGGTAGGTTTTATTTATTTTTTTTAATTTTTTTTTTACAATATTGAAATAAACATTATTCATTAAAAATAAAATTTGTATTCTACCCAATACCTAACAGTGAAATTCCTTGCAGGTATTAGAAACCTGGAGATACTCCAGGGCAGGTAGATGGAAGAATTCCACCTGCAAGGAAGGCGAGGTGAAAGGGGCCTTCAGACTGACATGCTAGGGCAGTGTCACCTCCCGCTCCTCATTATCTGGTCTGCTGACAAGCATTGTTTATGCACTGAGAATACATGACTTTTCAAAAAGAAATTACTGTCTTTTTAGACAGGTAGACAGGTAGGCACATTTCATTATCTTTTAAACAAGAGTAATTCCTGAACTGTGACCCTAAAATAGCCAAGATAAAAGGAACGCTTTTTTAAGCTTCTTTTGCACTTTGTACTGCCTCTAAGTTCTGCTTTATAGGAGCTCTTCTGTACACCCAGCTCACCATCTGCTCAACTCCCTGTTTCAGGGCTGCTTTGCCCCATGTCACAGCACCTTGGGCTTCTTCATTTTTGTGTCGCTGAGTTTCTAGATCTTCTTCCCCTCTTGATGATAAAAGCTTCTCCTCCCCCCGCCTTTTCCAACAACTTACATAACAATATCCATCCTCCAAAAACCCACTATTCTGTAGGATTCTCTGTGCCAAAATTCACAAACTCTGGCTGGAAGGGCTCCAAACTCCATGTGGGAAAGTGGCAAATATCAGACGTCATTCCATTTGAATTTTCTTTGGTGCAGCTCAAATGGCACGTCCTAGAGCCTGAGGTATTAATGCCTCCTTTAGAAACAGTTCACAGAACTTGATGCAGGAATGGAAAGGCTTAATATTACGAGTAATATAGGTAATATGGGGCTCTATTCATATGAATAAATACATGAGTATTATATATGAATGTTGAAAACAGCTATGGAGAGAAAAAATAGAAACAAGTCATAAAGCAGAATGTATTCTTTTCCACCTCAAAATGAAAACTCTCCTCCTGAAAGAGGCTAGAAGCAGAAGAGGAAAACAGGACGTGCTAGCACAGACTCCACTGTGCACATCACCTACCCCTCTAACAGCATTCACCACCTGCATTTCACTAAAGGATATTATCACTGACTGAAACGAAACTCTGTTCATATTTGCATCTGTCAAATACATATTTGACATTTTTGTTTTATCTGACAATTCTGATTATACAAGTATCACCATGATAACTATGCTAGTAAGTACTTTATTGATACCTACAGCTCAAGGAAAAAATATCAAGCATAACACGTAGCTGACAGGAATAAAAATGTTTTATGCCCTTTTACAACTGCTGCTCTACCTGTAGCTGATGTGGACTTGGGTTTCTCATAAGCCACACAGGACTTAGCAGAGAACAAACACATTCTGGTACATTTAAATGTATTTATTTAACCTATCTTTTCCAGAGAGATTCTGACAGACATTTAAGAAGCATCCACAGCACAAACAAAAAGCATTTTCTCCTCTGCAGTCTGAAGGTGTAAGCCCCACTTGAGCTCTGCCTCTCTGGGCTTTCCCTCCCAGCTGTGATTTCAGTGTCAGGTCAGTCTCCTGAGCTTGGATGGGCACATCTCACACTTCCCCCTGGGAATTCAACAGTTCTGCTGCCTCAGAGTCAGTGAAAAGCAACAAGATTTATGTGCTGACAGGAATAAAAAAGAACCCTGGTCTGTGTGTATGACTCACTCCTGCTGAGCACAAGGAAGGGAGCACAAGTGAGCACCACCAGAAAGCAGGGGAGAAATCTCAGTATGAAAAAAATCTTGCTTTTCATTAAAATGCTCACACATGCCATAAAATGCAGTATTTTTACCATATTAAAACCCTGCTCAGACAATTGCTTTAGAATCATAAGCAGCACGACCTTTATGGTCTAGGACCCAAAAGTAAAGCTGAAGAGCTGAGTTACCTTCCAGGTTCATGCCGGCCTGCAGACACTTGCGGTAGCGGCACGCGGGGCAGTTCTTCCGCCGGATCTTGTCAATAATGCAATCGTTTCTCCCAGCACACAGATAGTTGTGCTGCCCTGTGTTCAGAGACAAACAAAATAACCATAAGCTCTACTACTACAGTAACAGATGAGGCCATTGATTCCCCCTGTAATGTGCAGGAGCTGGAGACTATACTCACTGTACTTCATCCCTACGATTTCCCATCTCTATACAGCAAACAGATTTCTTGTATTTAGACACCAAACCAATAAAACTACGTAGAAAACCTATTTTTCTCTTACATTTCTCAAAGACATATTCTGCAGCATGTTTCCCATTTCCCTAGAGTTTCACAGGACATATGAGTAATGTCCATAACACATTTAGCAAGTATTTATGTCAACATTCCTACAGCCACACAGACGTGGCTTTCACCATTCTGAAACCAGGTTGGTTCTGGGACCAGAGAAATTGAACCATGAGGGCTCTGAATCATCAGAAAAACAAGCAGCAGAACAACACAGCTTTGGCCATCCTGGGTTCCTGAAGACAGGACCCTGTCTACATGAAGAATTGTATATAAATACACAGTTGCTGTCCCACCCTCATCTTTCCTCTTCTCCTGTAGTTCTCCTCTTAGCTGAAAGAAATACCCTTTATATTGATACAGTCATTTTCTGCAACTGTTTCCATTACAGTGTAAAGGTGTTTGGACAAAGGGACCAAAAGGGGTTTCAGGCTAAAGCCCGGAAAACCAAGGTGCAGAGTCAGCTTGATCCACACACTAACAGGTGCCTGGCAGCTATTAATGAAAAGGGTATTGCAGAAACAAATTCTTCTTACATATGTTCCTAATAAGAAAAATGCCTATAAGAGACAAAAGCAAATTATTTGTTCCTTAAAGCGAATACTAGAACTAACAGATCCTGGAAGAGCTCCTGAAAACATCCACACTCCTTCATCCAAATGATTAAGGCTGGAATGGTCTGTGGAACAATAAAAATGAAAGCAGATGTAAGCCCCGAGCAACTTATTGCCCTTTTTCAGCTACAAGCCTGCTCACATTTTTACCATTACCACAGCTGGTAAGATGCAGCAAGGTGCACCACTGCTCAAAGGAATGAATGCTTCCATCTCTTCATGTGTCAATACTTTTGCGATTTCTTTTAAGCTTGAGAACAGGCAAACCCATTGCTATGACACATGTTCAGCTGCCAATGCCCTTCTGAAGGTTATTGAGTGACCTCATTTTAATCAACGATACAGGTGATTATTTCCTTCAAATAAAGAGCCTGGCTCTAAACGGGAGTGCAGCTCTTGTCAGGCTGTAGCTCTGAACAGCATCATTCCAGCCCTGAGGAATCACTCCCCTTTCATGGATGATGGGAATATCTTTAACTTTTCTACAGCTCTCTGATCCTGAAACAGAGTCAGACACTGAGGTACAACCTGCTTCATGCTTACGCAGCCCAAAACGACAGCTGACTTGCTCTGCCATGCACACTAGAGTCACATGTAGTTCTCCATCACCTCTATTTCCCAGAATGGTTTTCTTCCCTGTATTAGAGAGAAACCTTAATGATCCAAAACCACACACATGTGATCTAGCTACTCCAGCAAGTACCACATGTGGGCATCTAATATTGGCAGAATTGCTTACAGGAAAACTTGTAAACTATCAGAAACTCACATACAACAAATGTATCAAGTTTCATGTTCAGTTTTATACACAAAACAGCTCACATGAAACTTACAATCACAAACAAAAAGTCTAATGCACACAGACCAATATTTGTATATAAAAAGACAAATAAACAAAAACAACAGTGAAAGAAAAGGAAAGAAACAAAAACCCAAGACAACAATACACCCTTTACACGGTGAGTGAAAGGGAGCATTTTATAAATGTAAATGGAACCCGTGCTGCAGATAATCAACCCATTATCAATGTTATTTACTACAAGAAGAACAGTGATGTAATGGATAGGATTTTCCAGTAGGATTCTAGCAAAAACATGGATTCCAGCAAGATTGAATGGACTGGGTTTGAATGTGGATGACATATATGTGCATTCTATCTTTTTAACCAGCAAATTCATCAGAAGATGCCTTACCTTCCACAGCTCTTTTGAAGAACACTTTGCAGCTGCCACAAGTGAGAACTCCATAATGGCACCCAGAGGCCTCATCAGAGCAAACCAGGCAAAGCTTGGGAGGTGGTCCCGTAGTTGCTGAGGTTGTGGAGGGAGAAGAGCTTACATCTGATCTCATTCCAGGGCTAAAAAAAAAGCATTAAAATACATTTAATTAAGATTTATGGGATACTGGCAAAAGTAAGATCCATAACTGCCAGAAACAGGTTGTCCTTACCCTCAAATATCACAGTTCTGCTCACAAGGTTCACTGGACTCCGAAAGAGTTAACCATGAAATTAGTAAAACGTAAGTAAAGCTGTATGGAATTTTCACTGCCTCTTTGACTAGGTCACGATTACCTCCCTTGCACATTTCTGAAGCCAAGTTTCTTGCACAATTATCCTAGCCTTTAAAACTGACTCTTAAAACATGCTCTTATTCCATATTGTTTTCATTACTGTCACATTCCCTGCAGTCTGCACCGAGTCCTGCAAGAGCTTTCTTTCCAGCACCGTCAGGAGTTTTCTACTGGGATACTATTATGCAAGAAGCTGTGCAAATTAAGCCATATATTGATATATATTTAAAGTAATACATGATCATTTCACCCCAACATTTTAGGAGAAAATACTTATTCCTAATTGCAGGATGTAAACATAGAGGCCATCTGGAAATGAAGTGTTAGCTCCTTAAAAAAAAATAAAATAAATAATTGCTTGAAAAATAATAAAAACCCAATCTGTTGTAATCACCTTCAAGTTGCTTCTAATCATAAGGGCTGAACCGATGCTGGTTGTGCCAAAGCTCAGAGGTTAATCTCATTCAGCAACTCAAGATCAACAAACCCTGGCGTGTTACCCACTGGAGGCTGCCTCGACACTCCCCTTCGAAGGCCCATTTTGTTGAGTTTGTTTTCACAAAATTTAAACTTTTGAAATTAAATTTGTATCCTCTTCGCTTGACTTAAAGGCAATTTCCACAGAATTTTCTGTCCAGCCACCTGGGCTCCAGCCACCTGGCAGATGAAGCCAGAAACTAACACTTTTTTTAGGCTTCGGTGCCTCCGCTCAGAAACTCCCCCGAACATCCACGCTCCCTAATGTGGGCCTGACACTTGTGTGTGGGCAGGTTTTCATGGAAAATTCCTTTTCCTTACCTCAAGACAGTCTGACCAGACTCCAGTCACACATTTTTAAAAAACCCACAGTTCTCGAACATTCAAAAAAATCTTAAAATTCCAGCCCAAACTGAAACACTCCAGCACCTGGAGGTTCTGAACATGCCTCCTCCACACGCTCCAGCCCCAGAGAGGGCTCACAAATGCATCTTTAACTACACACTCCCCTCGTTTCTACAAGGGCAGAGGCACCCTAGGAATGTAATGATGGAAGACTCCCCCACACACACACCTTAATGATCCATTTGGAAAAAGGAGTTAAACTGTTCCTCCACTTTGCAATGTCATACATCCCCCACAAAAAATCCAAAGAAAACAACAATTTTTTAAAACCAGTAATGACAGAAGTCACAACCTACTGCAACCTGCCTCATTTTATCTGAAGTTTTAGGCCCACTAGCTCTTTTCCTTATACTAAAAATGTCAATTTAAACATTTGAATTCAGGCTAGGAGCCTAGGATTTTAAATAAGAAAGATGTAACTTGAGAACTTCATTTCATTAAAATGATTAAACCCAGAAAAAGATGGAAACATCTTTCTACGGGTAGTTTTGAAGACAGCTAATTTAGATACACAAATTAAACTCCTTATAACTTACAAATTTCTGACAAAAGCATTTTTAAGGGAACATTCATCAACTGTCACAGAAACTATGGCAGTGCCAGATATATTCCACTGCAACTTTTCAATCACCTTTAATTTTTAAACAGGGCTCATTTTCTCTACCAGTACCCTAGAAAATGTAATATGAGAAAGAAAACAGATGATGTGACTTACAAAACTAAAAATAAATTATTACATTGATTAATAAAGCAGCAGCCAGCAATCTAATCTGGGCTTCTGGCATATCTTTTCAAGCCTGGCTCTATCAGATAAGGCCAATATTTACTAACTGTGTGGAGAGCTGCCAGCCAGGGACAGTCCCCTGGTTGTGTAAAACACAATTTTGCTTGCCTAAAACATGCAGCAGCAGAGGGGCTGCAGGGCAGGGGGGGTCTCCAGAGAGCTACACCCCAGGCTGGAGACTTGATGTAAATCTTCTGTGTACCTATATGTTCTAAAAGACAAACAACCACTTCCTAAGGAAGAAGTAAGGGAGGAAAATTACACTCCCAGACAATACAATAATAAAAATGTTACCTTTTAGGTACTTGCAGAAATGTTTTTAAACTCAACAAAACCCTAATGACCTTTGAGTCTTATGTAAATAAAATAAAAAGCCGAGAAGTACAGATGAGAGAGGAAAAAAAATCCCAAATGTTAAGGGTTCCAAATTTGCAAAAAGCTTTAATTAAATTTTGAGAGGCTAAGTTGTTTAAGGCACTGAGCTCCATTCCCACTTACTTTCAAAAATTATTTATATACAATCTCACTTGATTTGTAAAGATCTGTTGTTTCCAGTCAAGGAAAACAAGGGGGTAAAATGGAAAGACTTCAAGAAGATGCAGCTGCAGTGACCAGCTCTGCAGAAATCCAGTTGTTTAACCAAAGCCATTTCTGTGTTAATCATTTACCAGAGGTTTTCAAACCAGGGTCAAGGTCCAAACTGTATTAAGCCGGGTGTGTTAGCATTTATGGTGGTGGGAAGTTTTCCTTTCGGGGGGGTCACGTCATCCCCCCGTGGTGGCCGGGGCACAAGGTGGTCCCACCGGGCTCCTCCGAACAGGCCCTTGCAGCCCCAACATGGTGACAGCAAAGTCACAGCCCTGCCATCAGCTACAAACACGTGGCAGAAAGATGTGGCTGAGGAAGTGACTGGTGGTTCTGAAGAAACCTTCCTCCACTGCTGAAGAAGACATCTGCCTTTTCCTCTTTCTTCTGTGAAGAACATAAAATCTCCCCGACACAACACAATGTGCTCCCGCCCTGGTATGCTGGGCCTGCTAACACACTGATGTGATGAAAAAAATATATTATGTTCCTGTTACTTTACATTATTGAACTAAAAAACCCTCTAGTGAGATAACGAAGAGATTAATACTTCCAGCAACTAAATGTGCTGGTTTTTTAGTGTCTACAACTCACACACAAGCTGAGGATGACCAGCCTTGACTGCACTTTGTCCAAAACTATTCCCAGTCCTAGCACAGTTCTGCTGTGAACTCTTAAAAAATGTGAATTAAATTAGCACCAATAGCAAGTTACACATGTGCAATGAGAAGAGAACTTGGCTAACAGTTAACAGTTTAAAAACTAATTGCTTGTAAGGAAAATGGCTGCAAGCTATGGAACAGAAGCAGCATCTGGGGAGAGCTGTGGGGCTGTCAGGCAGAGAGCAGCTCTCAGCAATTGTCACCTTTTGAAAAACATCTACCCTGAAGAAAAATTCTGGGGAAACGCATAATGGAAGCTCTTTTCAGACATATGGACAATCCAGGTACTCCCTGGTGTTGTTACACATTACAAAAACAGAACACTTGCAACTGCCTCCTAAAAAACCTGTCAGAAAATGCTACCCATGTCCACTGGCAGCTCCAAGGGAAGAAATGGAGGCAGCGTGTCCAGGGTGGGAAGAAATGGCTCAGGATTTGACTGCATTTATTTTGACTGGTCTTTGATAAGACTTCAGTTTGCTTCTACCTCTAATCTCATGCTTCACACGTCCAAGCTGTAGTCACTCCCGACACCCCCAGACCACACCACTGCACACCAGCAGCCCTGCTCCTCCAGCCTCACTCCCCCCAGGGCTGAATTCATGTGCTCTTGAAAGAGTTGCTTATCTGCTGCAGTTGTATCACCAAACTAACTGTAAAGAAACGATTTTCAATGTCATTGCTGCCTGGGCCTCATTCTTATCTTCTAGCACTGAGAACAATGTAAACACTCAGCTGCATACACCAACTGATTACATTTTTTGAATTGCTTGCTTATTTTTTATTAACTAGAGAAGCTACTATTTGTTTTCTATACCCTCTTGGCCAGAAAGCAGTTTTCAGTTCAAGCAGGAAGATTTTTTAAAACAAGGCACTATACTTTTCATTACAATATTAGAATAAAAGTATATTTACCAATTGAAAATAATTTTGAAAATGTATTTTTCCTAAGAACCTGCACCACTGGTTACCATGGTCTTCCCTGTCTCTTGTAATGTACTCACTTCAGTTTAAAGAGACTGAAAATTGGTACAAGTTGGTAAGAACCAATGTTGTTCTCCCAGGCTGGCTACACACCCTATGCAGGGACACAGCCTTGGCTTGGCCACCCCAGGGCTGCCCACAAAACAAAACAAGCCAACCAAATAATTTAAGAATAGGTAAGTTCTGTAGAAAAGTTTTCTTTCCTGTTATGTACTGAAAACAGAACTGAATTGCTGTGGTAGAAGTGCTGTTCTTGATTACAAGCGTGTCCCCAGTTATGCCATAATAAATTAAAAACTTTTCTCTGAATTACAGCATTTAACCAAAGCCTGCAAATAAAAGCATCCAGCACGAGTGTTTTACAGCCCCTCTGAAAGCCAACAAACACCAGTTCCTTACCCACCCACCCAGATAAATCCCATATCGTGACTTGATAAACCAGAAAACCAGATTTTTAACTAACGGTCTGGACTTGTGCACCCGGCTGGAACACAACCAAGATAACACCAACACGGGGCACGTGTCACCCGGGAAGGCCATGGCAGCCTTGCCTGGCTGCAGGGAAAGCCACTCTTCCACAAGGAGACTGGCAGGTGCCTTCCTGCCTCCTCCCGATGGGCTCTGTGCACCAGGACGTATCCTACTGCTCATTTACCAGGGAGTGCAGGGATCCTAACCCACAGAAAAAATTAAAAAGAGACATACCTGAGGCAGCAAAGTCTCATAATTAATCTCTACAGCTGCACAGTAACAAGTTTTACCACTCTCTGCTGTGCAAGGAAAGCAGACTGGACCATTCACCGTTTTGTATAAAGTTGCCTCAAGTACCATACATGGTTTTTTTCCACCAACATCATAACAAGGACATTGACCCAAGTATCCAGCCTGAGTTCCAACCAAACAAGTGACTCCAGTTTACATGAGAAAAGACTTCACATATATCAGTTATGAAAGATCTGATGTATAAAAATACACTTACCATCTGCAAAGTAAATGAGAATAAATACCTTTCCTTTAAGATTTGCAGTATAGAACCAGCCAAACCCTGATGCTGATGAGGTTTTGATCAGTCTGGAGGTCTAATAAAGAACCTCAACTGCAAACCTAAGCTCTGTTCTCCACAATTTCATGAAGAAATAGCAGTAAACTAGAAAACCCAGCACACAGAAGCTCTGAATGTACAGAAGTCCTGCCTCTTGCACAGCTGCCTCCATCCTCAGCACCCAATGCTGTGCTGGGAGCTCCCAGGAGCTCTGGCACGAGGGGCAGCCCAGCAGGGACATCACCCTGCGAGGGGCACCCCACGCCCCCAGCTCCCTGCAGCAGCAGCGACACAGTCCTGACTCGGATGAGCTCCAGCAACAAACACGTGCTGCCCAGAACGGGCCTCACAGGGAGCTCGTGTCTTCCCAACGTCGGGCAGAGGCAGGGACTGCCACTCCAAGCACTGCTGCTTCATTTCTCATAAATTATACCCTATTAAATAAAACTCCAGCCCGAGAGCACAGGCAAACACCAGCAGCACCTTCACGGAGGAGCAATTGCAGCGATTCCCGACACAGCGCACGGGAAGCAAACCCACCCACTGAACAGCGCAGGCTCCACGGGCTCCGTGCCCTTCTCCCTTCTCAGTTCCCACTTGCATTTATTCCAAAACCCAGGGATGGTCCCACCACAGTGACCTGGTGCTGCCTCTAACACACCGAGGGGCTCGGGGGAGCCCCAGATCCCCCCGCACCACTGGCCTCCCTGCTGCCCCTCGAAATGGCGTCCGCTCCCATTTTGCAGCTTGCACAGGAGCAAGGAAGAAACACTAACAGAAGGGAGCCACGCCACTGGGTTGGCTTTTTTTTTTTCTTCCTTTTTTTGGATCCTCTCCAGAATGTAAAGGTTTCAAGGGCACAGGCAAAGCTTTCTTGGAATGGATAAATGGTAATTGATGTTGCAGCTGCAACCTTAGCTAGAGGTCTTGGGATTTCAAATATACTACAGCTCTAAGTATTTATGACCAGAGCATGATAATTAAATTATATGTTCTAAACTCTTAAATTTATGACAATGCTCCAGCAAAGCAGCCAAAAGTCCTACCTTCAAGGGTAGGACTTAATTTCTATATGAATCAATTTATGCATACTTCTCCAAAGAGGTGTTTGGCTTCTTTTTACATTTCACTCTGCATCTCTGCTTCCGTAAGTAAAGAGGCAGCAAAAAAACCATAAGACAGAAGCCAGTACCATGACACTTTCATAAAACCTCTACATAAAAACTGGAATCAAATCACCCTGGGCCATCCGAATTCCTTATGCTTTTTTGGGTGAGAAAATAAGCATTTCATCTACATGTAATTTTTCAGACGGGTTATGGATCATCTACAGACTTGCCTTCCAGGTCCCCACGCGGCAGACGCCTCCAGCTCGCCGTGCCACGTACACGCTCTGCGTTTACAAACCGAGGTGCAAGCAGCTGTCTCTGCACAGAGACCCTCATCAGGAAGAACACAAAGCTAATACATACTCAGGAGAAGAAAGCTCAAAAATCTATTCAGACATTGATTTATGTTTTAATTTTTTTAAATTTTAAACTGGATACACAAAATTGTTGCTAGTCCATTCAGCCTCTGAAAGCAGAAACACCATTTCCCACCTCGGCAGCTACAGAAACACATTTTACCTGAGTGACACTTTCTTGGAAGCAGTTTCTTAGTTTTTGAGCTTTCACAAAGTAGCCAAAAGCCAACGTACTCACGGGAAATTTATTATCTTAACCCAGGTCTTTTAACACACTGATTTAATTTGCTGGTAGAGTTAATCCAACCAGAGAGCAGAATATTCAGTTGTTATTAGAACAGACCCACAAGCTTGGATCAGTCACAACATTTTAGCTTATCCTACCCACACAGGCAGCACGTATCAGAGAAGTGTTTTACTCCTTATTCATGTTGTACCACGAGAACTGAACTTAAAAATATTTAAATGGGATTAGTTCCATTAATAACCCCAGTGTGAGGTCTGCACTGCTCTGGTCACCTTGACGTGAGTGCTGGTGTCAATCACAGGACTGCAGGGGCTGCTGCCAGAGGGATGCTGCTGGGAAGGGAGTCAGAGTCCGAGGTCCTGGTGGATCCCAGCCTGCATGGAATAACATTGCTGGTACTGTAAGGAAGGCAGGGAAAGATTCACCTCAACTGCAATAGTCACCGAGCAGGTATTTTAAAAGCTGCAGGATAACACCTGCATAGTGACACTGAGTCACAAAGCTGTGAATAAATTTAGACTTGGACTTAAAAAGTTGATTTCTGCTATTCTGAAAATAAAAAAAAATAAATCAGGACTTTGTGCTGGCAGTGTAACCCTCTGACAGCCACCCAAACACTGCCTCGTATGCATGTGTACACAAGGACTTACTCACCACAGTCTGTGCTTTTATCAGCACTGTGTAACTATTTTCTGCTTTGCCATTAAAAAAACAAACAACCACTAAAAAAAAATTTAAAATGAAATTAATAAATACAAGAGAGCAGAGCTTAACTCTTCTGAGGAGGAGAGAAAGATGGAAGCAGGGCAGGAGGAGCAGAAAGGAACATTTCTTCCTTAATTCTTTCTACAGACCTTCAAGGAAGCTCTGTTTAAAAGTGGAACCGATACTAAAAGACAGTCAAGATGGTTAATTCCTCAGGGCACAAACTCCATTTCCTTGTCAGCCTGTGCGAAGCCCTGCACAGTGTGTCTTTACCCTTGGCATGGGCTTTCACACTGTTTTGTCAATGAAAATAGAACATTTACATGCGGAGCAGTTTATTATGGAGTATTAACCGGCGTGTTGCACTGCGGGCTCTGCTTCAGTGGGAATGTATGGAGAGGAGGGTGGGACTGGTGCCAACCCGAGGTTTTGGCCTCCGTCCATTTGATGCGGATCCAGGATGACTTAGTTGACTGTTGAGTCATAGGTTGGTTCAATTGACATTATTTTACATTTGACTAGTTACTGTTCTTTAAACTTTGAACAGGAGTCCAGGAGCTCAAAAACCAGCACTGAAGCAAAAAGAAAGCAGCCAGAGCAGAGTTTAAACAAGAACAATACTTAAGCAAGAAGAATACTCTCCTTAAATGACATCTACTTTTAGCTGAGATAGCTGAAAAACAAAACCTCACAATTTTATAAGTTTCTGTTACATTACCAAGAAGCTCTAACACCCAATATTAACTTCAAAATTACTGAAGAAGTTCTGAGATCTCCTCCTCTCTCCAGTAACATAAAGGTGGGAAGGAGAAGCAAATGTTTTCTGCTCTAAAAAAAATAAATCTGTAAACAACTACTATATTTTTAACAGCTATAACAGTAAAATATTCCTGAATCAGGCAGTCCATGTGCATGCTGTTAATTCTTCTTAGTACTCTAACTGAAAAAAAAAATAAAAAATGAACCCCCAAGAGTTACTGCTTCGGACTGAAGGTAAGAGACACCCATAAATGCTACTGGTTTATGTTTTAGAACCATCTGTGTGTTTCACACAGATGTTCTCAGAAATGAACCTGTCCTACAGATGCACTGAATTTAACAACAGAATTCTGGGTGAAGGTTCATGCCTCATATTTTCAATGTATCTACTGAACTCAGTTTTTTCCTGCTCCATTTCACCCCAATTTCAGACAGCAGGTATGTTTTCACTAAGTTTTGATCCCCTGTGAGGAAATTCAATGTTACAGCCACTTGCCTTCAGAAAACTGGTCAGCAGGTAAAGAAACAAGCAGACGAAGAACCTGAGTTGTCTTTAGTAAGGGCCACGCAGAGAGCAGGGAGACTAGGCTCTGTTACACTCACCTAGCAAGGAGAGAATCTGCTTTCCTAACTTCCAAGAGCATGAAAAACAAACAAAAAGCACTAAAACCATCACATATAGGGTAGTCGGCTAGAAGAAAAAAAAAATACTTCTGATGATTTTGGGATCTTAGTCACAGAGGAGGGTGACTGCAAGATGTTCTTAGTGTTGATGGCCAGAACTGAGGTTCAGCACCAACTCAGTACTAAGAATTGTGTACGGTGCTACCCTGGGTGTGTGGGTAAGGCTCCCCAGTCAGTCATCAGCAGTAACTTCACTTGAAAGGGTAAAGATTCTTTTTTTACCACATTAGAGAGAGAACAGACATTCTTGCAGGCAAGGTAAGGAGCAAATTCCAAATTCTTGGGGACTTAAAAATCAGAAACTTGCTGAAGGACAAGCCACCATGAGGCATGCTGTGACATTCCCCACGCTGAAGGCTGCCAAAAGTTTTCTTTCATGTTCCATGTTTAGTCTTTGCTGCATTTTATCCTTCATACTCAGACCTGTGTGTGTACACAAGAGAGCTCAAAACTAAGCGAATCTGTTTAAAAAAGGTATTCTCCAAAGTCTTACAAACTATTTCAGTGCCCTTAATAACACAATTTCATTTCCTTTTCACTGGCCTCTGACACATCTGATGCAAAGAATACATACAAAGCCACTCCTCCCCACACACCAATAGGAAGAAAAGCATGTAATAAGTTTGTTTATTGACATAAAATCAGCCACCTAAACGTGCATAATAACCTCAGAAGGTCAAGCAACAAGACTCGTATGACGTGTAGAGCTATTTAATGTAATTTTCATGGCACTTCCAAGTCAACTCCACTGAATTATCTGGTAGAGTGCTATAATTACTTTTGTCAACACTGTTGAGCAATTACAGACACAATTTCTGCTATACCACGAATAGGCAATAGGTTATTATCTGCTTTTGTTTCCACTTGGCATCCATGTCACACACAAGACGCTTTACCACATCCCTCATGCTCCCAGACTTTACAAGCACTTCTTGCCTTGTCTTTTTCCCCTTCCACGACACTTTTAGGTCTTGCTTGCTTTCTCTCCCCTGGATTTCTCTTATTATTTTACCCAGTTTGCCCTCCACCCCTCCCCTCAGATGAAGGAAGCTCAAGTCCTTCCTTGCTGACCCTCACACCGTTTCCTGGCCACATTGTTCATCTCTGCCTCTTTGTGTATTTTCTCTTCCTGAGCAGTACTGGGAACCCCTCCCAATTTACACTCCATCTGTAAACTTCATTAGCAGGCTGTTTACCCCTCTCCCATAACTATCACATGTTGACTAGCTGGATAGCAATAGCCTGTGCACACCTATCTCCACAGCACCTCTTTCTGCAGGCCTGCTGTGCCTCCAGGGTGTGTGCTGCTCAGTTATTGTTTCCAGGCTGACACAGTGGGAAATCCCATGTTCTTGCAGAAAAGTATTAAAAAAACGTTCCTGGTGGGAAACTATGCTTTCTTTCCCTGAATGTCAGTGCTCATTACGACTGGACACACTCTTAAAAGGTCCTGATGGAGATAACAAATGTTTTACAAACCATCACTATCTACTTTTATCTTTCACTGTCATTCGCAAACCATTTGGCCGCTCAGATTTGCTGGTAGGTCATGGTAACTCAAATAGAAAATTTTAACTGATTGTAATTAACTCTGGTCATTGCTCAAGATGTGCTTAGCACTGAATACATTGCATTCACATCCACAACAGATTTTAAGTAACTGCTATTTAGGCTACGAAGCCTGTTCCAGTAAAAAAGCTAGAGTATTCCTTTTGGAAAAATGGAAAGCTGTTTATAAAAGAGACATGATTTAAGGCATGAGTATTTTAGGAGAGGTTAGATATCATTCCACTCACTGCCTGCAGAAAGCAGGTGTTTAATTCAGCTTTTAAAGACTAGGTATTAGCCACTGGGTCCTTACTTCTATACAAAAGTACAATTAGAAGTGCCACTAATAAAATGGTTATTTCATCAGTTTCTCATATTTTTCATGAACCCAATCAAACGAAAATACACAAATACTGCTTTTTGAGCTGCAGCTAGGAAGGGCTTCAAAGCCCCAAACGTGCTGGAAGACCTGAAAAGAACATACAAGAGATGAAAATCCGGCAAAGCTGGAGATACAGGGTTGGGGGGGGGGGGGAGAAAAAGGGTTACTTAGTTACTGTTCTTTAAACTTTGAACAGGAGTCCAGGAGCTCAAAAACCAGCACTGAAGCAAAAAGAAAGCAGCCAGAGCAGAGTTTAAACAAGAACAATACTTAAGCAAGAAGAATACTCTCCTTAAATGACATCTACTTTTAGCTGAGATAGCTGAAAAACAAAACCTCACAATTTTATAAGTTTCTGTTACATTACCAAGAAGCTCTAACACCCAATATTAACTTCAAAATTACTGAAGAAGTTCTGAGATCTCCTCCTCTCTCCAGTAACATAAAGGTGGGAAGGAGAAGCAAATGTTTTCTGCTCTAAAAAAAATAAATCTGTAAACAACTACTATATTTTTAACAGCTATAACAGTAAAATATTCCTGAATCAGGCAGTCCATGTGCATGCTGTTAATTCTTCTTAGTACTCTAACTGAAAAAAAAAATAAAAAATGAACCCCCAAGAGTTACTGCTTCGGACTGAAGGTAAGAGACACCCATAAATGCTACTGGTTTATGTTTTAGAACCATCTGTGTGTTTCACACAGATGTTCTCAGAAATGAACCTGTCCTACAGATGCACTGAATTTAACAACAGAATTCTGGGTGAAGGTTCATGCCTCATATTTTCAATGTATCTACTGAACTCAGTTTTTTCCTGCTCCATTTCACCCCAATTTCAGACAGCAGGTATGTTTTCACTAAGTTTTGATCCCCTGTGAGGAAATTCAATGTTACAGCCACTTGCCTTCAGAAAACTGGTCAGCAGGTAAAGAAACAAGCAGACGAAGAACCTGAGTTGTCTTTAGTAAGGGCCACTCTTCAGAAAACTGGTAAGAAACAGGTAAAGAAACAAGCAGAGGAAGAACCTGAGTTGTCTTTAGTAAGGGCCACGCAGAGAGCAGGGTGACTAGGCTCTGTTACACTCACCTAGCAAGGAGAGAATCTGCTTTCCTAACTTCCAAGAGCATGAAAAACAAACAAAAAGCACTAAAACCATCACATATAGGGTAGTCGGCTAGAAGAAAAAAAAAATACTTCTGATGATTTTGGGATCTTAGTCACAGAGGAGGGTGACTGCAAGATGTTCTTAGTGTTGATGGCCAGAACTGAGGTTCAGCACCAACTCAGTACTAAGAATTGTGTACGGTGCTACCCTGGGTGTGTGGGTAAGGCTCCCCAGTCAGTCATCAGCAGTAACTTCACTTGAAAGGGTAAAGATTCTTTTTTTACCACATTAGAGAGAGAACAGACATTCTTGCAGGCAAGGTAAGGAGCAAATTCCAAATTCTTGGGGACTTAAAAATCAGAAACTTGCTGAAGGACAAGCCACCATGAGGCATGCTGTGACATTCCCCACGCTGAAGGCTGCCAAAAGTTTTCTTTCATGTTCCATGTTTAGTCTTTGCTGCATTTTATCCTTCATACTCAGACCTGTGTGTGTACACAAGAGAGCTCAAAACTAAGCGAATCTGTTTAAAAAAGGTATTCTCCAAAGTCTTACAAACTATTTCAGTGCCCTTAATAACACAATTTCATTTCCTTTTCACTGGCCTCTGACACATCTGATGCAAAGAATACATACAAAGCCACTCCTCCCCACACACCAATAGGAAGAAAAGCATGTAATAAGTTTGTTTATTGACATAAAATCAGCCACCTAAACGTGCATAATAACCTCAGAAGGTCAAGCAACAAGACTCGTATGACGTGTAGAGCTATTTAATGTAATTTTCATGGCACTTCCAAGTCAACTCCACTGAATTATCTGGTAGAGTGCTATAATTACTTTTGTCAACACTGTTGAGCAATTACAGACACAATTTCTGCTATACCACGAATAGGCAATAGGTTATTATCTGCTTTTGTTTCCACTTGGCATCCATGTCACACACAAGACGCTTTACCACATCCCTCATGCTCCCAGACTTTACAAGCACTTCTTGCCTTGTCTTTTTCCCCTTCCACGACACTTTTAGGTCTTGCTTGCTTTCTCTCCCCTGGATTTCTCTTATTATTTTACCCAGTTTGCCCTCCACCCCTCCCCTCAGATGAAGGAAGCTCAAGTCCTTCCTTGCTGACCCTCACACCGTTTCCTGGCCACATTGTTCATCTCTGCCTCTTTGTGTATTTTCTCTTCCTGAGCAGTACTGGGAACCCCTCCCAATTTACACTCCATCTGTAAACTTCATTAGCAGGCTGTTTACCCCTCTCCCATAACTATCACATGTTGACTAGCTGGATAGCAATAGCCTGTGCACACCTATCTCCACAGCACCTCTTTCTGCAGGCCTGCTGTGCCTCCAGGGTGTGTGCTGCTCAGTTATTGTTTCCAGGCTGACACAGTGGGAAATCCCATGTTCTTGCAGAAAAGTATTAAAAAAACGTTCCTGGTGGGAAACTATGCTTTCTTTCCCTGAATGTCAGTGCTCATTACGACTGGACACACTCTTAAAAGGTCCTGATGGAGATAACAAATGTTTTACAAACCATCACTATCTACTTTTATCTTTCACTGTCATTCGCAAACCATTTGGCCGCTCAGATTTGCTGGTAGGTCATGGTAACTCAAATAGAAAATTTTAACTGATTGTAATTAACTCTGGTCATTGCTCAAGATGTGCTTAGCACTGAATACATTGCATTCACATCCACAACAGATTTTAAGTAACTGCTATTTAGGCTACGAAGCCTGTTCCAGTAAAAAAGCTAGAGTATTCCTTTTGGAAAAATGGAAAGCTGTTTATAAAAGAGACATGATTTAAGGCATGAGTATTTTAGGAGAGGTTAGATATCATTCCACTCACTGCCTGCAGAAAGCAGGTGTTTAATTCAGCTTTTAAAGACTAGGTATTAGCCACTGGGTCCTTACTTCTATACAAAAGTACAATTAGAAGTGCCACTAATAAAATGGTTATTTCATCAGTTTCTCATATGCCAATCCCTTCATTTCTGTTGTCTGTCAAACGAACAGTCATCAATCCATCCTACCTTTAAAAATATTTACATAAAGCAAAGGGGGGAAAAAAAAGATCCATGCCAATCAGACATGCTTCAGAAAACCCCACCATGGTACAACTTCAGTTGATACAAACCCTGTAAGCTTCATCAACAGCTTTTTCATCAGTAGTCAGGACTAGAGAAACAAAACGAAGCATGGAAAAGAAACCAAAAGGAAAAACTGGGAACTCAAAAACTATGTCTGCATCTGTAAATCACAACAGACTTTGTAAAAATGATTTTTTTTCAAAACAGTAGCATCCAAATTTCCAATGGATTTAAGTGCTGCATCTCTTGCTGCCCCTCAGCATCATTCGTCCCAGGCTGGCTTGGGCTTGTCAGGACAGTCTGTGACTGATGCTTCAAAGTACAGACAGAGTTTAACAGAAAAGAGATGCAGACACACAGAAAGTCTTAATTTTACTAATAAAAAGCATGTTATGGTGCTCCTCTTATCTAAAACACAACATTCTGATTTTAAATAAGCATTTCTTGTGCTGCAGTAACAATAACTTGAACTGCTCCTGCATCTCCAGGAGACATGGATCACACGCTTCAGCAAACTTCAATGCTCTGTGAGATCCTCTCTCTCTGAAGCTTTTTTACCCTTGCAAAGCTTTTCTCAGATTCATAGGGCTTCAGAGAAATCAATTCCATAACAAACATCTTTGTGAAACAGGAAAGTGGCTGAGAGTGAAGTAGTGAGTGCTACAACCTGCCAGCCAGCACAGGCTCTGCTGCAACACCCCAGCCCCGCGCCTCTGCTCTGCCATTCGTGTGTTTCATCCGAGAAACATTAAACAAAGGTCAGATCGACAAACAAGAAAGTTTCCTAATAGGAACAAACTGAACATCTATTGCACATTTAACTCATTGCTTCAGCAAGCTCTTGTTGGTTAAGCCCCTGATAATCCAGGGGTTCCCTTGGCACAAGCGTGTGCCGGACGTGCGGTGCGCCCAGCGCTGCCCGACCAGGGCCTGGGAGGCTCTGCCCTGCTGGCCCTTCCCGGGAGAGAGGAGCAACCTGCCCTGCGAATGGAGTCATCACCCCATAGCACACCCACTGCTTCTGGTCCTCACTTGGCCTAGGGAAGTCTCCTCAATCTAATATACTCGTGGCAATATAATAATGGGATCTAGTCGAGAGAGACAAGCCAGAATTTAAAAGCTGAAGTGATACCCGAGCCATGCAAAGTGGACAGAGTCTTCATGTTTCAGTGTCTCAAATGACTCATTTTAAACATGTAACTGAGATGGTATCAACAAATAAACCACCCCCACAGAAAAATGGACATAACTTAAGAAAACTAACACACCCTAAGAAAAAAAAAAAACGAATTAAAATCTAGGATCAGACTTAGGGTCCAAAATAATGTCACTTAACTTCAGGAAACAAAGCAGGTACTAATTTAAGCAGCACAGTTACAGAGAACACTTTACCTAGTCAATACAGAGAAACAATTAACAGCAAAGAATAATTCAAACCTGTTTCTCCCTCCCCACTGCCTAATGTAGAAAACTGAACTTGGATAATCATGCTCTCAAATTTGAGATCTCAGCACACCTAAATTTAGATGAGATTAAGCTAGGCCTGAATATAAATTAAATTTATATGATGGAACTATTTTCTCAAGTTTTGTATTTTCTTATTTCTGATGCTGATCACCCAAGAATTATATAGTTTTTCCTATCTGTAATACAGATTTTCCTGTTAACCTCTATTCTGTTGTTCAAGACATCAGAATTGATTCTCCAAAGTGTTGACCTACTGCCACTTGGCAGCAGCTTCTAAAGCTACAGACACTGAGGACTCCCTGGTTCCGGAAGAAAAACAGAGAAAGCACCACGAGAGAAATACAAAAATTGTCTCTTAACTGATAACACTAAAATAACTAAATCACCAACTTCCATTATTTATGCTACTTTTCTGTATTTTGGAAGCCGTGGCGTTTTAAAAAGCTTGGAACAGTCACAACTTAAACCATTTTTCCACTGCAACAACCCCCAAGAAATAACAAACAGAGCCAAAGGTCTGTCGTCGAATTAAAATCTAGGATCAGACTTAGGGTCCAAAATAATGTCACTTAACTTCAGGAAACAAAGCAGGTACTAATTTAAGCAGCACAGTTACAGAGAACACTTTACCTAGTCAATACAGAGAAACAATTAACAGCAAAGAATAATTCAAACCTGTTTCTCCCTCCCCACTGCCTAATGTAGAAAACTGAACTTGGATAATCATGCTCTCAAATTTGAGATCTCAGCACACCTAAATTTAGATGAGATTAAGCTAGGCCTGAATATAAATTAAATTTATATGATGGAACTATTTTCTCAAGTTTTGTATTTTCTTATTTCTGATGCTGATCACCCAAGAATTATATAGTTTTTCCTATCTGTAATACAGATTTTCCTGTTAACCTCTATTCTGTTGTTCAAGACATCAGAATTGATTCTCCAAAGTGTTGACCTACTGCCACTTGGCAGCAGCTTCTAAAGCTACAGACACTGAGGACTCCCTGGTTCCGGAAGAAAAACAGAGAAAGCACCACGAGAGAAATACAAAAATTGTCTCTTAACTGATAACACTAAAATAACTAAATCACCAACTTCCATTATTTATGCTACTTTTCTGTATTTTGGAAGCCGTGGCGTTTTAAAAAGCTTGGAACAGTCACAACTTAAACCATTTTTCCACTGCAACAACCCCCAAGAAATAACAAACAGAGCCAAAGGTCTGTCGTTTTTCATCCTAGCTGCAGATGGCCTGGGGGAGGCCAAGAACCAGCCTTCCCAAGGAAAGAAGGGTACGTGTTTCCCTCTATTGCTTATTCCTGCAGTTTTAAGCCCAAGTCTTGCAGCATCTGGCATTTTTCCTCTAGCTGAGCTCAAGGGCTGGCAGATGTGAGAACCCCTCTGTCCTCGGGAAACCTGCACAGGGAAACACGCCCCAAAGGGTTAAAAAGGCAAAGCAGCATGTCCACTCAGGTAGTTTTCAGCATCTCGTGATTAAGTCAAGTCTCAAACCATGGTGCTGGTAGTGTTTTTAAGCCTTAAAGGAATAACTTGAAATACTGTAAGGACTTTGATGAAGGAGGAAACAAATTCCACGGCTCACTGCTAACACGCTGCAAGGAATTCCGGCTCCAGATGGACACAGCACGTTGTTAATGGCCCACGAGAGGCTAAGGACCAGACTGGAGGGCATGTCCATGTGCCGTGTACACGTGCACACACCCCAGACGTACGTGCAGGTATTCTAACTGTGGGTGTTAAGGGAATATCACATGTTCAGTCGCCTGAAGCCCCACAGAGATCACACGCTGCAGAGCCTGGCAGGGGACTAATTCCAGCCTTAACTGCACCCTGTAATGTGTGTGCTCATCTCCAACTTTCCTGCCCTAAAACCTCTGCAGACATGGAATAAACTGATCTTTACTGCTCTCCTATTGCAGCACCAGCAGCTTTCTTAGCCTGGCTGACAGTCACTGGAGAGCACTGTGAAGTCAGAAATAATGGAATTCATTCTTTTCAGACTGACTTTTTTTCTCTTCAACATTTTTTAATAAAGCCACCAAGCAAAACCCATAGTTTTATAAATATTACAGGGACTGTCATTTTACAGAACCCAAAGGCTTGAAAAGACCAGAGAAACCACTATGCAATCTTAGCTTGATCATGGAGATGGGAAATGGGCTGGATATGCTTTGAAGTGTTGAAGTGTTAAAGTGAAAAATTAACAATTAAGAAAACCCTTAAAAATACTCAAAGACAGTTTCTACTAAGTATTACTGCTTTCAAAAGCAACCTTTCAATTCAGTACTGAGTTACAACATGAAATGAAAGTTTTCACACAAAAGTTGAGAGGCTTCCTCACACCCTTCTGGTATAAAATAAGCATTTACTTCACATTTACTTGAGGTAACAGGAAAAGAAGGTGGCTCCTATCACCCATCTTCTAAAATCTCTGCTGTTTTTACTTTCCAAGATGCAGAATGTTTGGTGTCTTCCTCAGACTTTCTAAAGCCCTGCAAGAAGCTCAGCAAAGGCTGGTTCATACCCAGACCTGCCCACCCCAGCAGCCCCACGCGACTGCGGCGCCCGGAGGCAGCTCCCACACCCCAGCAAGGCAAAGCCTGCCCAGCTGGTGCCAGATGTGCAACTGATCTTACACACCAGCATTACCTGGATGAAGACAGTCCTTATTTAAGCAGATATACACCTATGCAGATCACAGAAAGAGAGCAAATGCAGCTGGAAGCAGGGTTCTACGGAATAAACAAGTGAACCACAAGAATACCTGTGTTGTGCTTCAACTGTACTGCCACAGCATCTTCTGATTTATGACCTCAAACTAAAGCCCAAGAAGAGAGATCGTATCTAAGACTACTGTTTAAGAAACAATTACAGTAAAGTTCCCTGTAAAGGCAGATTTGCTGCAACATATAAACGCTCCTAATAATTCCTTGCTATATGTAACGTGAGGTGAAAGGGTGCCATCAAAATAACCTGCCCAGGTATTTATCCCTGACTGAAGACTTAATGAGCTGGAACGTGTAATATACACGTTGTGCTGGTCCCTTGGAAAAAAAAATCCTTCCCTGTTCAAAGAAGGAAGCCACAACCATGTACCCCAACTCATGTGCTGAGGCTTTCCTAGCATAACTATTTTATTTAGGAACATATGAGCATATTTTGTGGGCGGAAGGAAAGGAAGGAAGTTTCATGACAGATCTTTAGCACAATTAAAAGGCAAAAAGATAATTTACAGGCCTTAATTCAGTCTAATTTTTTTCCAGCTTACAGCGTAGACATATTTAACTTAACATTACATAAATGAGACCACTCAAATACTGGAAGAAATCTAGACACTCAAGTGCAAAACGCCAGGTTACTCTGGCCTCATGTATTATGGTACCTAAGGTCCCTTTAACATTTTGAGTCATCTTCCCCTACCCTGTAGTTAGTTCAAAATATGCAAAAAACCCTTCAGTGAAAGGTCATTTTTCCAGCTGGGCAGGAACAGCCAAGTGCCAGGTGAGCCAGGCACTCCCCAGCACCTCGCACCTACAGAGGGTTAAGCTGAGAGTCTCTGTGTGCCCTGAATACCTACCTCCCTCTGGGGCAAGCACAGGTTTCACAAACGTGGAATGTCTCAACTAAGGAAAGAAAATGGGTATAAAACTGCTCCACCATTACAAAAAATAAAATAAAATAAAAAAAAGAATCTCAAGCCCAGGCACCTCTCAAGCCACCGTTTCCAAGACTGTTTCTTGAAGGTTTCTAAGCCAAGGTCAAAAGTTGCCATCCAAAACACTTAAGACCCAATATCTGAGTAGCTCCACTATCTTTCCCTCCACAGTCTGGGCTCTGCCTTTGATTGCATCTTGCAGCCAGAGACCTTGGCTACTGAAGCCAACACTTCAGTCAGATATTTGTTGCAACCATATTAAATAGCTACTCTCATCTACTTAATCAAAGCTTAGTAATTCTGCCTTCAGAAATTGTCATTAGGAATAAAATTAGTAAAACCAAGAGGAAAACAATACTATTAGAGAAAGCGGAAGGCAGTGAAACACTTTATTTAAGAATTGCTTCTGAAATGCCCAAGAACTCTATAAATCCATCACTTGTCAAGAACTGCAAAATAAGTGCTAATTAATCCTATAAGCCTGAAAGAGAAAAATTTTATCCCTAGTTTTAATATTTAGGCCAGGAAAGCTATTTAATTGGAGGGGAAAAAAGTTTTATTTTTTTGTATTTGAAAGGAAAGGAAATGAGCAAGTAAAAAGGCATTCTTTTGGGCCTGAATGCAAGTCACAAGCTGCAGGATCACTGGAGGCCAGCTGGCCCACAGCCCATTTACAGTAAGTTGTTTACTTGTTGTCTACCCCCTGATAACTATGGAGAATCCATGAATCCAAAAAAGAACTAAGTTTTCTGTTCAGAGAGGAAGGAAGAACAAAGCAAACAATGATAAAAATATTCACCCATGGCTACTCCAGTCACTTCTGAATCAGAGCTGCAAATGGTTTTTTCAAGATGATTAAAAAATTTTACTGTAAAATTAAAGCCCTTATGTATCAAACAAGGCAAAAACGTTTAGATGCAATTATTTAGAGACTGTATTATTAAAGCAAAACAATCCTGATATAAACATGAGACATGAGCTACTGACTCACACTGGAGGCACTTGCCCACCCATTCCCCTGCCCCGACCGCAGCCAGAGACCATGGCTTGGGGGGAGGAGACAAGTGGCTGACAGGTGACACCTGCTTAGATCTCCTCTTGCTTCAGATGGACAGTTAGGAAACTGTAGTTTGTTGACAAAAAAGTCTATTCTAACATCTCTCCTAACAAGACACTAATCCTGTCCCACATACTGAGACTGAGTGGACTTCAAACCCATGACTCAAAATGTTTGTCTTACATTTGCATGTCTGAGACAAAACTGGCACATTACCTCTTCAAATAATATTAAGTATCAAACACTGTTCTTCTGTATGTACTTTCTAATCTAATAAAATAGAAGTTTCATTCTGAAAACTTTAAAAAATACTTTCATATAGCTTCACTAATTGCCAGCTGGTGACACAATGGAAACAAGCATCACCAGGATGGGAACAGGGCAGTTTTCATTGGCCAAAACGCTTCATCAAGTGAATTGCAACATGCCTGTCCTGGCAACTGCAAACCTAGAAACTGCTTTTTTATCAAATGCACAATCTAGATTTGCATGCAGAAAACTGAAATCTGGACTAGTCAAAGGTTACATGTAAGGAGACAAGAGGCATAGGGAACAACTGCGGTGTCAGGACCAGGGGAAGTGGCCGAGCTGGATGCCTCAATACTCTCCAGCTCAGAAAAACAGATACAAAATACAGAAGTGCAGGGAGCAGAGGGGTTTCAGTTCAAGCTCAGTAGAAGACAAAGAAGCAGAAGACCTTGTCACAGTGCTCAGAGAGTTCTGTGGAAGTCCAGAAGGTGACTGTGCAAATGGTTGCTTGGTCACTTATCATTTGCATTTATGCATCAATAAGAGACAGAGGAAGTTGAATATGCAAAAATGATGTTGTCTGGCTGCCCAGTATAACTCCAACTTTCTGAATTGATGATCACCCTAATTTTTACAAATTTAAGGCTGGTCTTCTACACTGAGAATTCCCAGAACCCTGCTGAGGGCTCACCTGCCTGCAGGCCTGGCAGAGCAGAAATCACACACAGCTCGTGCTTTGGGTCCACCTCCCCCCAGTTACCAACTTATCTTCTCCTCCCCTGTCTCTTGCCCTTCTCACATGTATATGAACAAATATGTACAAATTTTTACATTCTTCTGCATGTTTTTTATTCCTGTGAACTATTTTTATGTCAACAGTTTCCAGAAGGATACAAAACCCAAAAGCCCTGAACTAAGGAAAGCCTCCTCCTGTCTGCAGAAGTTACACTGACAGTGATCTTATCTTCACTGTGCCACTGATAATAGAAATAGGAAGTAGAGACTCAACAAACTCAGAGATCCAAAAGAAAAGGTGAATGTGTCAAAGTTAACGAGCGTTACATATTTCTGAGATGGAGGATGGCGATAACTACAGCAACCCCCAGCAAATGTCAGCAGTTTGGTGAGACTGTTTTTTGAAGATCAATGCTACAGAAGCACTAATAAAAGCAGATGGCACCACAGACACCTGCAGAAAGAGGAAAGCAATCAAGTTTTCCAGTTTGCAATCACCTCATTCAGCAATGTAAACGAAAAATAATGGAGACAAACTAACATGAACTCCACTGCTGGAGAAGTCAAAAGAAACCCAAACATGCAGACCAAAGGACAGGGCTGTGACAAAAGGATCTCAGGTAGCCCAGGGACAGGAGAAAGGTACAACAGCTCTTCCTCAAGAAATGGCTGTGAAAGTGGAGTTACACAGCTCTGGTTTTGCATTTCTATGAAATGTGAACTGTTACAGTAAGGACATGACTGCACAAAGACTAACTTAAACAAAAAAATATTTCTGTTGAAGTTATCTCAGAATACTACTTGACTGAGCTCCAGAAATAAGAGCAAGAGAGCCAAGCAATGCACACTGGAGTGAAGCAACATGCAGTGAGGATGGTGCCATGAGCTGCTCCCAGCCTGGTCTCACTTACAGGATTGAAAGGTTCTTCAAAGTACAAGCTGAAGAAGTCAGCAATTCTCATTGTAACGTCTACCAATGCACATCCAGCCCTCAGCTTGTCTGTACTACTCTCAAAACTTTCCACATGCTGTGCAAGGCTCAGTGCAGGCAACTATACTGTGCAGTATCTGCACGACGCCTCTTTCTGCTTAGAAAGAATTAGGAAAAATCCTCAGGGAAGAAATAAATGAAGGACTCCCAACATCATTCCCTGCCTAGTCAAGAGCAGCTTTACTCACTAAAATTACAATTCTGGAAAAACTGGTAGAGATTCATCATTGTGGGAAACGTACAGCAGTAACACTGCTGGGCTCAAGGAGAATGTACAGAGAGGGATCTGGCCAGTCCTCTGGGATCAGCGCGGGAAAGGATGCCTGCTGGGATCCCATGGCCAGAGGCTGCTGTCCCCCTGCCCAACTGCAGGCCCACTCCAAGCCCAGTTCCCACTGTATAACTGACGTATCTGAGCACAAGCTCCTTCCTGGCAGCCAATTTTCTCACCTTGCAAAACCCCATGGATTTAATGTACCTTTGAATCTAGGAATTCAAAAGTACCAGGAAGCACCGCTAGGAAAGGAACAACAAACAGCCATGTTCCCTGGCAAAGAGTCATAAACACAAGAGCACCAGCCTTTGCTATTAGAAAATAAATATAAATAATTATTGGAACAGCTAAAACACTGTCAGTTTCTGATGTTTCCTGAATGACAAGATATGCTGTGCTCGCGGGAAATATTACACTTAGATTTGTAAAAAGTTTGTATTAATTCTATTCAATTTATATTTATTCTATGACTTATAAATTGCAGTTAAGTTGGAGAGAAAGCAGTGATGTCAGCGAAAAGAATTTCTATTTTTGCAAAACCAGGGGTCTGGCTGCTTTTGATGGCATGTCTGTGGCAGCAGCCCAGGAGCCAAAATAACGTTCTCCAGCGCTGCTACAGCAATCTGAAGTGTGTGGGGTGACAACAGGAACAGCTGGGGGGAGTCACTGACCATAATACATATGACAGAGTAACCAAGCCTTATAATAGAAGACTCTAATTTCTTAGATGTCTTTGGAACTACGACTACAGTGTGAAAGCAGGACAGGGCAGCTTTTCAGGCACGCCAGAGTCTCCCCCGGCAGCAGTTTGAATAGCTTGCTTCCTATAATTATCTTGATTTATTTGCAATTTTAAAGACAAAATGAAGTATGGAATTTAACACATGGGGCAGGGGGACTATGTGAATATACCAATATTAACAATGGGAAAAAAAACATGCAGGAAGACGTTGCAAGCATGGGAAATTTCCCTGATATTTAACAATATCACACGTTGCTTTCGCTTTGCTAAGTCTTTCCCCCTCCATTTTGTCGTTCAGTTTGCTGACATTTGAGGATGATTAAAAGCACTGGAGACAAACACCTCCAACTAAAATGTTCTGGTAGTAAACGACAAACTTATCCCAGGCAGGACGGGATGGATGAAGAGGGCACTGGGGACACCAGCACACCAAGGTGCACAGAGCCCCTTCTCTTCATGCCTCCTGGGGTACAGTCCTGGGGCACCTTCCCGCGGCAGCGCCGAGCCAGGAATGGCACAGCTGCCAGCTCCATGCTCCGCAGAACCAAGGTATAGATAATATTCCCCAGAAACACAACCTTCCATTATTCCCTAGCTGGAGGCTGCTTCCCTGTTGGCTCCTCCGTGTGTCTGTGGCACTTCTGGGGAGCTTTCTCGCCCGATGCTTCACCAGAACAGCTCCACAGCCACCAACCCAGAGGCCTCCCCGCAGCAGTGACCTGCAGGGAACCAGGCAGCTGGCTTCTCATCCCAAACAGCCAGTGCTAAATCCAGCCCTTCCCTTCCTATTCTCTAACCAGCTCTCCAGCTCACAAAAGGAACGTTCTTCCAGTTCCATGACAACCTGGCGGGTTTTGTTGGTTTCTTGCTTTTTAAACAGCCTCTGGCAAGGAAGCTTGTCAAAGACTTAAAAGCAAAAAAAAAATATTCAAATATATTCAGGTCAATTGGGTTTCTCCTGTCCACAGGCTCACTAAGAACCCCACAGAACCTCAGGACGTGGGTGGGACGAGGTGGTGTTTTCCTCGCAGGAGCAAGGGCAGCTCCTTCCCAAGCAACCCACGTGCTGGGTGACCTTACAGCTTTACACCTGCTGCCCTGCCAAGGGCGGGTGTTGGACTCACCCCTCCGGGCTCCAGCCCCTGCCGAGCCACGTTGCTCACAGCAGGTGCCCCTCAGGGTGGCTGCTTTATTGGCAAGGCCACCTTTGCTGGCTGGCAGGTCCTTCAGGCTCCTGGGAGAATGTCACCTTGGCCCAGAGGCTCATTAACACCGACCTGCCCAGCCCCCCGGGCACATGCACCCCAGAGCTGCCTGCCAATCCAGCACCCAAACTTGTTTTTTCCATCCCTCTCATTTTCTACTTACAGTTGACCTTACATGTTTTACAGGATTTCTGTTCCCCACAGGTAGGCAAGCTTTTCCCCATTTTAAAATGCTGATTTTTACTTATTATTTTTTTAATTAAATGGAGCTAGTTGGAGGGATCAGTGTGTCACAAAGCCACACGTTGCTGCTACACAATCATTTTAGTCAACTGCAGAGCTGTTCAGTGGTTTCTCATTGTTGGTGTTGCTTCTTCCAGTTTTGGCTTTTTATTTTTTTTGGGGGGGAGGTGTTGCTTTTTAAGCCAATTGCCTCATTTAAATGTAGTTCCCTCTTTTACAATCGTCTGCACACTGGACTTGGCTTGCTCCCTCCTGTCTCTCCTAACTCAGCAGCCCTGTCCTGGCGACAGCAAAGCAGCTCTTCCACCAGGATCCTCTTTAGCCAGCTCCTGGCATCCCTTCAAACCCAGTCTGGAAGTCCATCTTTCCTTGTTAAGCTACAAATGGACTTTCAGTACCTCTCACACGAGCTGCACCAAACATGCCAGATCCAGCAAGGAGAGCTTGATGCAGCTGATGACCCAATGCTGGGGTAGCAAAGATGTAACCCTACTGAAACAGAAACCTCCCAGGAATAGAAAGCCATCAATGTGGTTGTGGACTCTTCTATAGTCTGTGGAAGCTAACTTCTTCACCCCATAAAAATCCTGACACAGCTTAGTGTTTAGTTATGGGGTTTCTTACAATATGTCAGTAAATCACCTTTGCCAAAACAGCGTTGGGATTTCAAACACAGTCTAGAAAAATCTACCTTACAGTTAGCACCCAAACATCAGGCATTGCTCAGTGAGTTCTGCATGTTTAGAAGAGATACTCCAAACTCACCAGCAGTCTTCTATGGCACCCAAACACCTTCTGCATTTTTAAGGGTTTTAGAACTCTACAGATCTTTTGATTATAGCACCAAACCAAATTAAAAAATCTGATCCCATCCCACAGAAGATCACTGTCCCATGGCAGTGGGGACACACACCTTAATGCTCAGTCTACGTTATTAAGTAAGTGATTATTTCATCTTCCAATGCACACACAAGGAGTTCTGCCATCTTCACAAAAGCAGAACCATTGCAAATAAATTCAAGCAGGAAAAAACAAAAGCAAAGAAAAAACTTCCTTGAATTTATTTCCCTTTTTTAATGCAGAATCTGGAAAGAGACTCCCTGATTAAAAAAAACCCACAAAACTAACAACAAACCAACCAAAACAAAACCCAACCACCCCTCAGGTTTGTTTTCAAGGAATGGGCCAAAACACTAAACATGTCCCTCAAGACACCAGCAGTAAGTGTTGGGGAAATAAACACCTCTGTGATTGTTGAAATAGAATGTTTTGGATATTTTTTTTGAACATTTGGAATTTCAGCTTTGCCCTCTATTTCCATGAAGCTTCAGGGCTTCCCTTGCTAGGTACACGTTCTGCTTAGTTTTTAAATTAGGAGGGTGACTTTAAGACACCCACATCTTGAAATGCTGCACACAGGAAGCCAGAGCTGGTAGCACTTACAAATGCTTGGAAGGACTTGAAGAGCTAAATGCTGCATTTCCTTTAAAGCTCTTCCCTGGTTTCTAGGCTGGGGTCAGCCAGGAATAGACACAGAAGCCACTTCCCCCCTCCCAGCGGGACGCTGCGGAGCTCAGCCACACCGTCCTCATCTGCGTGGTGGAACAAACGAAGGCACAAGTGGACTGTCAGCAGTATTCCAACCTCCTGATAGTTATTTCATAAAATATCAGATGTTCCAACCTTTAATGTGTTAAATGAGTCTTTAAAGAAGAATCTTTAAAGTGATAAAATAGGTCCACACTCATCTGTCAAACCAGTTGCTCTGGTTGGAAAGTAGCTGTCAAATCTCGTGTGTGACTAAGATGCAATCTTGCAGGCATCCTACGATTAACTGCTCACTTAAAATAAAAAGAAAGCTCTCCTACTCAAAATAAAGAGCCCGAAGCTTTCAGGTTTTCCCATTTACATTTTACATGAGGAGTTTTAGTGCTAGAATTCATTTTTATTAAATCATGCACCTAACTTGCAAATAACCTGGCACTTCACTTGAACAGACTTGGCGTCTCCAACTATGAAAGGCGAATTCATTCCCAAACTTGCTAGATTGGTTTTGTTGAAGGTGTCAGAATAGCTTCCTTGTCAGTTCAGAAAATGGCAGAATTGATAAAACAACACGAAAATGAAACCAAGGGATTTTACAACAGAGCAGGACTCAGATTTTTAAAAAGATAACTTCCCACGGAAATCAGCATGGCCAAGTGACCTTTAAGAAGCCTGGTCTGAGCTGTAGCAAAGTAGAATAGACCAGAGAAAACTCTTTTTCTGAGATGTGTATTAAAGCAGCAGCTCTTCTGTCTACACAGAGCACCAAGGGAGAAGGTATGTGTGACACAGGTTCTAATGCATAGCTTGTGCTGCTTCAAATACTGGAGAGTGAGCGAGCACACAATTTCATGTTCGTTTTTCTTTTAAACCATATCAGGATTGTTTGGTCAGTCTCCCCTTTCCTCCAAAATGGGATTACATAATTTATAAAATTAATGGGCAAAACAGACATACCATCGATCTTTACAAATTAGATTTTATTCTGTGTGTGTTTGGAAATCCCAGTAAGGTAGTGAAAACAAACTTGCTTGTTTTCAAGTAGGTACAACTTGATGACCTTTCACTTTTCCTTTCTTTATATTTTATTCAATTTTAAACCACTGTTTTCACAGCAAGTCTATCTTCAATATTTTGGCATATTCATAAGACCTAATCCTACTGAGCTAAATGAAGTAATTCCTTTTACTGAAATTAAACAGTTAAGAAAAAGTGGTGCAATACTTCAGTGTCATCACAGCAGTTTTCCTCTGGAATCTTTCAGAGTTCATCACTAAAAAAACTAAATGAAAACAGCAGACTAAAAATAATTCACTACTAGTGAACTATTCCCTCTTTAGAGTTTCCTTATGAAGATCTTAAAACATTCCAGAAATTAAAATTTGACAACAGAACAGTTCTGCTTCTAATGGTACTTCAGGTAAAAAACCAAAACAATTTCTCTAGTCCATTTTAAAGGACCCCCCAGCTTTCAGAGCTCAGGTAAAGGTAAGTCAGCCTCCTACCACTGTGAACTTCTCCACCTCCTGTGTTTTGAACATAAGCCCTCACCCTCAGCCCCTTCTCCACACCCCGGTGCCCCAGGCACATCCCACTCCGCGTTTCTCAGCAATGTGAGATCACACAGTCCTGTCCTGACCAAGTAAGGATTTGACAGTCAACCTCGTTCACAGCCACCCCCATGTGCTCTCGACTCTTCAAGTGTCAGTGAAGGAATTAAAGGCAGGTACAAACAGCTTAGGAGAGCACGGAGCCCCAAAGCCCAGTGTCACCACACAATTGCCCAGATCTGATGCAGAGATGCTCCACCACGAAGCAGCACCACGCTGGCACAGCTCCCCTTCCTCACCAACTCCTACCAGACCCTATTACTCCATCATTACATACAATTACAAGCAGACCAGGCAAGCAGGTTCTTCAAGCGATGACAACAAAAATAAACTGTGTCAGCTGCTCTTTTCTGTCACAGATACCAGAGTCCCAGCTCTCAGCCCTTCTGAAGCTTGGCAAGAAAAATCACAAAGAAACCCAGAACTTCACACTTGTGGTCTCAAAAGTAGGTTATGACGGCATGGGAAGGCATGGCTTAGACACATCTCATATGGTTCAGAGCTCACAAATGTGCTGAAGCCAAAGTCAGGCCAGATGCCCCCACACCACAAGCAGCAGAGTCTTTTCCAAATGTCCAGCTGGGAAGAGGAGAGCAAGCGAAGCCCTCTCCTGTCATGCACAATTCACACAGTAGAAAGGAGCCATAGGATTCTGATCCAAAACAAAAAAAAGTCATTTTCTAAAAATGTCACAAGATTTCCAACCACAGACACTCTGTTCTCATGCCCCTCTCACCTCACCAGAGGTGAGCCAAGCTACTGCCTCCTTGTGAGAAACTTCCACAGAGATATCAAGATGGCTTCTGAAGAACACCACTCCCTCCAATACAACTGCAGCGATTATTGATTTAAGGAACCATTATTTCCTACATGACATCCTGGGTAAGTAACGCTATGCCCTGGAACCAAAACTTCAGTGTCACATAAGACCAGCAAGACCAACAGACATCACCTCTGTGACGAGGCAGCCCCACGTGCCTGCCAGCATCACCTCTCCCCGGGCAGGAGCTGCAGGTACACCTCACCTCCACTGCCAGAACACTCTGCTGGGACACATGGGGCAGGCAGGTGACAGGCAGGTGAAGGGATGAGCTTTGGTCACAGTCTGGAGAGCTGCATCCCAGGCAATACAGCGCCCAGCTTGCTGGCAGGAAGATGTTGTTTCAGCCAGGAATTCTGGCAGAAAACGCCATGGAGAAGATCAGCATAAGCTGAGTCAGGGGAGGCATGTGCACAGCATTACACCTCCTTTGTAGTGACAATAAGGTAAGAAGAAAAACCTTCAGGATGGACAAAGTAATTGCACTGAAGGGCCTTCCCAACCCACCACCTTAGTTGTGGAAGCACTTGCCCCTCCAGTAACCACCACAACTCGAGATGCTGGACTTACCACACATGGGGGACGACCCGCACCTCCCAGTAACCCTGTGGAAAGGCAGCAAGAGCTGCATGTCCAGGGTCCTTCAGATCCCTCCTAATGAACTCTGTGACACTTAAGTGCTCCAACACATGGACAGAGCACAGTCTGGGCAGCTCACACTCTGCTTAGCTCACACTCTGCTTAGATTCCTTCACAGGTGACCAGCAAAGCTATGCTCACAATTTGTCTCACCCTCACATATGGGCAAAGTGACTGTCATTTTTCAGTGTATTTGTTTCTTATAGATATCTGAAACTAGTTGATGTGAACTCAGTGACAAGACAATGAGCTGAAATAGTTTTTTTCTTCTTTTGTGTCATCTGTCCCAGCTGTGTTGGTTCACTCCTGTCCCATGAGGATGAGGTTATCCACTGACAGCATCTGCCTACTATTTCCAGAACCCAGCAGTGAGAACAGGATTAACTCCTGGTCTATGAGTATCTTTGTTATTTAAGCAAAGCCTGTATTATAAATGGATATTGTATGATAATGAATCTGTCAGAAAACTGCTGTGGTGACATGATGAATAATCTGTACGTGCAACAATGCAATACAGTAACATGTCAGTAAAGATTAAAATATACATATAGTGCTGGACTCTGGGAGACAAAGGCTGTAAAACCAAAGGGAGCTTAACACAACAAGCCTCCTGGGTCTCTTCCCCAGTGAACTTACTGTTCAGTTAAATATTTTTCCCAGAAACTACCTTGTTGCACACACATCCATTTCTGTATTTCTTAGAACAGTTAAAAGTTGATCATTCATGAATGCGTTTTAAAGTTCATTTCCGTATGCCAGATGCAACAGGCTTCCAGTTATTTTAATGACACAAAACCAAGACAGTTGCAACAACAGCTCTAAAATCTTCTCCCACCACTCACACCGTGGGTTGGACACAGGACTGGATGGGCATGTTGCTCCCCCAGGCCGAGGCCAGGGAGCTGCACCAGCTCAGCCCCTCCGCAGCTGCCCCAGAAAACCAACGCAGGCAGAATCCTGTCTTGCCATACCCCACAAGCAAGGGTTTTTAGAGGAGAAAAGTTAGTACCAGGAAACATATGTTCCTTTCCTCCCAGGCACATTTCTGACTGCTGAGTACTTGCTCTCCTCTTGCAAGGCTTGTGGGGAGGACACTGATCGTAACATCCAGTGGTGTGAGAATGGGTGTTTCTCAGGCCAGTGGTAAAGAGCTTAAACAAAATGTCCTAAGAAAACAGCTCCAACTCACATTATGCAATGAAGTGCCAACAATGGAGCCCTCAAAAGTACTCAGAAGAGATCCAGAAGCCACAGACTATTAAATATTTAAAAATAAACCTATTCATTTTTTTTTAAGACCAGTTTACAATAAGAGGATGATGGGTTGTAAGTTTGCCCTCTTAATTAAATATTGTCTATCAATAATGAAGAAAATACGAAGGAGCATGGCTTAACATTTTTGCAATCAACATATGAGAGGAGCCAAAGTGATGAGGGCAGCATCTGTTCCACTGAGCTACATCTTGGGAGGAGACAGTGAAGTGTTCTGAAACAATTTTGCAAAGGGTAACGAAGGTAAACACAAACTTTGGTACAAGCATCACATCCAAGACAGCAGTTCCAGGTTCTTCCTCTGTGATTTTCACCACTTGAAGTTGGTCAACACTTAAAAAAAAAAAGAATTTAAAAAAATAGAGGAAGCCCCCAAAGGCCCATCCATTAGGTGGTAGCTAGAAAAGGGGACGCAGGAGGAGAGAAGGACTTGGTAAGCTTTTAATATGTAGAGATAATTCCAGTTTGGGTTATATATACACATATAGAGTTGTTGCCACTTGTCCATTTCCAGAATGAGCAGTAATAGTCAAAGCAAAAAGGGACATTTACATGTCCAAGGCCACTTCCTCTCACTGTGCAAGTCATCTTTAACACAGTAAATACATGATGTAGGAGTTGTGTAACACATGTATTTCACATTTATGAGAGGATTTGGGAACAGGCTGGCTCAACTGTAGTTCTGCTTTCACTGGCAGCAGGAAAGTACAATGGAGTTCAACCATTTTTTAAGGTGGATGAAAAAATGCAACGGGCAATAAAAAACAGTTTGTGTTTTTACAAGCTACAACTGGGCTTAAAATAGAGATCATTGTAGGGGAAGTAAATTAGCAGAAATTAACAGTTTAGGTTGGAATTATAAAAACCTACTCAGCTGTAAGCTAGCTGTATGGATCAGCTGAAATTGGAAAAAGTGGATTATATCTTACATGAGCTACCATCTACCTAGGACCCTCCCCACGGTGTCTGGCAGCACATTCTGCAGGGCACTCTCGATTCCCCCCTTCCTGCCAAAACAATTCCAGTGTTTGTCATGTGTTTCCAAGACTCAAAGCCCAAGTGCAGCATTACATTAAGCTGACAAATCACAACATAGACTATTGAAACCCTGAGCACTCCAAATAACAAGTCTGGTTTTCATATTGAAGCAGAATTATTAAAAAGGACACATATTTCCATATGCACCATACATTACACACTGCTGAGTCAGACAACATTTCAAGTACTACATCCAACCGAGCCAAGCCACTGGCCTTGGCCCAAAGCCAAGCTGAAACAATGCAGCAAGACAAACGGACAACTGACCTTTACCATTTCTAGCAAACAATCCCTTTTTTCCCTTTCCTTCTAGTACAACATCCAAGTCCAAGAGGAATCCCAGTTAAAGAGTGACAGCAGAGAGGTGTCTCCTGGCAGCGAGGCTCTGGGGCCAGGACCCATCAGCAAAACTTCTTCCCCCTTCCAGCTTCTCCTCCTCTTTCCTGGCTTCCCTCAGCTCTTGCCCTTTCTTAAACTTCCTTAATGATCCTTATCCCCCACAAGCCCGAGTACTAGGAATGATTTCAAATGTAATAAGAGAAGCAGTAACACTGCCAGTGGGGCCCAGCTCTTGTAAGCTCTGGCTGCAGGCGAAGGGAAAGCGCGCTCAGCAGCCCCCGCGCTGCTGCTCCTCGTCCCCCACAGCAGGACACAGCTCAGGGAAGTCAGAGGAATAAAAAAGTCAAGCAATGGATTTAATGTATATACCACACAAGAGCCTTATGAGTGTCTGTTGCTAAAAACATTTCCTTGAAATTTAACAATTTTCACTGGTGTTCGTGTAATAAATCACAAACATATCCCAGAGACAGACAACAACAAACCCTCTAATTCTTCAGTGAAGCATTTACCAAATGCTTTCAGTCTGGTTTACTTCTCTTCCAGATACTATCCCACTTCTGATAAAGAAAATCTACAGCAGATTTGCTCAGTTAGCCCAATTTCTCCTTCCTCTTTTACTCTACTCACTGTATCCTCAGTTGGCTCCCTGTGCCCATTGGGTAGCCGGCCCACGCAGCCCTGCCTGGAGCTGCTCCTGATGGAGCTGCCCTGCCTGGAGCTGCTCCTGATGGAGCTGCCCTGCCTGGAGCTGCCCCTGATGGAGCTGCTGTTCCTGTTCTTTGCAGGAACCTGCTGAGACAGGGAGCTGCAGATCCCTCAGCACATGCATCAACAGACTCTTCCACCACCCCAAGACACTGACAGCAACTCACTGGCTAGTGCTGGTTCATTCCCACCACACAGATCCCTGGAGTTAGTGCTTGTTAACTTCAGAACATCTCCCATCCTTCACAGGAAAATCGACGAGTTTCCTCAGCCCTTAGTAGCCCCTGTCTCAGCCAGCATGCTGTGCTATCCTTATAGGCAAAATCACTCAAAAATTACACGAGATCAACTCAAGAGCACATGTCCATACAGACGTTACATGCTCACAAACTTGCCTTTAAGAGTCACTTAAAGTACCACCTGAATACCAGGACAGAACTGCAGCTTTTCTTCCCATATATTTAGTATAAATTTAATATGTTATGAGGGTCAAATAATTCCACCAAACCTAGAAGCACCTCCTATTGGAAACTGAAGTTGAACAATTCCCAATTCTCAAAACCCCAGCCTTCCCCTCACACAATCAGTACCTAAAAAAAAAAGAGGGAAAAAAAAAAAAAAGACCATGGGAACCTGGCAAGCCAGTCCTTCCTTTGTTTCTAAAACAAATACCAATTTTGTTAAGTCCTCTGTAAGATAAACAAACAAATCCAGAATACATCACCTTAAACTAACCCAGTTTAGACCAAGTATTTCTGACAAGGTTCAGGAAGAAAGAAAACTCCTGCTTCAAACCCAGGGTTCATTACTATGTCAAACACTGCAGAAAGAGGATGGAGCTGCCTCTATTAATTATAAATCATTTTTTAAAATACAAAGCCAAACAACATTGTTTTTAGAATTGGATTGGGTAGTTTCAGTGTGTAGAAATCCTTGGGAAGTAAGAACAGCTTTCAAAAAGGCCAGAAAAAGTGAATTTTTATGCAAAACACAACTAGGAGCCCCAAACTTATTTACACATCCCTTAAATTATTATTTTTTAAAAAAAAAAATATAAAATATTCCATTATCTTAAGGCAAAAGAAAGCAACGAAATGTAAGACAACCTGGCAGGAAGCCTGAAGGTAAAACCCCCTGGTCAGCAGAGGCAGAACCTTTTCCTGTGATGCTGAGGATGCTCCTTCCTTCACTGGGGACGGGAATGGGGGCTGCTGGGCTGGGCTGGGCTGGGGGGCTGCTGCCAGCTCCCCCAGGCCACCTGCCTCCTGCTCTCCCCAGCACACACGCTCACTCCTCAGCATTGCTTCACAAAAGCACCGATAACATCAAGCACTGCTGTCCTTTTCACTCCAGATCAGATATACTGTGCATGCATGAGTAGCTCCAGTGGGTTTTTCGTCACAACACGATCAGAAACACAGTATGGAAAACTGGTGTTTATGAAATTCCCCAAAGGCCAGACAAACATTTACATGTAAACCATTTGCTTGGCTCTGTCTTGATAGTTCTGTAAAATTAAAACAATGCATGAACTTTAGAGAAGTATTCTCAAAAGTGACATTTCCATTATCTACAAGGAATCTGCTTACTTAAACAGTCACCGAAATTCACCTCCCAAACCCAGAAACAGATACAGATTTCATCATGATTGCCATTGCAGATACACAACAAAACAAACCCCATGAAGCAAAGGAAAACCAACACAGAAGTTAGACTGATAATGCAAAAGGTTAACACAAATTAAATGATAAGGCACAGTCAATATTCACATAGCAAAGAGGAATCTATACACAAATCCTGATTTTCCTTTCTGGACTCCTTACACTCCAAATTGTTCTAAATGCCTCAAAGAAGAAAACCCACATCTCCACTACAAAAACCAAAGACTGTGGAAAAAATCTAGAATGAAAGAAAATTAAAAGTTGTCTTTCTGAAACAAAGAAGAAACCCTCACACACCTCATTCCAACCGTGGGAAACCAGAGCAAAGAATGTGAGGAGAGAACCCCAGGACCAGTGGATCACACTCTGGGGACCAGTTGTCAGTGGGGCAATACAAAAATGAAGCTTAAAACAGATAATCCATTAAAATTCCCCAATCACCATGTCTACGCACATGGACTCAAAGAGCCATTTTCTAACTCAGACTCCACAGACACAGGGTGGAAACCTCTTCCCCTGCTGACCCCGGGCACCGCCGTGTCAGCGTGTGTCAAACAAAGAGCAGCTGCGGGAAACACACAACAAGGTGTTCATCCTGAGCTGGGAACCATCGCTGGCTGCCCCCAGAGCCACCCCCCCAAGGCTGTGCCCAGCCAGCTTTCCCTTCACGGGCACAGAAGTGTTTTTCTTCAGTATCTGCACCAGTGAGCTGCTTGAAGAAAACACTACTACAAAGTCACCTAAATACGTACCGACCAGCTCCCTGGAAACACCCTGCTCTCAGAAAACCACCCCTGGACAAGCCCTCCTCCACACTTCTGTGTAAGAGTTAAATTGCAGTTATGTTTAAATCTTACTGCAAATATTCTTAGCTCTTTAAATGCAGTTATTAAACAAACTGATGAGTATTTCCTACCCAGAATCTTCTTGTCCATGTAAGGTAAATGCAATACCAAGCAAAGCTAAACCTCTAGTTCAGCTTAAAGGCAATCCCAGAATTTTACCCAGCAACCAAGTTATTTTTGTGCATAACATTTAAGTAACACTACGAAGAAAAAACCCAAACAAACCAAGAACCAACACACAGTGACTGATCCTCTAACACCTGAGAATGCAGTCGTTTTTGCACACACCTAAATACTTCCCTCTGTACTCCCCTGTGCACAGATCTGTCCACCACGTACTCCATTTTCCCTCTAGGTTGTTTCTTAGACATTTTTAAATTATTATTTCTTTTTAAAGCATATCAGCTCCCCTCCTCTTTTCCTCCCTTCAATACCAATGCCCAGTACTTGGTTAAAGTTGCTACTGTAACATGGAATAAAAACACACCAGAGGTGTCTGATCAGCCAGGGATACTTAACAAACGGAAAAGGCAGGACCAACTTCAGAAGGAAAAAGACCCAAACAAACCAGCAGGCACACGGCTGCGCTGAAAACACTTGTAGTATTTTAATAAAGAGCAATGAAAACTAATTACCTTGAATAGCCATTGGAGAAAGCAGGTCTGCCAGAGAGGTTGAGCGTTCCCAAAGGAGCTAACGTCTCATCCCCTGATCCCTGGCGCCTATTCCAATTTTCGGAACCGGCAGGAAGAGATGGAATGATACTAAAGATTGGTTTCTGATCCTGCTGCTGAGAGAGCGATGCAGTATTTAAATCATAGTGATACATCTGTCCTCCAGAGGTACTGACACCATGGATAGATATGGCAGAGACTTTAGTACCCAGCAGATTAGACCCAGGGAAATTTGCCTGACAATACACTGGGCCCATGTTTTCTTGCTTTATGCCAGGAGTACAGAGTTCAATGAAGTCTTCCTTTTCTGTTTTCACTTGAGGCATTGGCATTTTGGAACTGGGTAAAAGGTCACCACAGTCATTAACTTTAGGTTTAGTGTCAGACAAAACAGGAGGCTTGCAGTCTTCACCGAGACCTCCTTCCAGGAGAAACACATCATCTGCAGATATAGGGGACAGCAAGCCCCCGTCATCCAGCAACGGGTCGAGCCTCCAGGGGCTCCCGTTGGGCTCTTTGCCAGGCGACACCGGTGGCAATTCTAAATCCTGGAGAATATCCAGGGTGCTTTGGTCTTCAGGGAACAACTTCAAGTTGCCACCATTCGAGCCAACCTGGCTTGGGACTGCAGCTCCCGACTCCAAGGGGCCGCTGCGGCCAGCCATGCCCGGGAAATCCAGCTCCAGAGGTGCCTCAGAAGGTCCTGCTCCCTTCAAGTCCTCGGCCAGGCTCGAGGACTTGTTCAAGCTGGCAATACTCTCTTCCAGGAGCCTGAAGTCTGTTTCTCCAGAGGAGATGCCGCTTTGGCCCTGCTGCGAAAATCCAAGGTCGTTTCCCATCACTTTTGAGTCTGTCTCCCCCATGTACAGTCCCATTGAGAGCGACACTGCCTTGGAAAGGTCTGGCTGAGGCACATTGTTTACTAATCCTTTTGAAAAGTCAGCTAAAGCAGGTTGCTGGCTGGAATCTGACTGAGAAGACGTGGGGAGAGGAGATGCAGACACAGGGGCTTGTACAGAAGCTCCACCCCTGAAGGGTGGGTGAAAGTCCATTAGGATCCCTGCTTTGGTACTGCCGAGCGCATTTTTCCTTGTTTCGTGTTGATCTGACGAGTTAAGCAGTTCTTTGGATTCCATTACTTTATCATTAGCTATAAAAAGATCAGAAGCATTTGAAGTCAGCACAGCAAAGATATTTTAACAATAGCTTAAAAAAGAAAAAGGTCTAAAATCATTAGCCTGGTGAACCCAACTGAGCTGCTCTGCAAATCCAGCTGCAAACTGACACGAGCCCGTCTTCCTCAAACCTGCTAGTTTGGGTTGGTTTGGGGGTTTTTTTGTTTATTTCTGACTGCTAACAAGGAAGTGTGTTTTGTAAAGCTCTGCTAGACCAGCATGCAGTTCAGACCAAGGCATCTCTCTGAACACACTCTCCAGCTCCATCATCCAGCCTGGCAAGCAGGGAAGCAGAAGAATCGTTCAAGTACCCGATGTAGAGATTTCGGAAGGTGGTTTTCCCTGATATTTAGTCACATCTCAGGCAGGGGAGGACACACCCCGGCTTTTCCGAGCCGGTCCCTCTCTCCAGCAGGCTGGGGGCACGGCAGGCACAGCTCTCCTGTGCCACAGAACCCGGGAGGTTTGTTATTGCCCAGGACCGACACAGCCTCCCCGCCGCAGAACACAAGCCTCTGCTATCTTTACACAGGTTCAGCCCAAAATACAACTTGTCAACCTTGAAATAAACCCGATCCTTTAAATAAATCTCAAGTCTATAAATAAAAGCTGCCCAGAAATGAAGCAGCGTTTTTATGGGCTCCCAGCACGCTCGAGCTCACGGCCGTTCCCCGAACACATCCAGCACCGAAAAACAAACCTCCCAAGTTCCAGCTGTCCGTGTTTACTACGTTTATTTCCAGCACGGAGCATAAATATCGAGGGAAAGCAGCAAATTCTTAGGAAAACATTCCATAGGGTTTGCCTGGAGCCTCGGACCAACAACCCGCAGCTCCCCGAGACGGGAGGCGATGCCCCCCAAGCTCCAACCCGCCCACGGGGTGACCCGGGGGGCTCCCCACGCGTGGACGGGTCCGCGCGCCCCGCCCGCCCTTGCGATCACCACGCAGTTCCCGCGTGGGAACGTGGCTGAGGTGGCCCCGGCCGGGCCTGGGCGTCCCGAGTGGGAGGAACTCAAGGTGAAAACACCCCCCTGGCTCCCCCCGAGGGGAACCCGCGCTCCCACCCGCCCAGCGGGGCCGCGGGACGGGGGTGGGGGGAGCCCAGAGCCCCCCGGGACCCCCCGGCACGGAGACACCGCGTAAGGTGGGGCACTGGGGAAAAAAAAAATCGATCTACTTCTGGTTTTGCCCGTTTTTTTTTCCCTTTCTAACACGAAGGGGAGGAAAACCCGCCCTCGTTGGACTTGACAATTTCCCCCCACGTCAAAAAAAATAGAAAAGCAAAAAAAAAACAACCAAGCAGCGACCCACCCAGCGAAGGAAACGTGTCAAAAACCAGAGACACGAGCCGGCCCGAAGGAGGGGGGGGGGAAAAAAAAAAAAAAGGAAAGTCAAAAGAACTCGAACAGTAAAAGATTCTGAATTACTAATGAATATGATACAGCAGGTAAAACATAATAAAATTAACAAGTTCTAAATAGGATTCTTTTTACATAAGAATGTCTTTCTCTTCGATACTGCCCAATAAACTCTCTAAAGAAAGTTACAGTGTAAGTCAAACAATGACTTTATGATTAGCCTTTCTATGAATACAGACAAATCTATAAGCCTGATGATGAACTCAGTTACTACTCAAGTGTTATAAATCCTGTATCCCTATCCTATAAACTGAAATCACTGTATCTGAAAGGTTAGCCTTTTTGAGAGGCTATCTGGTCATTTTCTAGCAGAGAGGACCCACATATGGGATCATTTCCAGCAGGGAGGAACCACCTTTGAGCACTTTTTCTACACGCCTGTTGTGAGACTTTAGTTTGATGACTGACTCTCTCCAACCCTGCCATGTTCCTCAGCAGCTCCTGGCGTTATCAGATGAAATTATCCAGTCATGTCCTTGAATGTGTCTTTGATCAAACTCTTAGTTAACTTCAGAGTTCTCTCATCTTGATTTCAGGATATAGGATATAAGCTACTGCACACACATGTCATACAGGAGCATCACAGTGCCATAGACATGGAAACTGCCATCTCTGCTGAAATTTTATCTGCATTTATTTTGATTGAAAAGGTGATGGTTGGATTCTATTTTATGTTTTGTTTTTATATAGTTGTCAAATGCTCAGCTGTGTGAGTTGCATCCTCAATACTAGGCATGTACCAAAGGATCATTACTAACACTTTTGCCTTATTGTTTAACACCTCCTCTGAATTCTTCTTTCAGTGTCATCACACAATGAGCCATCTGCATTTGCTGGTTTTTGTGACACCTATTTATTAGCAACTAAAACTATGTTGATTTTGTCATCCATTTCTGAGCAGCCTTTCTGAGAATGTACTTTAGCAGAAGACACGTTCTACTAGCACTAGCAAGTGTAGAATTGGCTCCAACATAATAAAAACATATATTTTCCTAGTATCAAGGAAGAATTATGAACAGCAACTCATTCTCAATGTTTGTAATCTAAAATTTACTGGTTTATTTCACCTCTGCTGGTTTATTGCTCTTCACTGTACCTGCTATCTAAGAAGCTGTCTCAATAAAAAATGTCTGTCTTCCACTGACACAGGCTCACACCCATAAGTAGTTCAGTTCATTCCACAGAATAAAGTGTCTTCACAGAAGTTCTAGCAGAATTATTAGTACACCAACAGCAAAATATGACATCCCTGTACTAATAAAGAGATTTTCAGTGATGAGAAGCCTTGATTCCTTAAACATAATTTCCTTTTTGTTGACTCCGTATGGTTAAGGATAGAGGGATATAAATTGTATCTCATGGCCATTGACACCTTAGGAGTCTCAAGGGTGATTTTATGCCTTTGTTACTACTTTAGCATCAGAAATAATTTTAGATTACCCAGAATCTCACCATATAATTGGACTCTTAACCTTCACCACAGGGAGATTTTGACTGACATGCACCTGCATAAATTCTCATGCCATACTATCCTGCCAGAAAAATAGGTTTTTCTGCAGATTGTGAACTACTTAAGTAATCATCCTTTTAGCTTTTCATTGACTACCTGAGGTTTCCAAAATTCTGTGTTTTAATGACAGAACACGAGAGGTACAGGGGAATGCATCTTTATCCTTTATTTTGCCTTGACTAGTTGGGACAGACAGATTACCTCTGTGCCTGTGGCTAGCAAATGAAAACATAGTGGGGCTGCTGGACTTCCAGGAAACAAAAATAAGTCAGCTTCTAGGTGATCAGGTGTTCATGTAACATATTGAGAGATTTTTTTCTTTTGTTTTAGTCATTCACACTGTCTATAAATTACCATGGACACAAGTTCTGCACACTACACCCTATTAAACAGGATTCTGCTGCCTTCAGAATTGTTAATTATTAAGCGTTAGATTTATTTTCTAAGCAGGTTAAATATTTAATTGAATAGTCTGAGAATCTTTATTATATTGGCTCATTCATGACGGATCAGATATTCCTTATGTATTTTAATTGCCTAGATCTGGAAATATCATTAAATGGATGTTTTTTACCTTCAGTACCACCAGGTACTCTCAGACCTTGGGCAGCTGGAGGTGCGGGGGCACCCGTGGAAACAGACACAACCCGCCTCAAAATCGCCGAGGGGACGCGTTTGTCCCCTGGCAAGCGCTGCACGTCCGGGAGGGAACTTGAGCATCTCGCTGTGAAATGACCAGATCTGGGCTTTTCTTGCTTTCTTTTTCATAACAAAAAGCAACCGGGCGATTGCGCTGGGCTGGAGGTGTGGGTCTGGGCTGCAGAGGAACAAAACCCGGGCGGTGAGGGTGGGATGTTCCCGCTCCCGGGACAGCCCCGCTCCTGCTCTTCTGGGCAGGGAAAGACCAGAAAGTGTCGGTACAGAAGCAGAGCAGGAATTAAAGAAGCTGAGGGGAAGAGGCTGCAGAGCATCTCGGTTTCAGCTTTCCCTGAAGCTGCCCAGAATTCGGGTGGTGAGGGCAGAGAAACGGCGATTGTCTGGTTTATTAAGATATCCATCATTTTGATTTGGGACAATTAAATGAGCTCGGAGTTAATGACCAGATTAAGGCTTGCGCTGGGGCCGTGTTGACAAGCAGTTAGTATCTTGAAGTGGTTATTGTGGCACCTGAGAAGCTGCTTCCCACCACCGGGTACATCAGTGCAACATGGTTTTGCCTTTTCAGCTTTTTGAAATGCAGATCTGGGGATCCTTCCACGAGGAGGGGGAAGAAAAGACCAAGTAAACCCACAGATTTAAAAGCACAATTAGTCTGCCCTTACTTTTTTTTTAAGTAATAAGGCTTTTTACATTGAATTTCGGAAGATCTTTTAAAATGCAACATGCATGCAGTGTTGAGAGGTGGTTCCACAAAGTCCAGCTACTTCTCTGCAACCTCCCTGATCTAATGGGGTTTTGAAAGATGTATTTAAAACAGCCCTCAAGACTGTCATCTGGTGCTTCTTGAATGATGCAATGTATTTACAGCTCACAGGAAACACTTCATCCCATGCAAGGGAAACAGAATAGCAGAAGTTGGACTATTCACAAATGCTACAAGGTGTGGGAAGGCTGCAGGGGTTGTTGGTAGCAAATAAAGGCAAGAATGGCTCTCCAAGCATGAAATCCTGCAACAGTGCCTCTGGGTCTGTACCCGGGACATGTGCTTCCATGTACTGCTCTGTGAATGTTCTCCCTCAGAAACAGGCTCACGTGGAGACCCCTCCTGTCACTGGAATGGGGTAAAAAATGTGCGTATGGTTGGGCATCAGCCTGGGGAGAAGAGCAGAGCCACTGCTCAATGCACTGAACTCTCTGTGGTTTGAGTGGACTCTGAGACAAAGATGTTTATTTCTAAGACATTTGGATGAGAACATCTGTTTATAAACACACACTCGGATGCTTCATTACAGCTGCTTTTGCACAGTACTGGGCAGAACATTCCTCCTCTAATGAATAATTCTGTATCTTAATATCATCTTTCAGCCAAAAGGACCTGATTTTAGATCTCTAGACCCAATGTGCCCACCAGCAGCAGCCAGGGCCACCATGCACCAGCACAGCAGGGGAGCAGAGCCCACCCTAGGGGCTTCTCCCAGCGGCGGCAGGGAGGGCAGGCTGGGGCGAGGGGTGTGAGGGGTGTGCAGGGTGTGCAGGAGTGGGGTCTGGGCAGGGCACAGCCGTTCCCATTCTCGCTCTGCTGAAGGGTGTTTCTCCCTTGTTGCCAAGCCCAGCAGTGCTCAGGGCAAGGTGGTGTTTGGGTTTCTCTCCCAGCCGCGCAGCGCCAGGTGGGCTCGGCACTCCGAGCTGCTCCTTGTCATCAGCTCGCTGCAACACACCTGATTTTTGCCTGTCAGATTTGCTGCCTTTTAAATATTTTACATTGAATCGAGCAGATGAAAAACCTCAGGTATTTTCTGCCGCTGGTACATAAAGCTGGGAAAAGAATCTTCCTGTCTCTCCCATCTTTTAGCTACCAGTGCTGCTGGAACAGAGCCCTGCAGGGGCAGGGCAGGAGCAGCAGGCAGGGCCTGCTCCTCACCTGGCTGTGGATGGAGCTTTCTGCCTCATCGGGTCATCCTGTGGCCCCGAGACACCCAACCTGACCATCTCCCTTTGCTCTCCTTCACACAGAAATGTTCCCTAGGGCACTCGACATTGTGAGAACAAGCCTGCAGGTTTGGGCTAACACTGCAGCAGTAACGTGCCACACCTGTACAATACACATTAAAATGCACTATATGATGCTGATCTACTCTTAGTTTATAAATATGTATTAAGTAAATTAGGTTTTAAAAGACTTAGGATTTTTGTTCCTGTTCAACTAAATATTCAGAAGGTGATGGAGTGGACTGGCTGTAAGTCTATGCCTTGTGTTATGCTGCTGATTATTTTTGTCCCTTCCCTAAAAATCTATGAGTTCCTTAAACAACTGGCGTTGGCAGCTCCTCATGGAACATAATTAATCTTTAAAATACTCTAATTACTGAGTATGAGTTACTCGAGTTCAACCTGCTTTATTTCATAGTCACAGTTAATACACCTAAATGCTCATGGTCAGATGGAAGTGAAGGTGCTGATGAGCTTTAGAAGCGAGGGCACTGTTGTGACAAACATCAAAATCCTCTGCTAATAAATGTCTCCATCCTGATATCAAGCCACCTGGACCCTGACCAGCACACCTCGTCCCCAGCACACAGCCAGAGGTGGCACAGCTGCTCTGGCTCTCACCACAGGAACCTCACTGGTCCCCAGAAGAAAAATATGAAGAAGATTGTTACTGCAGCCTCAGAACATGTGGCTCGTCCTCCCCTGTGCCTGCCCAGCCCAGGATTTCTCCATCCTGCTGAAAGTGTCAACATAGGTAATAAGTTTTGTTTGGGGAAACAGCTTTTATGGCTTTGACTCCTGTTTGACACAAAGCTTAGGAAAACCACCTCTGCCACAAGCTGTCAACATTGTTGGTTGTTTTCTGCTAGCATGAGGAGAATGGTGATTTGGTAGCATTTGTACATTCCTTCTTAAAACTTAGAGGTAAAGGGATTTTTTTTGTTGTTTGGTTTATTTGCTTGTTTTGTTTTCAAAAATGCCACTAGTTCTTCTTTTCTAAGTGCACTGTAACAGTCATTATAAAACTACTGTGGCTGTTTTACATATCAATAGTTAATTAACTAAAGACTTGTTTTGTCCATCTCAAAATGTCTACAAGTGGCCTAAGTATAAATAGTCTGTGTAAGGAATGAAATATATTTGGACAACACAAGGAAGAATTGTTTCCACATGCTAAGAAATTTGGATTTGAGGAAGAACTAATAAATATCCTGAAAAAGCCAGGATCAAGAGAAGGACTGAAATACAGTTTCTGCCACTGCATTGTATTGCCAGTGACAATTTTGGCTGGAGATCAGTGCCTAATTTTGAAAGAGAATTTCAGCCACTGTAGGTCTGGTGAGCATCCAGTTTACCCAGTAGTTCTGTGGAGCCACAGGAAGAGAAGAGTGGTATGAATTGTCATACAACAGATTTAAATACATATATAAATGACTGCACATTCCAAAGCTACAGTGTAATAATATTGCAAAGAAAATGAGCCTCGACCTTAACAAACACTAATTATAGATATTATATTATATATCTAAGTGGAGACCACTGCTAGATCATTAAAATGTAACAGTGGCTCCCATAGAGGAGATGAGGCAATTCATGGAAACCCAGACCTGCCTTCAGGTCCGTGTACATTTGGTTGCAGCCCAAATGTCAGGCAGAGCCATCAGCAGCAGCGAGGGAGCTGGTGTGGCTGCTGCCAGCAGCCTGTCTGTCTGTCTGTCTGTCTGTCTGTCTGCCTGGGGCCAGGGCAGTGCAGCCAGCCCCAGGGAAGGCACCTCCTGCCCAAAGGCTTTGAAGGGAGCGTGCACAGCATCATCCACAGGAAGCATCTAGGTATAAAAATGGTCTGGAATCACACTGGGAAAAACATGAGCCCCCTCTGGACTCGAGGAAACAAAGAACTGTAAAATGATCATGCACAAGTACATTTACAACACGGGGAGATTTCTTTGGTTAGGAACTGCTGACAGGCCCAGCAAGAATAGAACTGACACGTGGGTCCCTGTTGGCAAACAGAGAAAGGCCACTGTGGGTCTGCACTAAATCATTCCGGTGCTAGAAGCAGGCTAGGAAAAAATGATTGAAGTTTTTCCAGATGAAGTGATGTGCTCATGAAATAAAATAGCAACAACTTTCCCTGTAACCTTGAAGAAATAATGTAGCAGTTCCTGGAGATCAGGTTCTGTTGGTTGGATCTACTTCACTTCCATAGGACAAAGAAGTTTGCAAGCTAAGGGCCTGACTTACCAGTATGTCACTCAAAGTACTGAAGTGGACATGAGTCATGTCTTTGATCTCTGAAGTAATTAATAAAAATAAGCAAAAGGGGAAAAAAACCCAAACAACAAACAAACAAAACCCAACAGATGCCAAAGAACAAGAGCTACATACCACAAACAATGGGGAATGGCAAGAATTTAGTCAAAGCAAGGACATGGTAGCACCAGTGACCAAAAGTCATGTCAAGGAAATAAAATCTTACTAAATAAATATTTGTAGAGATACCAGGAATTGGGAGATGATTGTTCAGAATTAGAGAGAACAAAGCATTTGCACTTTGGGAAGAAATAGTGCATGGAGTCCACAAACAGCAAGTCATAAAGTCCTTAAGCCTGCTTGAAGTATTTTAAAAAATAAGGGTTTCATTCCCTTTTCCTAGAAATGCTGGTTCTGTATCTGTGCATCAAAGACAGGTCACATAAAGCTACAGTTTTATCAGAACTCTTCTCCCTTTACAATCTGTTGTCTCTCTACAGAAGAGCAGTGACATGCCCCGTGTCCAATGTCTTCAAGATCTTTTAAGATCTTGGTTGTCTTGTAAGGAGATCAGTTTTGTTTCCTATCAGCTTGTAAGTAATTCTGTTAAATTCTTGAATATACTTCAAAACCATTCAGCTGGTGACTGCAGCCTGTCAATAATTCTCCACCTAAGCCGAAATGGAAAAGCAATGCTCCCCAGCTGCTGTTCCCACAGGCACAGGAACTCACTTCCTTGCAAGCAGGGGATGAGCAGCACCCTCTGACTGCAGAGTTGTTTGTCAGAGGGGACTCCTCCAAACCCACCCTAATTGTGCTTTTGCTATTATATTATTTTTGCTTCAGCAGGTCACAGGCTGAGGCACAGGTTCAGTGCCATGCCTGCCTTCATCCTCTTTAGGTTAAGAACTCTGTATTTTTTTCTACCTTTCTTTGTGATTTTTCCTGACTCTATTTCCTGTACTAGTCCTTCATCTGTTGTGACATAAATTGTCCTTTGATTTCCCATTAGGTCCCTCACTTCTACTTGAACCATTGTCCTAGTTTTTCCACCACCCTGTGCTCCCTCCTGGGCCCTTTCTCTTCACAAGTATTGATCTGTTTAATCCTGAATCCCTTTATTTCCTTCCCTGCTTGCCCAGAGTTTTTGTTGTCCCTGTAGCACTTAGAGAACAGAATATGCCCACTCTGGAGTCCTTCCTTCTCCCAGTGTCGGGGGCTGACATCCTCCCCCAGACCACAGCCACCTTCATGTGCTCTGCCTGTAATGGAGTCGTCCCAGGGCACTGGGCTCTGCCAGCTGCCCAGGGCATGTCTTAGCTTCCAGGAGCTGGGGCTGCTACACACATTAACCTGCTAATTAGGAAGAGTGACCAGTGAAGGCTGCACGGGCATTGCCAGTTGGAACCTGCTGGTATTAAGCAGGCAACCTGGAGAGGTGCAGACCTGTAGCCAGGGCAGCTGGAGTCTGTTGGCCCTTCTCAGGCTCATGCCTGAATTGAGCAAAATCTTTAAAGGGTACAGAGGGGAACTTTGTGTATAGCAAAACAATGACACAGACCTCCTGGCAAATGTCTGAATAAGCTCCAAGCTTCATCATAAACTGGAAAAAACCTGAAGCCTGTATCCAGTCGACACAGCCCCACACAGGGTTAAATCTGTCCCTGACATGATGTGATACCAGCTCCTCCTAGTTCCATCAGTGGAGAGTTTGGCCCTTGGTGTTTATTGAAGCCATAAGAACAATTGTGAGTGCTGAATCCACCCGTCTGTGGGTCTGTATTGACAAAACATGGAGTGCTGCTTTCTGCTGCAGCTGGTTTGTGTAAAGACAAAATTGCAACTGCAACTGGAAATTAATCTGAGGAGGTTCCGGTCCCACTGAGCCTTTCTGAATGCTCGGACAGAGAGGGGTAACAAATGGCTGAGGTTTTTAAATGCTGTGGCAAACAGACAATGGAAATGCATTGTTCAGACATAGGGAGAATTAATTGGGTTAATTGAGGAGGAGGAGCACACTGAGATGGGTATTGGGATGAAGTCATTTGTAAGTACACACAAACAACTGTGTTGTTTTTAAGCTTTGCAGAAACATCTGGCAACAACATGCGAGGAAGAGGAAACTTTTGTTTTATGCATCAAAACCTCTCTATGCAGAGAAGAAAACTCCAGCTAATTACAGGATGCCTGCAAGAAAAGAACCACCTTTGATTTCCCCAGTATTTTTTCCTGCAACACAATGCCTAATAAAAATCAGGAGGTAGTGACACGGAGCCCTGCACAGCCTGGGCCCTGTGGCACCATCAGCTGCCACGGGGCAAAGGGGCACACAGCTCCAGTGCCAAGGTGCTGGGAGTCTGAGAGGATGGATGCGTGTATTACCATGTAATCCTGACATGACAGGTACCTTTCAGGAGTACAGAACACACACTTACTGTGATTTAAAGCAAGTCCTACCTTCCCTTGTTAGCGATTTCAAATCACGTTCTATAAATTTAGGGTTTGTCAGCAATAAAACAGAATTATGTGCAGCTGAGTTCACTAATGAAAAGGAATTCAGGATGTGACACTATGCAGGTTTTAAGCTCAGACTCATGAGTAAAATATATAAGAATTTGTATAAGCAAGAGAGAAATATTACCACTAAAAATACATGTTATGAAATGTCATCTACCTTCTCAAACATCTGTCTTTACTGCGAGAGACACGACACCTCTTTCAATTGAAAACATAACTCCAAACTCTGCCACTTTTACTACTGCAGATGGGTCCTAATTTAGTCTGAGCCAAACCCAGGAACCAACAGGAAGAATTCTTTGAATTGCAGTAGGTGCTACGTATGAAGAAAGGATTTTAAAGTATTTTCTTAAATAACCCACACCTGAAATGGAAGAATTCATAGGGAGTCAAGTAAGGAGATGGGACATGAAGATTAAAATGCTTTTTCTTGAAACAAGACAAGAACATAGTCTAAATAAATGCAATGTGAGGTCTCAATCTGCTAAGTTCTTATGGAAAAAGTATTTGTAGACCACTGTCCTTATGCTTTTTGGTCCATCTTACTCCCTGTGTTGTATTGTTAAGGTATTTTCATGAACATAGCTTTTAAAGGACTCTAGTTTTAAACAGGCTTCTTCTGTGATTTTAGTTGGGAGATCTCACAAGAAACCTAAGGGCTTCAGAAGGTATTTGCTGGGTAAGGTTATACCTGGCATCAGTCTGACATCACACAGACTGGTGCTAAAACTGTAGTGCCAAGAATAAAGACAAATAAAAAGCAAATCCTATGGGCTCATGTGTAGCAGTAAGGTAAGTTTAAAGACAACCCAAACATGATGGTAATGCCAAGCCCTTTAAGACAAGTGTTTATTTTGCCAGCAGACACCACTGTTCTGGTATCTGCTACATCTTGCAGCAGTAAGCTCCACAGTGCAATTACACACTGCATTAAGTAAATGTGTCCTTTTGTTTGCTTTGAGCTGCAAACAATAATCTAATGCCACAAACTCCAGCTTGTCCATTAGCAGGAGCAGCTCATTGCTCCCCAGCATCCGATGGAGCTGTCTCAGGGGGCTCTTAACTTGCAGACCTCCCATATCCCCTGCTCTCCTCTAAGGCTTCCCCACTCCTTTTCAGACTGGCAAAAGCTGTTCTTTCGCTTTAATTGCAGCTCTTGACCTTTCCTATACTTTTTTGAGTTCTAGCATGTACTTGCTAAGATGGGCCAGCAGAATCACACACAGCACACAGGCTGTGGCAACACAATGCTGTTCTGTTTTGTTCTCTTCCTTCCCTCATAATTCCTGACATTCCAGTTGATTTTTCTGACAGCCAGCAGTGAGTTGATGTTTCCATAGAACGACGTATCTCCAATAACCCTTTTTTTCTTTGATGGCATTACCTAATTTACAGCTTTTCATTGCACACAATCATATGCTCCTCTTTGTGCATTTTGCTTTTCCTTGTGTGTGTCATGATTTCCTGGCCACAGACTCAGCCTGGCACTTTATCACCTGGTCACTTGCAGCTCCTTACAGTTAGATTTTGGTTTTATTACTTCAAATATTTAGTTATTTTCAGCAGCCAACCTTGTCACCTCCTGCCAGCTCCTCCTCTTTTCCAAGTCATTTATGAGTATTTGGAATGGCCCAGGTCCCTGTACAGATCCCTGTGGGACTCCACTAATAATCTTCTTTTGCTGTGAAACGATCGATTTCTTCCTACCTTTTGCTTCTATATTTTAACCACTTTTTCACCCTTGAAAGAATCTTTTCACTCTCCCCGGATAGCTCAGTTCCTCTTACATAAATGCTGCATTGAAGCAGCAAAAAATAGAAAGCAGAGGAACAGATCTGACCTTTTATCAAAAACAAGCAGCAAAGACAGAGGACAGACCCAGCACAGAATGTCAGTGAGGAGCTGCAGCAACCTGGAGGAGATCACCAGCTTTCTGCTGAGATGCACAAGAGCCTGCCTTGCCCCTGGAGACAAATGCCAGCAGTGCTCAGCTCCTGGCTCAGGAGGACAAATTGGATGGTTTGCCCAAGCACAAATTCACTTGTGGAATAAACTCCTGAATTCACAAAGTTCCATTGGGCCAGAAAAGCCCACAAACCAGAGGCTTTGGCTCTCCTGGAGTGAGGCAAAATTTCTAAGAAAAAGAAAAAAAGCCTCTTCTACGAATGAAGTTTTTGGTTGGTTGGTTTTGGGGTTTTTTTGTGTTGTTTTTTTTTTCAGGTGTGGTGTGAAACTACTTGTTAATTTGCAGGTATGAGCCAGACCCCCCCGTGCTGCCAGCACAGGAGGGTGACAGGGTGGCAGGGGCCCTGCAGCTGTGATGACTGATGGGGTTCACCACAGACGAGGAGAAGTGGAGGCTCATCATTGGCTATGAATTATTACCAACCCTTCCAGCAGGGAGCTGGGGAGGCTGCAGATGCTGCAGATGGTTCCCCACCCCCAGCACAGCCAGCACAGCTCCCAGCTGGTTGCAGAGGGGACCTGTGCCAGGCCTGGCTTTGCATCTCCTTCAGGCTGGAGAGCTGAGGCACCTCTCAGGAGCTGGAGCCCACGGGGGACTTTGAACGGTCAAGCATGAAGCCTTGCTACATCATTTGTCTAGGAGAGATGATCTGATGCCCGCCAGAAAAGCCCAGAAACCCGAGGCTTTGGCTCTCCTGGAGTGAGGCAAAATTTCTAAGAAAAAGAAAAAAAAGCCTCTTCTACGAATGAAGTTTTTGGTTGGTTGGTTTTGGGGTTTTTTTGTGGTTTTTTTTTTTTTCAGGTGTGGTGTGAAACTACTTGTTAATTTGCAGGTATGAGCCAGACCCCCCCGTGCTGCCAGCACAGGAGGGTGACAGGGTGGCAGGGGCCCTGCAGCTGTGATGACTGATGGGGTTCACCACAGACGAGGAGAAGTGGAGGCTCATCATTGGCTATGAATTATTACCAACCCTTCCAGCAGGGAGCTGGGGAGGCTGCAGATGCTGCAGATGGTTCCCCACCCCCAGCACAGCCAGCACAGCTCCCATCTGGTTGCAGAGGGGACCTGTGCCAGGCCTGGCTCTGCACCTCCTTCAGGCTGGAGAGCTGAGGCACCTCTCAGGAGCTGGAGCCCACGGGGGGCTTTGAACGGTCAAGCATGAAGCCTTGCTACATCATTTGTCTAGGAGAGATGATCTGATGCCCACCCAGCCCTGCCATTCCTGTTTTTTAGCCGTGTGTGAGCAGCAGCCCTGCCAGGTCACCTGCCTGGGTGGGCAGGGTCCCTGGGAAGCTCTCAGAGGGCTCTTGCTGTGCCCCCAGCAGGGCTGGGGAAGCCACAGGCAATGGCAGCTGCCCCGTGGCTCTGAGCAAGGCTGCTTGGGGTGGCACCAACTTCTGGGGTGCAAAGTCCAACGGAGCAGAGAGCAAATCACAACAGAGAAAAAACACCCCAAAACCCAGAGAGTTGAAAAGGGAAGGAGTTGACTGTGCTCCCCAAGGAGGGCTCCCTGGGGGCTGCAGGGCAGCAGGATCCAAGCACGGCACAACTATCAGTCTGTGCCCCTAAAGCAAACCCTCCTGGCCCCTGCTGCAGTCACTGGGCACAGTGTGCCCGGGGCTGAGCAGGAGGAGCCCGGGCTCTCCAGAAGTTTTCCAGGGGTTTGGAGCAGCTGGTGGCAGGGCCAGGTGGGCAGAGGGTCCCCTCCTGGTGCAGGGATGGGGGGACAGCACCCCTGCTGCTGCCAGGGGTCCTCCTCAGGACCAGCTCACCCAAGAGCTGGATGATTAGCCCCTTTGGACACGCAGAGAAGCAGGGTGGGAGCAGAAGGCAGAGGAGCAGGTCCCATTGCTGCAGAGGGTACCAGTGCCCAGGAACATGGGGGGCTGCCCCCAGGGGTCACCCACAGCGAGTGGGTCTGCCTTGGTAGGAGAACACACAACCAGCTGAAACAATCCAGGAACGGACACAGTGAGAAATCTACCCTCTGTCTTCTCACTCCAGATTTGCAACTCAGGAAACCCTGTGTTGGTCACACCTCTCTGCTGCAGAATTAAAAAATGGGAGGAACACCCTGCGTGGTGAAGGCTGAGGGCAGAGAGGTTGATGCCTCAGCTCTCCCCTCTAGAAACTCACTTGCTTCACAAGGCTAATAAAATGTTTATAATAGTTTATAATTGTGAAACTCTCCATGATCCACAGAAAGTTGAGACTAAAGAAGCATTTATTAATAAAACAATAAATGCTAATTTTAGAATGACTTTCAGTTACCCCCAAAGAGGAAGGAAAGAGAAGATTATGAGCTGTAACTTACACACAGACATGTAGAAACTGCAGGAACCACCAGAGGTTAATGTGTAGCCCTAGAAGCCTGTTTCACTCTCACATGAAAGCTCAGTATTTGACTCCTACCATTACTGCATAACTGGAAACAATTGAAAAGGCAAAAGCAAAGGCTTTGCAGTGTGGTCTCCTTGCCAAAACACTGCAAGGCCTGGGCTCTCAAGGAGCTGAGATAAGGAGACAAGAAAGTTAGAGGCCGGATGACAACAAATGCCATCATCTGTCCCATCAGCCTGACTCAGAGCTGGGGCTTGGGGCTTTCTGCCCCCTGCCCTGGGACTCCCCCTCCCCAGGGAGGGCCCGGGTGTCCCTGCAGTGTCTGAGCAGCCAGACACCCAGAAAAGTGTGAAAGTGAAACTCGGAGGTTATTTCTGTCCCCTGGCTATACCCCTCAGCAGGACACCCTCCCACTGTGTATCCCCTTGGCACTTCATACAGATAATAACAACTGCTCAGGAGAAGAGTAACACAAAATGGACAAATTCAATTAGGAAGAGATACTAAAAATATGATGTGAATTACCAAGCTAACCTGATCCATTTTAGCCTTGAGTTCAGCCTTTGTTTGATTTAGATGAGAAGTTCTAATCTGATTTAAAGGAGGCTTCAAAAAATTAATAGCAGATGTGAATGAAATAATGATTTTCATTCCTGATGATGTGACCAATGTTAGAGATAGGGGTAGGGAGCTTAATGAAAAGAGTTTGGCTTGTGTGCCTCTATGCTTTGCTGATATACAGCTTTCTCTCATTTAGCCAGGTGAAGAGTGATCAATCCCCCTTGATCTAAACACAGATATAAAAATTGTCAGCCTGAATTTCCTGCTGCTTTCCTCAAAATTTAATCAGTATCAAAATGATGTGATTTTGTTCTGCTGAAGGACAAAATATCTTCCCTAGAGGGAAGCCATTTCGGGGCTGTCCTTCAATATGGGAGGATCCTACAACTTCAAATCCATAGATGAAGTCCTGCATGTTGCTTAGATGGCCAGTAAAGCAACTCACTGTTATGTAAAAGGCAAAGGAAAATGATAAATATCATCTAGATCCTTAGACAGGGCTAAATGTTGCCTTTGCCTGACAGGGAGCTGCCCACCTGAAGCATCTGGAGTTTTCAGCTCAGAGCTCAGGTAAGATCTGCACACACAGCACCAGGACCTGCTCTCTGCAACCAAAGCTTTCTTGATGAAAATATCTGTTATCATCCAGAAAAGAAGAATTAAAGAAATGGTGTGTAAAAACGCGTGTGGCAGAGTGCACAAAAACTTTAGGGGATCAGAGAATTGTTGCTTCAAAAGGCTCAGAGATAACTGAATTTTCTGAACTATTTTGCTCTGCACATGGAAGAGCAGAGTTTGTGGATTGTGGGATTTTACTGAGCACAGCTCATGGAGGGACCAGCTGGGCTCACTGCTGGGACATCATCACATATTGCCTGGTGTTCCTCCCCAGTCTAAAAGAACAAAACTGTGATGGTAAAAAATCCTCAGCCCAAGAAAAGGCTGAGGAGTCACCAAGACCCCCAGCCCTGCACAGGACAGTGCACCACTGACCCCTGTGTTTTCCAGCCCCTGCCTCTCCCTTACCAATAGCATTTTTCAGATGTTCTATCAGTTTTTGAAAGCTCTAGACTACAGGAGAAATTTGGGTAAATGATTCAAGTGGCCTCTTTAGAACATGACCAAGCTACTAGGCTGAGGGGTAAGTGACTTCAACCTTCTCCTCCCCTGCCCTGTCCCACTTACTTAGCAGCATTTATGATCTTTAAGCATTGGACTGAAGAGAGAATACAGAGACAAAGATGTTTGTTTTCCCAGTGCCAGATGGATGGATTCAATTTTCAGATTCCTTAAACTGCCAACATTGGGAAGTTGTAAAAAAAAAATAATTAAAAATTATTTGTTTTAAAGATCTGTGATAGTTTCTATCAACTGCACAGGAGATTCCTGGCATTCATCACCAAACTGATGTCACATGTACATCAGTTGCACCTGAGGATGCTACATTACTGAGAAGTTTAGGTAAGGTAAACCAAAAGTGACTATAGCACTTCTTTTTTCTCCTACCACCTTCGTTTTAACCACAAGGACAACTCTATCCAGGGCCTTTGGACTTTTTAGAGAGGCCCCTTTACATTCACTTCATTCCTGCTTTGGAGGGAGGCAGGACTCAGGTGTCCAGGTGAAACACCTTCCAGTCCACCCCTGACCCTGGATCAGAGGTCAGAGCTGCACACATTGGGAACTGCTGCTGAGAAGGGGCCGTTTTCCCCTCAGCACTGAACACTTTTCACAGCTGGGGAAGCACAGAAAAGGGAGGTTGTTACTGTGAAGCTTTTTACTTCCCATCTTTACATTCATATTAATTTAGATTAAGATTTTTAAACCAGACTTTGAGTCACTGAGAATTGGATGAAGTTCCTGAGCTCCCCTGACAACTTTCCACCTGAGCCAGAACCCCATTCTTCTTGATTTTCAGAGCTGTTTTAAGATGGTATTTTTCTTATTTTTACAAGCCCCAGATGTTCTTCTAGGTAGACAGAGGGGTTAAACTGCCAGTGTGCAAGTCCCTGAGCAGGATGGTGGCTGGGACAGCTGGGCAGGCAGCACCTTCCCGGCCAGGACAGGGAAGAACAACAAACCTGGAGCCTGGCTTCAATAAAAGGACCAGTTCAGTTCAAGGGCTGACTGTCCATAGGAATTAATGTTTATAGGAATGCTAAAAATAGCTCTCAGTGCAGTACATGTGCTGGAGGGATAATTTACAAGGGATAGAGAGAACAATAAGGGCCATGCAATTACAGAGCCACTGGTGATCGTCCAAAAGAGTCACCAAAGGGAAAGCAATTAATTTCTTTCCTGGGCTGTGATGTGTGTGTACAACACATGCACAATGACACCACAGTTTGTACAAATGTCTAATTTCATTATTTTTCAGAAGCAGGGATTTCTACACAGGCATGTTAGTGTCTGCTGTGGCAAAATTAAAAGTACTGGCCCATTTTGCTCCGAGTTAGTCTAACTCTCTCTTCTAGGCACTGGCTCTCATTGCATGTTGGTCTCAAGACAGAAGGCCATCCATTCAAAAATCTGATGGTAAATCCAGGTACTGCTCCAAGGGCTACACATTTCATGGTGAATAATGTAGTTCCAATCACTTGAAGTGAATAGTGCAAGTTCTGGAGTAAGTCTGATGCATTTAAAGTGGGGGTTGGTGCATTAAATCTGTTTGTGCTCTGGAAGACCTGGAAAGCACTTGTGACCCACACGTTGCCATGTCCTCATGTGGAATCCTTGCAAAAGAGATCAGCTGCAGCCCCTCAGCTCCTGCACAAGACAGCAGCAGCCAGAACAGCAGCACATGTGTCGAGCAGGGGGTACTGGGCAGCAGTTTGCCTGTTTCCTTGCTGTTTGGTAGGAAACAGAGATAACCAGGTACAGGCCAGACAGATGAATTAAACAGCAAGAAGTCACATTAGAGAAAAACGAGCACCAATAAAAGATGCAAAAAGCCAGTTTTCAAGCCAGTTTTGAAGAACCAGACTCCTTCAGTCTTTCCAAACTGAAGCTGAAGACATTTTTCATTCATTCTCTTGCTGTTAGGTCACAAGATCAATTTTCCATTCTGCCTTTAATCTTAACTCACAAGGACTTAAACTAAAAGGGTTTTTTTTAAGCACTGGGTAATTTTTTTTGCAAGGGAGGATCTGAGAAAATCTAACAAGATAGAGCCAACCCGATCAGCTTCCTCCAGCCTACATCACTCTTTTTTTGAGTTTTGTTTCCTTAAAGGAAATAGACTCATTCTGCTTACAGACCTTTTATTCCTGCT
>NW_009953803.1:1217706-1226866 GCF_000747805.2 Chaetura pelagica
CCTGCTGGGTGTACATGCCACAGAAAGGTAATTAATATGTATTCACAGGCTAATTAAATATGTTCTTTTATGTTGTCCGTTTATGAATCACGTCTGAACCCTGAGGTCAATGGATACCTTTATTCACCAGTGCTGTCATATTTTCTGTGTTGCTATCATAGTCATGTGCTTTAGATGCTTTATTCTATATCCTCCCAGAGCACTTTGCTTTGTGTTTCAGACAATGGTGTTTATTGATTGGTGCTTCTCATCTAACAGAAGTGGAACAAGAGGAGCTAAAGACAGGATGCATGTTGGCACCTGCTGATCCTGCAGCCTAAACATTGTCTTCAACTCCTTCAAAAAGACTTGTTCAACAAGCAGAATCCCTCATTAAATATTAAATCAGATGGTGCTACATGCCAACCTACCTCAGTGGAATTCCCTCCTCTTTAAGCATTTTTTTTAATTCCTAATGACAAACACTTGGGGTAAATTTTCTTTTGCTCTGCCTGCAAAGCCCGACCTTCAAAGAAAGCCCCTTGCTGGAAAACACAGGGCCCTGCAGCAAGTGAGATCATTGCCTTTCTGTCTAATGCACATGGATCACAGTGTCCCACGGGGGGTTGGCTGTGGCATTTAGGGTTTGGGTTTTTCTGTTTGTTTGTTTTGGGGGTGTTTGTTTTCAGTGGGGTTTATTTGTTTATTAAGTGAGGAGGTTGCTGCAGCAGAGCAGGAGGTGAAGCCCTTCCCACCCTGCCCTGGATGCCCACAGAGTGCCCGGGCTGCCCACACACCCACCTGCCAGCAGCCCCTCTGCCCACCCTGCTGAGACCCCAGCTCCTTTCTGCCACCAGCTCCTCAGGGAGCAGCAAAAGCTCCATGGAAGACCCACTTCAAGATGTGAACGCTTTATTCACAAATCCTCTTTGCAACCCCTGGTGCATTTTCGAAGCAGCTCTCACTGACAGTGCTGGAGCCCTGGGTGAATCACCAACCTATCACAACAATCTGGAACAACTGGCAGGTTTCCACGGAAAAAACCCTATTTTATTTCACTTGTGTCTGCTGGGTCTGAAGAGAGCTGTTTTTGTACAACATCCAGGATTCCAGGAAAACCTGCAGTTCCCATTACACTGCCACTTCTCCCTGCCCAGACCCAACCTGCCATGGACACTGTGAGAGTCTCTTCATCATTCTGCTGGGTTTTGCTTTGGCCTTCTAGCTGGGTAGTGCTTGCAACAGCTGAGACATTCACCCTTCCTTTATAATGAAGCTACTTAATGAGCTTAAACGCCTCCTTTGAAGCTTGCAGACCTCCCCCGGTTTCCCTCCAAGTCACCCACATCCTCCCAGTCTGGGTTCTGGTGGGGAACAGCACTCTGCCTTTCCACGCAGGGGGGGTGAAAGGTGTGCCCAGCTCTGCCACCTTCCTCATGGTTTCCATCCCTGATTTCACCCAGGCACTGCCTGAGGGCACCTGCCTGCACCCAGGGCAGCATCCCTGGGACAACTCGCAGCATCATTTGGAAAAGGAAAAAAAAAAGGCTGAAAAAGATCAAATTCAGTTTTGAAGTGTCTGCCTCCTAGGAGAGGATGGAAAGAAGGGCACAGGTGTCACCTCCTCCTGGGAGGACATCCCAGACCATGCAGCTAATGACACAGGGATTGATGTTGTTGCTGGGGCTGGTGAGACATCCCGGGGCTCAGCAGAACCTCACCAGGCTCAGTGTCCCCACCACTGCCATGGCCTTTGCAAACCAGCCTGTCCTTGTCAACACAGAATGTGTCCAACCTGGAAATACCTGATTTGTTACTGCTTGTCTTGGGGCTTTGGAACTAGTTCTCTTTACAGCCCAGCAAACCCCACCAGCCAGTTCCCCACCTCTGGCCCAGTTTGGCCCGTGTGAATTACACCATCCCAAGGAAATTGGAGAAGTCACTGCCCTGGGCAGTGCATACACACTTCAGCACGTGATATTTTTAAAGCAGGCTCATATGTTATTTGAAAACATTCTGTACTAAGTAAGATGCTAAATTCTCTATTGAGATTATTTGGGTCTTTTCTAGATGAAGTCTCCTGACTCAGAAAAAGGTAAGAAAGTGCTTCATTTTCTCTTATCTTCCTTTCTCCTTTTGCTATTTAATCTACTTGGTACTTAGAGCATCATTAATTACGATAAAATCAAGGTTTAGTCAGCAATCAGTCTGTCAAGGGCTGCACCAACAACCTGGTGGTTATTGAGGAGGAGCATGGGGAGCAGCTGAGCCCTGGGCTCCCCTCGGTGGGGCTGGGTGTGGAGCACTCAGGGGAGCTCTGACAAGGCCAGCAGGTCAGGAAGGGGCTAAGATGGGAACACATTTGGGATTTTGCAGATTGATAGAATCCCAGGCTGGTTGGGGTTGAGAGGGGCCTTTAAGATCATTTTTTCCAGCCCCCTGCATGGGCAGGGACATGTCCCACCAGCCCAGGCTGCTCCCAGCCCCATCCAAGCCTGGCCTTTTTGTCTGCCTAGAGAAAACCTCCCCCGAGTGTGTGTGCTGGCTCAGGCCCCTTCCAACCAGGTCAGGCAGGGGAAGCAGAACTGAAACTCCTCTTTCCCCTCCCTGCTTCCCCCCCAGAGCAGGGAGGAGATGATGCCCAGTGCCGAGTTTCAGCCTGGGGTCAGCACCGGGTGGTGAGAAGAGTTAACAAAGGGAAAGCACAGGGAGGTCACAGGGGAGGAACGGTTGGGCTGCAGTCATCTCGTTTATGAGAGTTTAAACAGTTGCTGAATGACATTGTGGGTTATTAAGTTAATTGCCCAAGTGACCTTTTGGAAAATGTGTAAACTACTTAAGAGAAGGAGCAGGTTGAGAAGCTGACTGAGCACCACACACAGTCCTGGCCCTCCCTGCCCACAGGTGGCTGCAGCCAGCACCTTGTGTGGGCCTGGGACCCCTCTGGGGTGAGCAGGGGGCCTGGCCCCCAGCCCAGCACCTCTCCCATGCTGGCAGCTCTGCCCTGGGGCCTCAGGCACCCCAGCTGCTCCTCTGGCATTCTGGCATTCCTTATTTCCCCCTCAAATTAGATGAAAAATAGTCCCCTGCAAGCTGCTTGTCACAGGGGTCCTCTCTGATGTTGGTGTTTTGAAAAAGTTCAACATTTCCACCAAAAAATAAAATAAAATAGGTATTTTCTTGTCCTGTTTATCAAAACTTTCTTCTCTTCACCAATTACAGACTGAAGATCCAGCAACTTAAGGCCAGATCATGGTTTTCCCCCTTGTGCAGGTGGGTCTCAGGCTGTGCTGCCACTAAGATAAAGCCCAAATCATGTTACTCCCAAGAGAGCAGTTGTGCCAGCAGCCTGCACTGCCCGGGGCTCAGGCACCAGCAAAGGGACAGTGAAAAAGGGAAGCAGAGAGTCAGGATGGGAAATGCAGTTTCATTTACAGTTTGCCCTAAAAACGTTCTATGACTGGAGCATTTTGAATGAAATAAAACTCCAATGTTACGAAAAAATGGATGCAAATGAGAGTTCAAAGAGTGAAGTTGGTTTGTAAAGCAGGTCTGGAGCTCAGCTGCCACAGTGGGAACTGCTGGCAAAACACTTCCCAGCTGCTCAGGCGGGATGGTTTCAGCAGGCTGATGTGGGTGCAATCAGATCATGGTGCCAAACCTCAGGTGCTCTCAGGCTATTTGTACCTACAATCTGGATTTTTTTTCCCCACCCTGTGAAGTAGAACAATATAACAGCCCTGATGGAGCTAATGCTTGCACACATGGGGAGGGTCAGGGGCTCTGGTTGCTGTTACAGCAGCCAAGCATCTCTAAACCTGCAAGGCAAAGGAACCAAACTGGATTCAAAGGGTCTTATTGGAGCTGAACACACTAATACTTTCAAAAAAACCCAAAACAACAAACAACTAAAAGAGCTTTGCCGAGGTGTTGGTAGAGAGGGTTTACCACTGCCTTGAGCAGCAGCAACTTATGAATCAGACTTAATGGTTTAGTCACTTATTTTTTCTGATGACATTAAAAAAGATGCATCTTTGCCATGGCAACCTCCCCATCCCGTGTCACAATACCAATGCAAACACAAAGGGCTTCTCTTCAAAGACCCTCTATGGTCCCTGCTGCACTGAGATCTTTCTGGACAGAATGTACACAATTCACTGAGGGACTTTTGGATGTGTTTTGAAAGCAATTTGCTCTCTTGCTGCAGGGATAATGCACTGCGATCCTTCCTGTGGTAGAATTTTTTTTCTTAAAAAAATTCCCTGAACACAGTAGGTGAATATTTGTAAAGGCTCTTGCCTGGCTAAAATATAGATGAAACTACATATTCCAAGGGTTTAGAGACACTAATTAGCACTGGGAAAAAATGACCAAAAAAAAAGAACAGGTCACTGAAATTAGTATCTTAACCTTGATTTATGGTGGGAATACTTGATAGAATCTAGATATCTGATCTGGTGTCAGGTTTGTTTCTTCTTCAAGGAGCTACAATGACTGAAATTCTTACTTTCCAGATCAGGATGTTGTCAGCAAATCATCTGAGGCTGGGGGCCCAAACCTGGCTTGATGCTCAACTCCCACTTCTGCAAAGTTCTTTTCCAAGAACTGAAGTGCTGATGGGTCTGTCAGGGGGCAAAGCCCAGCAAAGTCAGGGGAGACACAGCCCTGCCACTCAAACAGCTATTAAAGATAGCTTTAAAGTGGATGGTTCTAGAATATAGACAGAGGGAGAGCAGCAAACTGGATGTTCACCCAACCCAGAGAAGTGGAGCTCTCCAAGTGGGGTATTGGGTGGTCTGGAATGGGTCCCACGAAGGCCTGAGTGAGGTGAGAGAGGACAGGTCATGCAGAGCAGCTCTGGGATCCCCAAAGCCAGTAACAGTCCCAGCCAAAGCTGCTCCTGCTGCTGCCCAGGGAGAGCTCACATCAACACTGTGGGACCACCTGGACCAGGAATGGGACCCCTCTTGTGGAACCACCACATTTCTGGGCACTGTTGAGCTTTGCTGCCTGAGGAAAGCTTTTTGTTTTGTTTTTTTACCCTGGTGAATTGTCCTTTCTGTGGGGTGCAGAGGTGGTGCTGGGTGGAGCTGTGCTCAGGGCACCACGGGTGACACCAGGAGTCTGCTTGTTCTCCAGCCCATGGAGGCCAAAACAGGAGCAGGCATTGTCCTGTGCTCTCCAGATCCAGGGCTCAGCTGGGCACAGGGTTTTCAAGTGGAAAAGGCTCATGTCAGAAGCAAAAAGACATTTACTGCAGCTGCTCTGGGCAATAGCTTGGTTCCCTTGCTGTAAAATGATGGTGCACCCCAATCCAGGAGCCTCTCAGCCTGGAATTCAGTCCTGGCCACATCCAGTGAGGCAGTGGGAGGCTCTGAGGAGCTGCCTTGAGGCTGCCTCCCTCTCTGTGGCACAGGTGTACACAGCCAGAGCATCCATCCCTTTGCTCCTCAGGGCTCTGGCCACCTGGAGAGCAGGAATTCAGTCCAGATGCACTAAAGCTCAGCACCCCCCAGGTACTTCAGTATTTTAAACAGGGGGACAGAGAAACACCAAAATGGCAAGAACATTATTGACACAAATTTGTCACTCAGATTTACTGCTTGCCTTGGTGACCAAGCTGCTCAGGGAGTGCTGGGTAACCATTTGGGAAGACAGTGCATTCCCAAAGAAGCCAGTTATCACAGCTTGCCACTGCCCTGGCATTCCCTGCCCACGCTGCCCTGGCTGGGCAGCACTGGGGCAGGGCAGCTGCACAGCCCAGCTGGGCTTTCCTTACGTGCCCAGGCTATTCTGACAACCTGTTTCCCTTAGGGCAGCTCCCAGCCCAGCCCAAACAAGCCTTGGGAAGCAGGGCTGACATCCCAGCCTGGATGGGGTGACATCCCTGGGTGGGGAGCAGGGGGCAGCCCCTGCTGCTGAGCCCACCCCCCTACCCAGAGACCCCCAGCAGAAGCAGGGACCCTCAGCCAGGGCTACTGACTCCTACAGATTTTCTGAATCCTGTTAATGTCATGAGCAAGTGAGCTAATTACGTGCCTGAGTGGCCACAGGAGCAACCCTAACAGCTTGGCCTCTCAGCTTGGTAGGTCTGAAAATTTACAGTTTACAATAAAATCCAGGTTGGAAACAAGCTCCATCCTCCTCCCTGCCCAGGGTCCAGTGTTGTGAAAACACAACAAATGCCTGACGAACAAGCCTGGGTTTTGTGTCCTTTGCTTTACCCTCACCACATGAGAACTTCCCTGAGCCAAAAGCCAAGAGAAAACCTACAATGCAGCAGAAGTTAAACCACTTTGCAGATCAAGCATGAACAAACGTGCGATGAAAGGCTAAGTGAGTTAAGAGAGGGATGGTTTTGCTCAACAAGATTATGCATTTAATAAGAAGCTTCTAAAGAAACAGCTCTTTTTATCTCTGCAGAAAGGGCTGGTGTGTTCAGGAGTCCACAGACATCACTTGGATTCTGGACAGAGCAGCAACTGGTGTCACCAGTGCCGACCCTGCTGAGATGTCAGCACGTGGCAGCCGGTGCTCCCAGGACAGGTACAAGGACACAAAGAGCTCAGGCTGCAGTTTCTGCTGGCCCCATCCAGCACTTGGGGGGTTTGAGCACAGGGGTGGGACTCTGTTCTCCTGCAGGGAACTGGGAAATGGCAGAATTCCCCAGGGATTAGCTCTGGGTGACTCAGCAGTTGGCACAGCTGCACAAGAACGTGGGAGAAAACTCAGGCGCCAGCTCGTGCGTGTCCCCAGCACCTCTCCAGCCTGTCCCTGCAGCTCTAGGCACAGCTCAGGACACGAGCCAAGCCTGGGCTCCTCATCAGTCAAGATCATCTCTCTCTGCCTGGGAATATTTGTTTATACAAGCGTAATAGCTCCAGAAGACACAGAGATGCTTTAACTGGAATGGCCAAGAGCCCAGTTGTAGGAGCACTTGTGTACTCAGGGCCCCAGGCGCTGTGCTCCTCCAGCTGCTGGGGCCAGGCTGCTCCTTACCCCCCTGGCAGAGCCCAGAAAGGCCTGAGTGCCCCCCAGGACACAGCACCCTGCCCCCCATGGGGGGTCCCCATGCCAGGCACCACTTGCTATGACACAGCTGTGCAACAGAGAACCCCAGCTCTTCCTGAACTCGTTGGACCCTCCCCCAGGTCTATTATAAAAACCCACCCTTGCATCACTCCCACCCTAAAGATTTGATGCAATATCCCCTATGTACAAGATGACTGCAGGGCCAGAAGCTGGAGGTGCCCACACCTCCCCAGTGCTGAGCCATGGGGACACGTCCCACTCCTGCCACCACGGCAGGGACAACACAGTGTGATACCTTGTTGACCACCAAAATTATACCTCAACAACTGTGTCTGGAATAATTCATCCCTGGCACATTAGGCAGTCACTAAACGGAACTGTGATAGTGAGAAATAATTGCTTTCCCATCAAAATGAATACAGATGTTTGATTAAGACGACACGATATTTATATTTTACCTCATATCATATAAATAGAGTTGCTGTGCAGAGACAGAGCCTGTGAATCACTCATTTGGTTTATGGGAGTGAATAAGCTTTGGCTCTATCAGCATTATCAGCACTGAAGAAACAAGACTGACACTGGGAGAAACTACCCACCACAGATTCAGTTACTGGAATGATTCTTTTGAAGTCAGATGTAAAACAAAATACACAATTTCAAATTCTGTCCAAAAATAAACACTCCCAGGTAAAGCATAAAACAGCTGCTTCCAAACACTGATGTTCAGAGCAATGTCCTACACTCCTTAGGAAGGTTTTACCTGTTTTGAAGTCACCGAGACTCTGAATTAATTGGAATTAGTCATTTAAACAACAATTCTATTTTTAAAGTCTCCCCGCAGTGTTTTCCAGGCCAGCCCATCCCTGGGGCAGGAACTGCTGCAGGAACTGCTGCCCCTCAGCCCCAGGGCTGCAGCAGCTGCACATGCTGCTCTAGAGCAGCATTTGGTTTTGGCTCCATAACCACACTGAGATGTGAGCATAAACAACCCTCCAGAAAGTCTCAGAGGTAAAAAGACCCACGGGAGGGTCAAAAGCCTGGACCTGGGTTTACTGCTTCAGCACAAGGGCTGCACCCAGGGAGGCTCCCGCCCACCAGTGCCCACCAGGCCCCCAGCACTGGGAGGCTGATGCCCAAAATATTTCACACAACTATTTTGGTTGGAAAAGACCTTCAAGATCATCAGTCCCTGCTGGAGCAGGGAAGCTGCTTTCGGTACCTGCAGCCAGGAGGGTGGTGCTGACAGGACCAGGGGAAGAAATCCCAGCAGACTATGTAGTAAAATAGAGTAGGACAGAGGCAGGTTCTGTGATGTAACCCCCCTGGGGTCAGCTGGACTGGTCCCCCCGGGGAGACCCACCTTCTGCCAAACTGAGCCAGATCCCAACCTTGGCAGTGCTGCAGGAGGGGCCACCCCAACCCCCCCGGGCTGTGCTCAGGAGGGACCCCACTCCTCCCAGCACAGTCCTGTGCCCTCCAGTGGGTCACTTCAGTTCTGGGGAAAGCTGTGAAGAAACTCCCTTGGATTCCAGCTCCGAGTGCTCCCTGGGCTGGCATCACCCACCCCCCTCCCTGGGCTGGAGAAGCCTCCCTTGCATTTCTCTGTCACAACATCCTTCTGTCAAGCAGGAAGTGATTCGAGTCCTAGAAACCAATCCTGGATGTGGGTGTTTGCTCATGAACACCCACTGATCCAGGGGCCAGAGGTGGGTGGGCAAGCTCTGCACCACCAGCAGCTCCTGCACCAGCCCCTGCTCCCAGCAGGAACCCTGGGCTGGGGCTGCTGCCCTGAGCCCAGTTGCTCAGCTGGGATGAAACCAGGGGTTACTAAATGGCCACACATTTGTTGCAATAGTTTACTGGTAGCTTGTGAAAAGATCAAGTGCATTCAAATGTTTAAATGGGAAACTTTCATAACAACAGGAAACCCCACTGCAAACTGACCCAGGAATTGCTCTAACTCAGACACACTTGGGTGATTTTCTGTTTCCATTTCAACCATTTTTCTGTTTTGGCTGCGAAGTCTGCGAGCCTGCAGAAGGATGCAGGTGCTGTGGGATCCAATACAAGCATTTCCCACCCATCTCTAAGCTCTGGGGAGGGCTGCCCTGAATCCCAGGGTGCTCATATGCTCCCCTTTGCTTTC
>NW_009953803.1:1227032-1237340 GCF_000747805.2 Chaetura pelagica
CTGCTGACAGGAAAATCCATTTCACTCAATTAACATTGACCAGAGTTATTTCACCACTGACCTCACTCCTGCTTCCCCAGCAAGACCCAAGGAGGTGGGGGTGGCTCCTGGACCCCCCAGGCTGCCTTCAGGTACCTGCTTATTTCAGCTTCAGGCAGGCAAAGCCTTTGGCATACATTTAAATGCCAAGATATTCTTCAATAATTTCCTTAATTATGGCTTGGAGTTGTTTGAAATTCTTTTTGGCTGCCTGGGATGGTTACTCATTAAAAAAATAAAAATCTTTAAATCTGCAGTGACTTACACTTTTATTGACTTAATATTTTTGTTATATGTCACCTGACTCCAGTGAGGCTGTGGAGGGAATCACAAGCCACACCAGAGCATCTTTCCAGCTGGTACAAGCAGAGCTACTTTTTAAAAATACATAATTCGATACTAAACACATTATTTAAAAAGGACCTGCAATAATTAGTTGAGAGGGGGAAAGCTGCAGAACAATGGCTGGAAAATGAATGCTGCAGCTGTTGGAAGGGTCTAAAGAAATCCGTGCTCAGGGTCTGCAGGAGCACGAGTCAGGGATGTAAGGAGCAGCAGGAAATAGTTCAGCCAGCAGGCAGCTACGAGCTGACTTAAATATGATTGAGTCTATCTGTGTAGTCACTGGAGGTTAATAAGATGCACTTAAAGGGCTTTAGAGAAGCTCCCTACCAATGTCAAGTTTGGGGCTCAGTGTCCCAGCTCTTCCCACCAGGAGCAGCAGCTGCCAAAGGGGGGTGGGAATTCATCACCCCCAGCCCCACAGGGCACCGGCCGGGGGGGCTCATGGTGAGGAATGAGCACATCCTAAAAGCATCTTGACAGCAGCTTCACCAGTAAGGCAGAGAAGCACCAAAAAATGAGTCTGTTTCACGTGATGTAAAATCAAGCCTGAAGATACTGGGAATAACATTAGAAAAAGGGAAAAATCCCAGCAAAGCCCTGATCAGTGTCTACCTGGAGCTGCAGCTCCATCCTCTGCAGCTGCTTCCCAGCTGGAGGGGCGACTGGTTGGGAGGGAAGGGCTGGCAGAGCTCTTCCCTGCTCAGAGCCTCCCTGCAGGAAAACACAGGTCACCCAGCCCCAAAAGCAGGGCTGGCTCACCCAGCAGCATCTGAGCTGCAGGAGGCTGCCTGGGATCCCAGCACCCCAGGAACAGGCACCCCAGGACTGAACCACTGCCCTGCAGCACCACTAGTGCCAGGGAGGGGTGGGAGAAGCAGGGATGCCCTTCTCATTTCTGCTCCACGTGCTTCTTAACAAGCTATTGGAACAGCCCATGAATCATGCAACGAAGCATTTGTCGTATACAAAAAATGCTAAATTGCTCTATGGTGCAAAAGTGACAATTAATAATGAGGGGGGGTTTGCTTGGGTTTTTTTTTTTGGTGTGTAGTTTGTTGTTTGGGATTTTTTGATAAGTAATTAAGGACTTTCCCTAAACTAATGCTGACAATTAGTTAATGCAGATAAGAGCAATCTAACACCACAGCCATTTCCACTCACAGCAGCCAGGGGTTTGGGTGTCCTGGCCATCACAGGCTGCTTTTCACCACCACCTCCCCTCCAGGAACCAGTGCACATTCAGCATTTCTTTCCCCCAGTAACAGCCAAGCAAACTCAGACTGTCTCCATTTGCATCCTTGTCTCTCACCACGTTCTGGCCAAGGCCCTCAGGAATCCTTTAACATACATTCTTTGACACTTGCTCCTGGATCAAACTGTTCTGTTGCCTTACAATGAAAAAATGCCAGTTCCCTGAAGAAGGTGCTGGCTGAGACTGGGGAGCACAGCTTTAAGAGTTTCAGAGGCTGAGAACCATGATAGGACAAGGGGTGATTTTTTTAAACTGAAAGAGGGGAGATTTAGTTTAGACATCAGGAATAAATTCTTCACCATGAGAGCGGGAAGGCACAGGAATAGGTTGCCCAGGGAAGCTGTGGCTGCCCCATCCCTGGCAGTGTTGAAGGGCAGGTTGGATGGGGCTTGGAGCAGCCTGGGCTGGTGGGAGGTGTTCCTGCCCATGCAGGGGGGTTGGAACCTGAAGATCTTTAGGGTCCCTTCCAACCTTCACCATCCTATGATTCTATAAATGCAGATTCTCAGTTCAGAGTTTTAACTAAAGCAGCAGTTCCTAATTCAGGAGAACTTTTCTACTGAACTTGTAGTGACTGTGTGTGCTGGTTTGGTGGGGTTTTGGCAGTGGGGGAAGGGCCCCAGGGGTGGCTCCAATAAGAAGCTGAGAAGCTCCCCCTGCTCCAAACCAGCCAAGGAGCTATTAGAGAGACCATGGGTGCACCTCTGCCCTTTACATACAAAATAACTGAGATAAGAACTGAGGAGCACAGGTAAAAAAGGGCTGAGCTGGGGAGGCAGAGCAGTGTGGGGTGAAGACCCTGTGGGCGGTGAGGAAGAAGGGGCAGAAGGTGCCCAAGCAGAAGTTTCCCTGCAACCCATGGCAGGATGGCAGCTGTGCCCCTGCATCTATGGAGGAACGTGGTGGAACATTCCCTGGAGGCACCAGGAGGAGTGAATGTGGATTTGCTGCCAGTGGAGTTGGATTCTGCAGCCACAGAAGACCCTGCATCAGGGAAGGAGTCACCTTCTCTCTGACAGTGTATTTATACATGCACACACATGTGTGTATATACACACACACACACACTGATTACCAAACATGGCTGCATTTGTGGCTCATCCTTCCAGGTTTAAGAAGAGAAGGGGGACAAGGAAATCAACCCCAGAGCTGGAACAGAGGGCATGGGCTCTCACTGGGGATGGGGATGCACATCCATGAGTCACAGGTTTAATTTTGTTCTTTAAAGCACTCTGTTGTGTCCAACAAGCATTAAAAACAAATTTTAAAGTCTTTCAGTTTTCCATAAAATGACATTCTTGTGTTCTAGCCAGCCCTGCTCAAATCCAGCAAATACTGTATTTTGATAACATGGCTGGGGCTCTGCATGGCTGGATGAGTAATAAACTGGCCACAAAATGAAACTGATTTTAAAATCACCCTTTCAGGAGAGATATCCTTTGAAGAAGCTCTAAGTTTGAGAAAAAAACTTCAAAAGCTGACTTGAATTTCTTATTGCTTTTATAGCTTTAGACAAGCATAAAGAAAATCAGTCTTGCCCAAAGGCAGAGATACCACCCTGCTGGAAGTGCATGGCAAGGAGGAGGTTCATCAACCACCTCCTGGGAGGGGAGAGCAGAGGCCTTGCAGCACCTCCCCAGGCTGTGCAACAAGAATTTAACTGAAGATAAACGGGGGAAAAAAGCTCCACGGTTGTAGTTTGTACTTTGCCCAGCACAGCTTTCAGAGTCTCAACATCTAAATTGGTCCCAGCTCCCAGCAACAGGTAAGCAAGGAGATCCTCCTGTCCAGCCAGAGCTGGCCTGGCAAGAAGGAAAATGAAAATGGGGGGAGGGAACTGACCAGAAGGGAGATTAAGGTTTAAAGTTCCCAGATACAGAACTGGAAAACTTATCTTTAAGCAGTGAAAGAGGGTTACTGAGTAACACTGATTGCTTGTCTGCTGTGAGGGGTGATCTCCTGGAAGTGCTGACCTGCCTGCTCCACTGGGAAACCCTCCCCTGCTGCCCCCAGAGCAGCTCAGGGCTCCCTTGGGAGGCTCTGCAGAGAAACTCCAGAAAATTAACCTAGGGAAACCTCACATGAGGTTGGGAAGGCCAGAGCAGTGGGAATAACTCTGCATTGCACCCTGGCAATAACCTGCTCCAAAACTGGAGTCAGAGCCACCACACCAGCCTTGACTCTCTGGAGTAGCAGGTGAGTCATAAAAGTTATAAAATCAAATGGCTTTATAGCCCACAAAAGCCCAGTGCTGCTCAGCTCCTGCTTGCTCATGTTTGACTATAGATGGTTGGGTCTGGAGGCAACACTGACTCAGAAGGAGAGTGGGATGAAGACAGGAGAAGCCTTCACAGCCACGAGCTTGGCACATTGTGACACACTCCAGATTCCTGATCCTGAGCCCTCCAGAGCTTGCAGGATCCCCAGGGGCTGCAGCATCCCAGCACAGCACAGATGAATCCTTCTGGAAGATGTACAGTACACATGCTGGCCTCTGCCAAGGGCTGAGGTCATTTTGGAAGGAATTTTATTTATTCAGGAAATATTTCTGGAAATATTTACATGTCAAGATTACATGTTTAAATTCTTTGACAAAGCAAGCTCTGGGCCACATGCAGGATTTCTAAAGGGCTTTGCAAGTGTTTCTTCAAGTTTTCCTAGACACAAACAGTTTTTACTGTACCACCAAGCTGGTGGCAGCAACAGAGCCTGCCCTGAAACAAGGAGATGAGCTCCTGTGTGGAAGGCTCCAGTTCTGAGCTGGGCAGGAGGCTGCAGCTTCTATTCAGTGCAAAGACGAGGGAGTTGCTCGGTACAACAGTACCAGGCCCTCTTTGCCAGTGCAGAGATGACATTTCAGGGAAGTTCCTGCCCAGGGGAGGGCACCCAGACTGCTGGGGTCAGCACCCCCAAGCAGGGGAGCCCTGGGCAGCTCCTCTCCCCAGGCCTGGCTAATGGCTCTGCCAGCTGCTGCAGCTCTTGGCTCACTGGCAGGAGCAGGGGGATGTGTGTGTGTGTATATATACAAAAAAGCAGTTTGCAATTAGAACTAAGAGCAGGCACTCCAAGGAAATACTCCTGCTCTGGAAAATGACACATCCCACCCCTCCATCATGTCTTCTGACCATGAGAGAAGCTTAATGTTTTACTTAATCACTGCAGCAGAAGAGACAGATGAGCAAAGGTATGAAATAACTTGTGTGAGAAACAGCCAGACTATGACTCCAGCCTGCAAGAGAGGTTGCTGAGTGGAGGTCAGGGACTATGACAGAGGCCTGTAGAACTGTAAATGGGAGGAAGACTAATAGGGAAGAAACTCATCCCAGTGCCTGGCAGCCTGGGATGGGGTCATCACCTGCTGCCACGCACAGGAGGCCACGGCTCTGCCCACAGCACGGCCTGGGAAGGCTGCCAGGGGCCCTGCCACCAGCTCACCCCTGCTCAAAGGCTCCTTCACAGGTTTTTAGAAGGAAAAAAGCCCAAGCCATCTAGAGTTACTAAGTCTGGACCCAGCACCCTGCTTTATGAGGTGGAATACAAGGCTGGAGAGGGAAGTGCCAGTTCCTGTCCCCTGGCTCCTCCCAAAGGAAGAGGCAGCATCCTAGAGACATCCTCCTATTCAGGCTAAATAATTAAGAATTTTAAGCTAGAAAACTAATATAGCATCAACTGACAATAGTAGGTCTTGGCTCTATTTTTCCAACATGCTGCAATACCTACACTCTGCTCTTCCTCAGTCACTGCCAAATCCATGAGGTTGCTGTGAAATTCCCAGCAGCACAGAGGAATTATGGCACAGTGCAGGCTTTTCACAGATTCAGCAGTGTTATTCCTGGAGTCATGTATAATATTTCTAAAGTTATATCCAGATCTAAGTCTCTATACTCTGCCTGAAGGGAAAAAAATTAGGCTAATTAAATCCTGGAACGGAAGACGAGTGCAGAGTGAGAGGGAGATTATTCAGAGAGCTTAAGGCAACACCACTTTATCTGGTTAATCACAAATCAGAGTCATTGGCTCAAGAAAGAAATGCACAAACAATTCTTCAGGCTTGAAAACTTTGGACTCAAACTCTACCCGTGGCTCAGCTTCACCAAGCAAAACTCACCCTGAGCAGACACAAACATTTGTACAATGTACTCCTGGAAACCTCTTTTTTAAAAAAACAAACAAACCAACCAGCCAAGCAAACCACAACAAATACACCACCAAAGTAACTCCCAGGTTTTATAATGCTAGGATGGCTTTGTTTGCCTAAACATTCCCAGTAAGGTATCAAAAGGGTTTCCATCTGGAGCTGCAGTTCAGTGAATATTTGCAGCTTGAGCTGCCTGCTTGGACACCACAATTAGCATCATGCATTTCCTCTCCACAAGGCCCTTAAGAGAGGCAAAATCATCTCTGAATCCTCTGTGTCCCTGCCTGCACCCCGGAGCTCACTCAGGACACACAGAAACCTGCAGCCCCTTCCAGGACAAAGGGACAATCTGCCCTCAAGGACCCAAGCAGCAGGTCTGGCTGCTGGAACACCCCGAGCAGGGGGACCCACAGCAGCTCCAGAAAGGCCCCATCTCCTGCACAAACACACTCTTTGCTTTCAGTGCCTCTTACCTGCTGGTCCTGCTCCAGGAGGTGCAGCCACCAGCACAGCACTTCAGCTGGCACTGGTCAGAGCTTTGTTTCCTTCATATCTTGCAACTCTGAAAAAGAGACATTTGCAAACCATATTAGAAAGGTATTTTCTCCCAGGAAATAACTTGCATTTGACAAAGAAACAACAAGTTTGTTCTTAAACACTCTCAGAAGTGCCCAACCAGGAGAGGGGTTATTAAAAGACACCTGAGCAAGACTGAGACTCTGCACAGCCCAGGGGTGTTGTCACCCCTGTTTCCCTGGTCATTTAACCAGGGCTCTGTACCAGCTCTGGCAGCCAGAGGAGAGGGGCAGAGGGTCCTGGCCACACAACCACCCCTGCTGCCCCCAGAGCTGCCCCTCATTTCACCAGGCACTGGCTGAGCTCTGAGGCTTTGGAAGAGGATTTCCCCACACTAGCCTAGAGCAAACCAAACACAGAGACCTTGTTGTGCACCCTGTAAAGAGCCTGTGTCACCCCCCCCCAGGACCAGGGATGCCCTTAAATTGTCTTACGGAAAATATCAACAGGTTTTCACAGGAGGCAGTTCTAGGATCTGAGCTTTCTACCATTCAGCACACAAATATTTTACCTGGTTTTCCCAACTAGTTGCTTCCTCCAGTTCTTCAAGGCCCTGCCTGTAAGACCTTCCATTTGAATTCTTCCCAGGCCCTTTTCTCCAGTCTCCTCCTGTAGAGCAGCTCTACCACCCCACAAGCCATTTCACCCCCCCAGCCTTTCCTCTCCCCAGCCTAATGCTTCATTTATACCATCTGATTATCCCTAATTACCATCACTCTCCCTCCTCAGCAGCTGGGCTTCCCCTCACCAGGGCAGCTAAATTGCTCACAGGGAGGAATTAGCTTCTGCCCCTGAGGAGGAGCATCTAGGCATAATTGCACTGGGGAAAATATTTTCTTACAGGAAAAACATGTGTTTACAGTCATAATTTACTTTTAATGTTCCCTGCCACAACAAAAAGTAAAAGAAGGACAGTCTACATGAGGAAGCAGAGTGTTGGCTCTTTTGAAATAGCCTGGTGTGGCTGTCATGTGCCTGCACATGTCACTGGCAGGTCCTCACACCCCCTGGAAACATTAACCAAGAAATGAAATGAGACTGTAGAAGCAGAACAAGCCCACTATGTTTCAAACCAGTTTGAGATTTTAACTATTGCTCAGATGCTCATCAGCATTATTTATGGGGTACATATGAAGATAAATACAGCAACATATTCTTGAAAGAATATAATTCTGGTGAGATTGGGGAGATGCTAAAATATAGGAGCCCTGGGATTAGCAGCCTGAACTAATATTACTATTGTCATCACGTTAAGAGGATCTCAGGAGACTGGAATATTGATGTAACTATGGTGTGAAATCAAAATCTTGTCATTTATAAAGGGAAAAAAAGATGTTCCTGGCATGCAGACAGCTAGTTATGCATGTGTAGCACAAACCACAGTGTTAGAAAAGCCCCAAGAGATGCTATAATTCCACAAATATAACTATTCAATATATTCAAATGAAAAAAAAAAAATAATCTTTTCCATGTTCCTCAATCAATTATTTACATAATTTTAGGGGCCTGTTATTCTATCTATTTTGTTTGATGTTCCTTGTTTCTTATCATCACACATTTGTGGTAATTGGGACCTTAATATGAGCTAACAAACACTGTCTGCTGACTGTGAGGACACCAAGCAGCTGTTTGCCACCACAAACAGCTCAGTTATAATTACCCGTTAGCAAAGAGTTGAACTGTGAACATTTTAATTTCCCTTACAAGAGCCCCCCCTCCCTGCCTGCACCCTCAGCCCCCTCAGCGACGTCGGTGGAAGCGACTTGGGGAGCTCAGAGCTCATTTTCCTGCCACAGCTGGTCCAATCTCAATAAAAAAAGGCTCTTCTGTGCCTGGTGTCCCCCCTGAGCTGTCCCTGTAACCACACACTGCTCAGGAGCAGGAGGAAAGGTGTTTGTCAGAAAGCCCTGGCCTGGGGGGCCCTGCCTGCAGCTCTCCAGAGGTTTGCTCAGTGATTAAAACACCAAAACACTTTCTGTGTAGGCAGAAAATCTCTGGTGTCTGACTGGTGAGACCATGGCTTGCAGTGGTCCCTCTGATCCCAGCCCAGACACACTCTGAGCAGCACTGGCTGCTCCAGGGCTGCCCCAGCCACCCCACTGCTCATTTCTTCGTGGCTTGAAGGTAAAATGAGCAAACAGGTATTTTACCTGCTAATATGAAGTGCAACCTAAGCCTGATTATGCTGGTTGCCAGCACCCTGAGTGACATGAGCACGATGTTAGCTGTGTTGTTGTATTGTCTCTTCTTGGAAAGAGAGACTGACTTTGGAAGGCTTTGATTTTTCCCTAAGGAAGGGCCAGTGGAACTGGGAAATGCCAGGGGCTGGGGAGGGAGTGAAGCTCTCCAGCCACCCCAGTGCTCTCTGAGGAGCACATGGGTGTAAGTGGCAATGCAGACACCATGTGCTCTTGTTGAGGTTGTAACTGATGTATTTGGGAAAGGAACCAGTGTAAATAGTTTTCCACAACAGGGAGCCTTTATATGAAGCTGGAGTATTTATAAGCAGCCCCAGGATGCAGAGGCAGGGGGGCAGGGTCAGGCTGTGATTCTGAGCAGCCAGGGTTGGGTTGGTTTTCACAAACCCCTTTGGTAAGGGTGTCTGACTCTGACCCTCAGCGTGAGGGTCCAGGGGCTCAGGTCTCAGCAGCCAACAAAGCATCAAAGTCAGAGTTCTGCCCTGAGCCTCGGGGGTCACCTGCCCTGGAGACACTGGACACGTTGGTGACAGTTTCAGTGGAGCCAGTGGTGGAACAGCTGCAGGTCTTTGGTGCTGCTGCCCGCTCCCCAGCACACAGTGACCAGGGGTCCCCGTGCCCAGTGCCCTGGTCCCCTTGTTCCCTGACTCCAACACCTGGGACCCCGAGACCAGCAGCCCTGGGATGGGAGAGGCCACCCAGAAATGGCAACCAGCTGAGCAGATGATGCTTCAGCCATGCTGAAGTGTGTTATTAATATTCAGAGAGTTACAATTTGCTGAAGCACGGCCAGCCTGGAACCTCCTGCCTCTGCAGGCAGAGTTGGGCTCTGGTGCCCTGCCCAGGGCTGGGGTGGGAGGGCTGAGCCCTGGGGGCTGCAGCCAGAAACCCCCCCTGGCAGGAGAAATGACTCTGAAACATTTCACACATTGGGAGGAGACGCTTTATTTTCTCCAACTAATTAAGGACATAATGTAATTTTCCACCTACCGATCCCGAGTCCAGCAGGAGCAGCAACAGGACTTGTATTGACTTCCCAGGATTTTGCACCAGTTCATTTTATGGTTCACTTCAGCAGAATGATACATTTATAGTGGGAAAGGGAGTTATAAGACTTGCTAGGAACAAGATCATTTTTCAGGAAGAAGGATGTTCACCTACATTTTATCTGCTGCAAAGGCAACTAAAAGAGAGCATTGTTCTTTTGTTTTTAATTAAAGTCTTTAGAATTCATCTCAGCCACCGTATTGACTTTTTAATATATGAATAAATATTCCAAAGCACATACATTTCACACTCCCAACTCCACAGTTATTCACTGCAACTTACAGGACTCTTTCCAGCCAGCTGAGTTACAGACTCTCAGCAGCATCCTGCCACATCTTTAAACAACCCAAAACTAGGGCAGAAAACCCATGGGGTTAACCCACTGTGTCCCGAAATGAGTGTGTGCTCAGCTCAGAGCAGACCTCCTCCTCAATAGGCTCTGCACCTCTTGTAACCAGGAGGCTCCAGCCTTTCTGCAACCTCCTGCAGACACTACAAACCTCTGCACACCCCGGGTCCCTCTCCTGCTTCGGGACATGGGGATTCATTCCCAGACGCCGGCATCAGGGCACAGACCCCACAGTGATGAGCTCCAAGTCTAATCCCCTTTTGCCATCAGGGACCCACGTGCCAGGGGCTGGGGGTCTGTGGAGAAAAAAGAGGGGTTTGTCAGGAAATGCCACTTGTCCCCCCGAGTGGGGGACAGGCTGGGG
>NW_009953803.1:1237614-1238137 GCF_000747805.2 Chaetura pelagica
GGGGTGGGCTGGGGGGTGGGCTGGGGGGCAGGCCCTTGGCAGCAGCTCCTGCTCTGCGGGTCTGTGCAGGTGGGATTTAAAGGGAGGGCAGGGACTGCCCAGGGAGGCAACACCATGGGAAGTGCCCCATGGGGTCACGGCTGGGCAGGCTCCACGCAGGAAGGTTCATGACACCAGCAGACACAATGACCTGCCCTGGGCTGCCGCAGCTCTTGGCCCTTTCAATATTTTGCCAACAGAATTAAACTTTGCTCCCCTCCCCGTGCACACAGATAAATAAACAAATGTGGGGATCCAAATCAAGCCTGATCCCAGGCAGACCCAGCTGCTGTTTCCCCCTCCTCGCAGGCCCCAGCATCAGGCTGCACGTGGCCCCAAAGGAGACCTGAAGGAATTGCCTCCATCTGAGTGAAGAGCAGCTCATTCTGTTGGCGTTACTACCCAGTGATTCCTGCCTTGTTCAACGTGCTCAAGAATGGGGAGGAAAAAACCACCAACAAACCCACACACGAGGTGGCACGAG
>NW_009953803.1:1238224-1244622 GCF_000747805.2 Chaetura pelagica
AAGCAGAGGGAAAGCTTCTCTTGAGCCAGCGTGACCTGCTACTGACTTAGCAAAAATAGATGATGTCACGGGAAATAAATGACCCTTCAGGATTTCTTCTTCCAGTGTTTTCCTCCTTAAGAAAGAAAGAATTACTTTGCTAAGTCAGTCAGCAGTAAAATTAGAAAATGGCTCTAAGGAAATCTGGGGAGGGACCTTGAGGTGCTGATAAATAAACAAACAAACATGTTTGTTAGCTGTGCATATTTATGGCTGTGCACCTTGTAGCCTACCTTAAAAAAGTCATGTTATGATTCACTGAACTGGCAACAAGTTTAAAAATCAGGTGCTGTAAATTGTAATTATGTAACAAAGGGGAGAAAGAATAAAAGCAAGGATAAAAATAAAAACAAAATCAAATGAAGGACTAGATACAAAAGATGACATTGGGTGGGCTTAGACACACATTTGCATGTCAGCTTCTTAAGGTGAAAAATGGGAAGAGTTAAATAAGTTTCTTTGCATAATCTTTCAGAGTTCTGCTGCTTTGGAATATTTAGGTGACTGATCAAATGTTGAGGGTTTTCTTTTCTTTTTTTTTTTCTTTTTTCTTCCCCTCCCAGTGTTGAGACCAAAATGAGAAGTTTGATAACAGAAGGTCTGATGTTAGAAGAAATATCTGGAAAGAGTCTGTGTGTGATGAGAAATTCTAACTGGAATGGACACAGAGTACAAAGGACCACAGAGGGGCTGGTGCCCAAGAGCCCAACAGGACAAGTTTCCAGCCAATCACTTTGAGTATTTACTAATGAGCTGGTACCCAGGAACCCTGACAGCAGCCAGTGCGTGGCAGGTTCTCTGGTCAAAACTAACCAAGAGAAAACAGCCAAAGAGCTGGGCAAAACCAGAAAGATAAAGTCTGGTCCCTAAATATCAGTGTTATGCTAAAGTTTTCAAGGCATCAAAAAGCAGCTGAAAAGACAATTTTTTAAATAAATGAGAGACAGGTTGGCAGGTGCATGTCAGGGCCTGCACACCCTCCTGGCAGGAGCTGGTTTCCAGTGGTTCTCAGTGACTAACTACAGTGTCTGCAATGACCACAGTACTGATATGATTCTGTAAAACCATAGCCCTGTGCTCACCCAGTGCTGAGAGCTCCAGTTGCTTCTCACGTCGCCTCCACCAGCAGAACCATCAGGAGGCTGAGGGTGACTCACTTTTCTTCCTCCAGACAGATGGTTCTTCAACAGACAAAGGTCAAGAAATGCTGCTACAAGAGAGGGAATGGTCTGTCCCAGCTCCCCCCCACCCTCAGAGCCTGCTCACACCAGCTCAGCATCACCCCAGTGCCAAGAGCTCATCACAAGTTCTCCATGAAAAATGTTTTCTATAGAAATGTGGGATGAGGGGGTGTCCTATGGAGGGACCACCCAGCCAGGTGAGCTTGCTGTGGTTCCTGTTCTGATGCATTTCCCACCCATGAGTATTTCACTGCAGTTAAAGGGCTGAAGTTATATGTAAAACCAACACATTGTCTTAAAACAAATGTGTGCATCTTGTGAGTCTTGGAAATAAGGCTAAGGAAAACACTACCATTAAATTAATGATAAAATCACACAAGTTGGTCATCCTGGGGATAAATGTGGGCAAGCATGAGGTTAGAGGACAGAGCTGCACCTTGCTGATGGACCATTCTGCAGCTGGACACCCTGTCCCTCTTTCCATCCCTATTCCCAGTACAAAGTGCTCCTTCTATTGAGGTGCAGACCTGCTTTCTGCAAATACTGACATTTCTCCTTCCTTGTTGAACATCTTATGGGATGCTGTAGGAAATTAAACCATGTTATCAAGTCACCTTCTATTTATCCCCTCAGTTTTCAGAAATAATCAGTGATGTTCAGGGTTTCTGCACTGGAGCATCAGCTCTGGTCTCACCGATCACACTTGGAGATACAGGAGCATCAGTCCTAATTCATTCTGGGCTCTTGCATCCATGGGCTTAGCAACATTTCCCCAGAAAGCCTGAGCTGGCCCACCACCCTGCTCCTGTGCCACCACCCTGAGCTGTCCCATCACGCTGCTCATGTCCCAGCCCTCTCCTCCTGCCCAGCCCAGCACACTTGCCCACCCCCAAGCCCCCCTGCCTGTCCCACCAGCCCCACCATCCAACAGACCCCAACACTCCCAGGGTATGTGTTACTGATCCCAAGCATCAGCCCAGCCCCTGCCACCTCTGATGTGCCCCAAGGGCTGACTCAGGGCTGACCACAGCCCCCCACTGCAACCCCTCCAGGGCTGCTGATAGAACCAGACCAGAGCATCGAGCTCAGCTCAAACTGCAGCTTTCTGCAGTTTGTACCTCCTGGAGCAAATCCAACCTGTCTGTAAGCTGGGAGGAGCACTCAGTCCCCAGTGTAACCCTTCTGTAAGTGAGCTGACACCAGTTGGCTCCAGCCTCAAACACGAGCTGGGGTTGGGTCAGGGCTCAGCTATGCGGGACAGTCTGTAAAACCCTCCGACTACAACAGGCAGTTTTGCTCTAGCACTGGCTGAAAACCTGCCAGAAATTCTTCACAAATGTATATGTGATTATTCTCATGTTCCCTGGCCTTGTGTGACCCTCCCAAATGTCCCAGCCCAGCAGTGAGCCCTGCAGAAGGACTCCAGGCTCCTTGCTGCCCTGCCTGGGCACAGGGAGGCCCTTCAGCCACCCACAACCTGCAGAACTCAGCTCTGGGCTGGTTAAACACCCCTGGCAGTGCCCAGGGGCACGTCACAAGTCAGCTCTGAGCCACCCCCCCTGTGCCCTCCAGCCCCCCAGAGCTCACGGGCTGTAGCCCATGAAGTCACATCTTGATGCAGGTGCTATCCCAGCTCATCTCGCCTTGTTTCTGCCCTCAGCTGCTGGGAACATTCTTACAGCTCTGTCAGGTAAGGCTTTATCCCTTTAAAAGATGAATGAGAGAAGCCATCTGGATTATTTTTTAAAAACCAACTCGAACTACTCCAGCTGTTGGGTGACCTCATCCTTTATTAATTTCTGTAGACTTGTATTTACCATTGAGATCAACTCTACAAGTGTATAATTTCCTGATTTCTTTCCAGCTACTTTATTAAAGATTTGGGTTAGAGATTCTCCCCCCCTGACTCCCCTGATAACCCTCCTCCTCTCTCAGGAGCTGTTAAGGAGCAGATGATGCATCACAGGTTTCTTTATAGCAACAATAATTGTTCTGCTCCAGAAGCAACTGTGACTTCCATGCTGCAATTTTTCTGAAATTGTTTTTCTTCTTTCCCTTATTGCTAAGGAAGATATTGGCAGCAAAACGTGATTTGAGAGCTCATGTTCTTTTCTCCCCTACCTGAAGCCAGTGCAGATGCTGCCTTCATGATGCCACTGCTGACATCTGTGTAACCCAATCCAGCCCCATAAACAGGAAGCAGAAGTGACAGCAGCAATTTCAATAGGTGCTTTTCTTCTGCTGAAACCATTATTTCAGACAGGTCACATAAATCACAGCATCTCTGAAGGGTCCAGCTCCATGTCTGAGGCAGTGGCAGGTCCATGGATGTGCCCCAGCCCTCACCTTGCTGGCTGCCTGGCTGCTTCCCCCCTGGTGCTGGCACCTCTCTGCTCTGGGGGAGGAGAGGGGAGGGTGATCACTATTACAAAAGGCCAGAAGATGAATGTTGTGGCTGTCACCTCGGGATGTTTGCTTCGGCAGAAGCAGCTCCTCATGAGCCCTTCCCATGGGGGTATGGGCTCAGTACTCAAAGCCCAGCCTGGTTTTCCTGCCCCAGATGTCCCACAGCACTCTCTGGATGTCCCACCAGCCTCTGGGCCAGGCCACCAGCCAGTGCATCCTTCAGGGAGGCTCATTTAGTTGATGCTTACTCTGTTTAATTAAGACCAGTGACCTCCCATCACTGATCTCCTTTTGGATGGCAGGTGTCAGACCTCAGCACGCAGCAGCCTTGGGCAAAGACCTTCCCAGCTGGAGGTTGCTGGGATGAGTCCCACTGCTCTGAGCTGGCACTGCTGAGTGATGGGAAGAGGAGCATATGGTGGGGAAGAGAGAGGAAGCAGCTGGAAATCCGTGTGGACTCGGGAGCTAAACTGCAAACTCTTCCTGGGAACCCTGAAGGCAGGTGAAGGGGTCTGGGTCAGACCTTTCAGGGTCTCAATGATCTCCAATAAATTGCTCTTGCATGGTACCACTTCCTCCTGGTCTGTGTTGAAGGGTTACTTCTGAGTTCAGTGAGTCTGTTCCAAGACAGAGGCCAAGCTGAGGTGGGACCACTGACAGTAACACACCGTGACACCTGGCCCTGAGACTTGCTTGAAGACACAGAGATAGTGACTTATGGACATGATCAAATATTTAAATCTTTCTCTGTAGCTCTTGCCTTTCTTCCAGGAGGTTCAACTACATGGTAGGAGGGCTGTAAATGAGGAAGAGAAGCAAAAGGCTTGGGAAAAGGTTAGGACAATGTCACCCTGTAGGTGACATTAATCTTACAAATCATTTTTGCAGGCAAACTCCAAAGTCAGAGGAACATCAACCCAAACTCCTGACCTTGGGAGCAAATGCTGTGTCTTGGGCTCAGCACCAGTTCAAAACTCCGTTTTTTAAATGGCATTAAGAACTTGCAGAGTCTGCCAGGTCTGAGTGGTGGATGCTGCAGTGCATGGGACTGACCCTCAGCTGCACTGCCAGGTAAGGAAGCCTGAAGGGCTGGAACTGACGGGAGAAAAAGCTGTCCTGGTCAAAGATCCTTCCTCTATTTACACAATAACTCTCTTCTGGAACCAACCTGTAAGTAACATAATATTTGCTAACGTGTGAATAGGAGCAAAAATTCAACAGTCTGATAATTGGTTTATTTTCAAGAAGCAACAGGCAACAGAAGATGCTCATCCTAAGAGATGCCAACTGCCCTCCCTCCTCCTGCACAATGAGGATCACCGTTTTTAGCACCTTCATATATTATGGGCTTATTTAATTGGTCCAGAACTTCACAGTCAGGAGATAAAGTCTGGTCCCAGTGAAACCAGTTGTCTTTTGACCTCATCTCCAGCACTGGCAGGACTTCACACTAATACTGGGTTCTAACTCTGCAAATCTTTGGCTCAGGCAGAGAACCTGTTGTCGATACGATTGTGGAAACACGATGTGGGGCAGGGGATGAAATACCAAGGGAAGACTGGAGGATTTTAATAATGCCTATTTAATAACACCTATTTTTATATTTACTAGATGCCAACCATCTGAGCTAATAGAATATAATTGGAAGACTAGATTTAGTAATTTTCGTTATTATTAGGTCTTGATGTACTTATGTCAACTCCAAAATACTCATTACATGTAATTAGGAAGAAGATTAGAGAGGCATTAAGATGCAGAATAATGATGCAGCCCAACAAGGGCCAGTGGAAAAAAACAACCCACTTAGGAAAATGTCTCAAAAGTGCTGAGCAGAAGAGGGCAGTTAAAAGAATGATAAAGGTGAGAGCTGGTGCTAAATAATGAAGTTGGGACTTTGAAGTGGGAAAAGCTGATAAGCAGAATCAAAGCATTTGATGACTATACCTCCCCTGAAATTAATCCCTTGTGTTTATTTAGATGGCTGAAGTAATGTTAGGAAGATAATTCTCCACAAACCACCCTCTGTGTCTTCTTCCTAAACTCCCACCCCAAATAGTGTAATTAATTTCACAGCTGCATAGAAGAATAATCAGAAAAAATCCATCCTTTGGGGGTAGGTGGTAATTTCTACCTGATAGAAATTGTAATTAGACACAGCATATAAAACTTTCTGATAATTCATTCACCAGAAATAGTCATATTATACCTATCAGAGGGCTGGTGATATGAAATTTAACAAGCTGATATTCCACTCTGATTTCCTTGAGCATGGTTCAATTTATTAAATCAAAAGCCTAGATTAGCATTAATGGGAAATAAGATCTTTATATTTCAGAGTAATGCAAGTCAGAAGTCATGGAAGAGATAATTGGGCAGTGATAGCAACCCAGCCCTCCCCAGAGCAGAGGGGCAGGGGAGGAGGAGGCCTGGGGACAGCAGCCTGGCCCTGGCAGGGGTCACAGCTTCTGCAGGGGGATGGAAGGGCTGCAGGTAGCGTGGGGAGGGGGTCTCAACAGAGCCTAAAAACTCAAGTGCAGGTGTAAATGGCTGCTGAGCTGTGCAGGGAACTGGGGGCCTGGGAGAGATCAGGGAGCCCAGGACACCTCCCTGCCAGGTGTCCCTCCTGTGAGAGGCAGCAGGTGCCACAGCCTGGGAGCACCTTCCAGCACCTCCGCACCGTGCAGCTGTGCCAGCCAAGGGGAGGGTCTGGGGCACCCACAGCCCAGGAGCAGCTCCCAGCCCTGGGCACCCACAGCTCCGGAGCAGCGCCCC
>NW_009953803.1:1245331-1251610 GCF_000747805.2 Chaetura pelagica
GCCCCCACCCCTGGGCCCCCACAGCTCAGGAGCATCTCCCAGCCCTGGGCACCCTCAGCCCAGGAGCAGCTCCCACTGGGCACCCACAGCCCAGGAGCAGCTCCCAGCCCTGGGCACCCACAGCCCAGGAGTAGCTCCCAGCCCTCCAAGCCAGCAGGGCTGAGCCAGCCAGGGGAATTGGGGCCCAGGGAACCCTCTCTCCCCACACACACACAGCAGAGCTGAGGGACCCCAAACACCCTTTTCTTTCCCTCCTCAGATGCTCAGAACAGCAGGAGCCTCCTGGTCCCTCCCCAGGGCTCAGGGCAGACACAGGGCAGGGGCAGCAGGGCTGGGAATGACCCCAAATGCCAATGATTCACCCCAAACCAGCACCGCTGGGGCAGCCGTTCCCCTGGGCTGGGGAGGTTACTGCTGCAGCCCGAGCCACCTCCTCACCTTGTTTGTGAGTATCTGTGACTCTCCCACGTTTTCCCTGCTCCTTAATTGCCAGTTTCCCGAGAAACCAGAACCTGCAGCAGCAGCCACAGGGCAGCAGGGCTGGGGCTCAGGGACCGGCTGCCACGGGAAACAAACAGGCATTGCTGCTGGATGGAACGGCCCTTGCCCAGGTACAGCACCTGTTGATAAACACCTCACACCTGCAGAGCCCCAGAGCCTCCCTGCAGCAGCTCTCCTGGGGTTTCATTCCGAGGAGCAGCCCCGCTCCCCTCTCAGACACCTGCCCATGAAGGGTGGGATTTCTTCACCCTGATTTCAGTCCCGTGGCTCCTACACCAACCTGGGAGCCCCTAGGGATCTGCACAGGCATCTTAATAAACACAATGAAATCCTTGGAGAACCCACAACGCAGTGTTATTAGCATCATTCAGCACCGTTATAGCAGGGAGGCCCACGGTCTGAATAAGGGAGAGAAGACAATCTCTGCCCTTGGTATTAGTCACTGCTCAATTACAGCTCCATTCAAAGTCATTAATTGGTAGAAAGTAACGAGCCTCTGAAGCCCCTGCAGCACAGCTTGCACAGCTTGCCATTGCCTGGATCCTTTAGCGTGTGATTGTGTTTGGGAAGCTGGAAAGGCTTTAGCAGCCCTTTGGTAAAGCTCCTCACATAGTTGCTAAAAGGCTGGGAAATACAGTGCTGGGGGGTTTCAGAGGAGATCATGGGGAAAAGATACAAAAAATGTAATGACACTCCAGGAAATGCCAAGTTGGAGGAGTGAAGCACCTGAGCCTGCACACACGGGGTGCAGGAAGGAGCTCAGTTCCTTTCCTCCCCTGAATCACACACGTCACTTTTCTGCAGGATGACACTTCATCTTGTCTTTTTTTTTGTTCCTCCCTTCAGACCTGGAGCCCAAATCAGGGTTTGGATCAAGACCAAAGTCATTCCAGCTGGCCAACACCCACCACGTGACATTCCACCTGGTTGGAGCAAAATTGGAAATGGTATTTCTGCTGAAGATTAGCTCATGGCCATTAAGTGGATGGATATTTGCTGTCAGGGTGATGCTGGTGATTTATCTCAGCTCAATGTTTCCCTGGCTGGGTGAAGTTGCTGCCACTGAGCTCTCCTGGCAGAAGGAATCTGTGGATGTTCCTGAGCTGCATTTTTGCAAAGCCAAAGAACTGACCCCAAAAAGCTTCTGCACAGGCAAGAGGGGAGATCTTGCATTTTCTCTTGCTCAGATTGAGCTGTCTGAGTTGCTCAGGACTGCAGCAATACCAAACAGCTGGGGGAGAAAAAAAAGAAAGGAATTTATTTGTTTCTATGGTTGTCACAGGTTAAAGAATAGGGGGGTTAAAATATATCTGTCAGCTGCAGAAAATTCAGAGCAGGTACCAAGCTATATATATACATGTATGTGTATATATATCTATAAATTGCCCTGCAAGTGATTGCAGCAAGGGAGCAGCAGAAGGAGCTGGGGAGCAGAAGCTGTTACCTCTTTCATAATCTTTCACAGTCGCTGTGTTTAAAATGTGCTTGATGGAAAAAGGAATCATAAACCTGTTCATTGCTCAGGTTTCCCCTCTCCACTGTAGGTCTGGCTTTCTGGGGAGGGGGTTGGGAACAGGCACAGCTCAAAGGGCACCAGGAGAGAGGTGATGATGAGATGGGCCCTGGAGAAGGATGTGTCCTGCCACAGACCCTGCACCAGGGCTGGGAAGAGGGAGAGGAAAATCACCTCTGAAATGGAGGGTCCTGCTCACACCTCTCTGCATCACATTTGTCTCATCTTACAGCTGGAATCACTACATTTCTTCACACTTCTCTTAAAATCCATTTCTGTTTGAGTGACTGATTTCCCACAGAGCAGACCACTGGTGGTGCTGTGGCAGATTCCCATGGGAGAAGGACATCATGGGACCAGCTTACTGATCATCATTTATACCATTTGTGCAAGAGCTTCCCAAAAGAATGTTCCCTTCTTTCCCACAGCACAATTTTAAAAGAATCTCCTGCCACATTTTTCTTTCTGAATAAACCAGAGCAGACTGCCCCAGCAGGGCTGTGCCATCTTTACATTCACTCCAGCATAGAAATCTTCTGCCATCTCTGAAGAAGAAATACTGAAGCAGCTCAGTGAAGTGCTGAGCAGGCAGATGCAGCCCTGGACATGGATATGCAAGTTCAAATGTTTCAAAACCAGAAAATAAATCAAGATGACAACACTCCCCAAACATCAGAAAACCTCAAATTTATGAAAACCAGAATATCAGAAGTCAAGATGTTTCCAGCTCTCATCTCTGGGAGCCATGAACTCTTTCCCATTGCACCCAGCAAGCAGCAGCATCCCATCCCCCAGACCCCAGGGGCAGACATGGGGAGCACCTGGGGGTGCTCAGGAACCCTCCAATGCCTGTGTCAAACCGTGCAGAAGAGCCAAGGAATCTACACCTACAGCTTAACTGCTCCAAGGGCCAACGCTGACACCTTACACAGCAGAGGGGACAGTGTGATGTCCCTGGGACAAGGCCTGGAGCTGTTGTCCCTCTGTGGGTTGCAGACAGAGGTGTGCCCACCTCTGCCCCCAGCCCACTGCCCCGTGGCAGGACACAGCTCCTGACTCTGTACCACAACACACACCTCTGGCTCCTGGAAAATTCCGTGGAAGAGAATATTAAACCTGTCTCTTCCAATTCTGCTCAGGGAATCTCTAACTCGTCTGCCAGTGAGGCCACGTAATGACAATCAGATGTTTCCACTTGGCCTGGCTGGGTCAGCCCCGGGAGGGCAGCCAGTCTGCTTTCATTCATGAACATCAGATGCCAGCTGGTAATGATGAATGATGACAAAAACCAAATCTCTTCAGTTTTCTCTAAACGTTAAAATTAGGAACCAAACAAAATGTCTGTTCTTGGGCAAAGTTTTATTGACTTAGTTTAGGGCTGGTTACAGAGACTGGAATAAAAAGCATGCACATGCTTCACATGAACTTGTCTGCAGAGATACCAAGGCAGACACCCCTGCAGTCACGTTGCCCTGACCAGCACCTTTCCAGAGCCCTCAGCATGGGGCCACAAACCTCAGCAAGACCAAGACCAAGGGCCACAAGTGCCCATGTGCCTCGACCCTCCTGCGTGATGGATTTGGCCTTTCAAGTCCTAATGCTCAGAACTGCAGCTGTTCTGCAATGAGATGGAGACAAAAACTCAATGGGGAGCAGTTGGATGTGTACAGTGAAATTGCAGCTTCTGAAACTCCAGTTGCAGAGCTGCCTATTGGTGATACAATTATTTTAAACATTTCCTTCTGATTCCTGCAGGTTGTGCACAGACTGGGGGAATGGGGCTCCTCAGTGGGGTCACTCTCCATAGCTCATCATTCCTCATGCATTTCCTATCACTCATGGAACCTTCATGAGCATCTGGACACGAGTAGTTAAAGGCTCACTAAGCACCAAAGCCTTGCTGGAGAACTGAGAGGAAATGGAGAGGAATGAGTTCTGGAAACAATATTCTGAATAATCTTGCAAAGAAACCCCATTAAAGCAATCACAGTATTGCTCATGGATGCCCCAGCCTGTGGCCACATCAGCACTACAGTGACATGTGCTGGCCAACAGCTGCTCTGTAAAGTGCACCTGAGTTTGTGCTCCTCTCATTATTTGACTGCTTTTCTCTGTTTAGACTTAGATGAAACATAAACAGCAAATGGAAAAGAACCTTGTGAAACCTTAGGATAAACTCACCATCAGCCACTAAAGCAATCAGAGCAGCTCAGGTGCACCAGCCACCCTGAGCTGTGTTCCATTTTCTAGAGATGGGGAGAGCAAAGGATGATGTTCAGAATGAAGGTTCAGTGACCATGGCCACCTCCACCCCAGCCCCTGCTGCCCTGACACCCACCTCAGGCCCTTCAGGGGCCACCCCACTCAAGTTAACTTTAAAAACATATTTCTTTACACATATCATCCTGGCTTGTGCAGGTGGAATACAAAGTAGTTTAACATTGGCATCAGAGAGCCTATAACAGCTGTCACTGCTGAGGCCACAAGAGTATTATGGGTTTGCTTATGGCAAAGGGTTGCAAATACTGTGTGTGCTACTGGTCTGGCTCAAGCCTGAGACTAATGGCTCAGCTAATTGCATTGATTAGCTCTGCATTGACAAGACAGTTACTAGTGGGATGTACACCTGTAGTTGTTACTTGCTTTGTGTCTCTCTCCTGAAGCACCCTTTGGATTTTGGAGATGTTAGTATGTGCTCCAAACCATGAGAAGCTTTTTTAATTTGACCTTTGCTCATGCTGGAGCCCTGTCTAGGTGTATGGACAACAACTTGTTAATGCAGAAGACTTTTAAATGCCATGAAGATTCTGGTAGTGCCTTAGTTTGATTATTTTAGGAAAAGACTGGTAAGTAGGTGTATGCTAATCATCTTTATTACTTGTTAACTGAACCCTGAAGGGTCTGATCCTGCTCTTCTGCCCCTTTGGCATAGGGCAGCCTCCAAGCTTTGCTCCCTGTGTTCAAACACAGACATGAAACCCATGCAGAATCTGGCTCTACATTTAAATTATAGCTTGCAACAGAAACTGTCTCCTGGCATTTTGAGGCCTGGAGAGAGCAGCAGTTTTAAATAATCACTCATCACACAGGAAAACATTCAACTGTAAATCTGAAGTAGAAACCTTAAGCCATGGAGCTGCACAGACATTTTGGCTGAAATCCACCATTAGGATTGTCAGAGTAAATATTAAAAAGAGGTTTGTATTGAGCTAAGATATCTGTTTACAAATTTATTGTGCTGAAGCTGCATATTGTACAATGAAATGAGATCTCCAAAACCATTTTTTGTTCTAATAACTTTATAAACTCCACTATATATTTTATGGAATTTGAATGTATGAGTGGTTGGCCCAGAACTGCTTCTGCAGGAGATTACTGGGAGCAAACATAACCATATGTCAGTAGAATGGCAGCATCCCATCGATACTTGAGAGGATCTCAGGCTCAACCCAGCTCTTGTGTTTATAATGTGGCAATATTTCCATCCTTCATCCATGGGTACCTCTGCTTATATAAACAATATTATGGCAATGATTGTCAAAGGCACTTACAGGATTCCAATGAAAATAAAAGTAAATTTCTTCTTACTTATTTTCAAAAAGGCCTGTTTCTGCTAGCAGGGCCCTGCTGGTGGGAGCTCCCAGGCCCCCAGCCCTCTGCCCAACACAGCTAGACTGGAAAAAGAGTGTAACACAGACCTGGCCCACGTGCTCTGCATGTTAGCCTGGGTGGTCCAGCCTTGGGACACCACTGGTCTGCAGGTCTGGCCTTCCTGCAGCTCCTGCCTTTCCCAGGGTGAGCTGGGATGGTTGGGGCTCCAACCCCCCTGGCATCCCTGGGCATGGCCACAGCTTCAGGAGAACACTCTGGTGTTTGGTGTTCATCCACAGGGTTCTCAGAAGAAAGTTACATTCCTCCTCTGCACAGTGGGGGTTTGCAAACAGCCTTAAACCCAACAAATGCAGATGCAAATTCAGAGAAGCTGCTTTATTTTGTAAGAAAAACAAGCAGTTTTCTACTCAGGAAATAGAGCACTTAACTGGGATTTTAATGGTTTATATTGGACTCCTATGAGATTGATACGCCCAATTAATATCACTAGTTAGTATCTGATCCATTTTAATCAAGTGGAAGTTGTTGATGTTATTTATTTGGCCTTTCTGTGCAAATCCCAGCAGTTCCCTGAGGACAGAACAGCAACGGTGGCTGCAGCCCCAGGTTGTTCCTGGGACAAACACCTTCTGTGCACAGGCTGGGAGCAGGAA
>NW_009953803.1:1251766-1265375 GCF_000747805.2 Chaetura pelagica
AGGAATGAGCAACCATGTTCCTGTCACCAGAAGGTCCTGCACACAGGCCAGGCCATAATAATCCAGGCAGTTCTTGCCACAAGCCTGTCTTTTAGCATTTTCATATGAAGTGGATTCACTTCTTCAGATCTAGTCCAGTACATTAATTTGTGCTTCCAGAAACACTTGTTTCCCAGACAGGAGCCAGACAGAAGTCAGATTTCTTGCTTGCTCTTTACATTATCCCTATTTAAGATAAAGACTACTATTCTCCTACTTACTTAACATTTATTACTAGGCCAAAATTCTTCACTTCAAGGTCAGGCAGGCCCCGTGAACACTGCCATGGCTTTTCTACAAGGCAACAGTTCTCAGGGTGCATTATCAAATTGCTTCTCTGGGCAGGGGTCTGTTCTGACTTCACTAACACCACTGGGTTACACCTGTAGAGAAGCAGCAGCAGCAGAAGTCACGTCACTAAATTTACCCACAATTTGCTCTCCTTTTCCACTTCAGAGGAAAGGTCAGGTCCCCAGTTTTAGGCATTTTGAGCCTTTATAAGTGTTTTTAAATCAGTGTTTGATGCTTGTCTAGCATTGATGTAAATTGATCACACAGGTTGTAGCTTTTTAAGTAGGAGGAAATTACAGAACTCAAACCATTACATTTCTTGTTGCTTTGAAACTTTAGGATCATTCCTTGGCAAGAAAGGATTCTTCTGCTTTGCCTCACTTTTTGGTGACAGAGATCCCAAAGAATGGTGTCCAACCACTGTAAACAAGGGTTGACATAAATCTCACATACTGTCTTAGGGCTTGGCAGTTGTCCTAAAGCAACAACCTTGGAACATGAGGTGAACAACTTGAGCAGTGCAGTTTATGAAACTGTTATGATGAAAACATTCAACTTCTCACCTCACAGCACTCTGAGAAATGCTTATGTCACTTTCTGAGGGATGAGAAAATATTTATAAAATATTCCTTGGGATGTTTTTCTGTCCTGTAGCTGAAGACCATAGAATCCCAGACTGGTTTGGGTTGGAAAGGACCTTAAAGATCATCTAGATCCAACCCCTGCATGGGCAGGGACACCTCCCACCAGCCCAGGCTGCTCCAAGCCCCATCCAACCTGCCCTTCAACACTGCCAGGGATGGGGCAGCCACAACCTCCCTAAGCAAACTTATTTGCTATCCAAACTCTCAAACAATAACTGTCCCATTGCTGGGAGAACATTCCATGCATCCATGTGTGAGGACACCCCTCATTCAGGTGTGCCTCTTGGAGAGACCCAGAGGTGTCCTGCAGGCACCAGCATCGCCCTGTGGGACCAAGGCTGCTGTGTCAGGGTGAGTCTGCACCCATCACAACCCATGCAGGAGCTTCTGCAAACTTCTTGGGGCTTTTCAACCAGCTTTTGAAGCAGCTGGCATGAGCCAGGAAAGCTCAGCTAACCACCCAAAACCTGCTGACTGAACCCTGCAGCCCGTGCTGCTCCAGCCACATGACCCTCCTCTTCTTCACCTTCTCTCAGCTCGTTATTCACCTCGGGCCCAGCCCAGCTCTGCCTGCTGCTGCTCTCACCAGACCAGTGTCCCTCCCCTCTGCAGGTCCCTCTCTTGGTGCTGGAGCAGGGCTGGGGAGGTGAGGACACCCTTCCTGCAGCAGGGCAGGAAGCCCCATGGGACCCCCAGCTGGCAGGAGAGCCCAGCTCCCCCAGCTCAGCCACTGCTGGGCACTGGAAAAAAAAACATATGGTTTTTTTAGTTATTTGTTTTTAAACAAATCTGCAGGCATGTCAGGACAATTGCTGCTGGGCTGCACGTTGCTGAGCCTGGAGCACTGCAGCAAGGTTTGCAGCTTCTGATCTGAGAGACCCCCCAGCCATCAGCAGCACTGGTCCCTGCTCCTGGAGCACCCAGACCTCCCCAGGACACGTGCATGGAGCAGGGCCGTGGACAGGCCTGAGGACCCCAGGCTGTGGTCTGCAGCCCCTCTGCCATCACTGCTTGCTTTTGGTCACTTTTCTATCACAAGGAGCTCACAATATGTGCCTCTGCTGTATGTGTTTTCAATTAAGCACAGTCAGATCTTCCATGGGTTATTTCCGTTGGCAGCCCCTGCAACTGTCCCAGATTTCTCCCCACACACTTCAGTCCTGGCACAGATAACAACTCATTTTTCATTTGAGCAAAGAGTCTAAATACACTCTGCACAGTGCACAGATCACAGTTTACCCTCAGCTAAGCATAAGCTAAAAGAATGGCCACAGAACATGATGGACGCTCATTAGCAGAGACATTTGGCTCCCAAGCAGACACAAGAACCATCCCAAAACTGGTTCCTTTTTAACATTCCCTTTTACCCAAGAGGAAGGAGGAGCTGCTTCACCTCACAGGTGCTGCATGCTCCCCTCCTCGGGGCAGTGCAGAGGTGGATCTTGGGGTAGATGTCTTTCAATCACCCAAAAGAAGATGTTAAACAAGTTAAGGATTTCTGTTGCTTGGAGCTGTCACCAAGAGAAATGTAATGGCTCTGGAAATAAGGAACGAGTGATTTGCTCCATTTCTTGCAGGAGATTAAATACATGCTGTCCAAAAATAGCTAATGTACATATTTTTCTCTGGAAAATGGAGACAACTTCCAAAATCAAAGGTGTCAGCCAGGGATGGAATTGATGCTGCAGAGGCAGCCTAGCCAGTCAATGGAGCTGTGAGCAATTTTAATAGCAAAACCCTGGCAAAACATCTCCAATTTTGGACATGATCATAAACCCAAACCTTGCTCAGGCTCATCAAGCTTCCAGCCAAGCTAAGCCATAGAGGAGTGAGCTCCAGCTGGATGCAGCCCTGCCATGGAGTTCAGTCCCTGCTAGGTGGGGAAGGAATAGCTCAGCACTTTTCCAAGGCTCCCCTTGGGTCCCCTGCTCTGCCCAGTGAGCAGTCCTGCTGCTCAGCCCCCTTGTGGGGCCTTCAGACAGCAAGGTGCACCCTTGCTAAGCGGGGCTGAGATTGGCAGACACGGCTGGAATATGGAAAACTTAGTTGTTCATAAGATGTATTTGCAGTTGGAGGGACAGTAACTACTGCCAGGGAGGCTGATGGTGACAGGTTTCCTTTTTGCAGGTAAGTTCAGCCTGCAAAGGGCAGCCACAGCTGTCCCAGAGCCCCCAGGTACTGCAGGTAAGGACTTGCTTGGAGCAGCCCCAGGGGAAGGTGATGCCATTGGAGCAGGAGGATGGACTGGAGGCCTCTGCAGGTTCCAGCCAGACTAAATTATTCCATTATTCTGTAGGGTTTCATTCCTTCCCTCAGCACTAATAAGATATACATGAGGGCAGAGAACTGCACATTAATACTGCCTTTGTTCCTACTGCCCATTTCTCACCTAAAGCTACAGTTTGTAGGGATCACACAGTAATTCCACAGCTGCTGGCTGAGATGTCACACACAGAGCATAATGAATTCCAGGGTGGGAAACACAGCAATGAAATACCAGGACAAAGAAACACTTTAAAAGTATGCATCAGGAGAAGTGGTTTCAATCAGCCTTACATCTGGTTTCATCATTTCTGTCACCATATCTGACTGCCTTGAGCTGCTCTGTGGTGCCAAAGCCCCAGCACATCCATCTCACGAGAGACAAGGCACTGACACGTCACCAGCTCCTAGGTTGCTCCTTGGGAGCCTTTTAACTTGAGACACAGGGAACAGGAGACTTAAATTTTGGGGTGGAATCTAAGAAAAAGTAACAGGAGATAAAGTTTAACATCTTTATGTTTTCTGCAGATGGAGAGACAAGGAGTAGTTGAAGTTAATTCTGGAAAACATTGAACGCAGGGCTTTGTAGAGCAACCCCCACCACACTTTCCCACAGCCAGAAGCAGAGCAGAACCTCAGTGACCCAACCACAGACCTCTTCTACTTGTATTTCCAGTTTGAAGACAAACAGACCTTCAGAAGCAGCAGCCGTATCTTTCTGGTGTCCCTCAGAGATGTTTATAGTCAGCAAGCCATAGAGAGGAGGGGCTGGGCAAGGTGCCTGGTGCCTCCAAACCTCAGTTCTTTGTGCATCTCCACAGCCTGTGCAAGGATGCAGATGTTCACAGAGCAGCTGGTGGAGGGCAAGTCACTTGTACACAGACAATGGGTCAGAAATAACGGGAGCTGCTGATGCTTCAGCTATCTCAAAGGCTGGAAGGCTCTGAAGGTGGGTGGTGGAGCACTGAGGTGCCTGGCTTGGCTTTATTTGGCCAGAAATGCCATGCAAAAGATCAGAGTTGGAAATGGAGAGAGCTGCTCCCTCAGCATCAGCTCCAGGTCTGGGTTCCCTGGTGCCTGTGTTGGGAAAGCCAGTGTCTGGGCTCAGCTGGAGGATCACAGGGCTTCACGGGGCACTTGGAGAAGTCTGACCTTGTGGGTACCACACAGCTTTGGTACCACTTCTGCTCCCTGGGGCAAACCAGGCCTGGCAACTACTTACTGGACACATTCATTCACAAAAAAAAAAAAGAAAAAAAAGAAAGAGAATGGTTTCCAACACAAGCTGTTACTGTCTGAGGGTTTTGCAGGGTTCAGGGCTGTGAGAAAGCCCTGAGGTGGGCACACACTTTGCTGCTCCCACACGCTGCTGCCTGCAAGCTCCCATGTCACAGAGCAAGCCACCCTGGCTTCAGGGAACTTCTACAGGGCTGGATTTAAGGGTTTGCAAAGTTTCATGGTTCTAACCTTCGTGCACTCCTCCCTCATTTCTTGGCCCAGCCTGGGCCAATCTTTTCATTTTCTGAAAAGGATCTTTGCCTGAATAAGCTCCTATGAAATAAAACCCAGAGTGGTTTCATTTGGCAAAAGCTCATCAGGCAACTTTTTCACATCCTGAAGCCAACATCAGTTGTGTGGTTTGCATAAATATTCTGTTTCAATTCCAACCTGCAAAGTCACAGGGATTTGTAAAGTAACTGAAGCTTTGGCCCATCTCTGTCAGGAAATGTTAAGGGGTGTGTATCTGTTAGGGCTGCAGATTTCATGGGTTATTGTGCCAGCCTTCCCAGCCTTCATGGTGAAGAACTACCCTGTGCCACCTCCTGGTCAGCCAGATGCTCATCAAGAGCAAAGCCCTTCTCCACAGCCAGGCAACCTCCTGCAAAGGAATCATGACCAAAGTTCCCCACTTCCACACATTCTCCAGCCCCAGCTCTGGCCTCTCCCCAGCTACAGCTCCTGTTCCCCAGACCTGGCTTCTCCACCCCCACCAGTTTTACTGGCACCCAAGAGATGCTGCCAATGAGCCCGATGGGCAACTCCCCAGAAGAGCTGCCCAATGGGGTGGACATCCCTGTGTCCTGTTTCTGCAACAGGTGGTTGGCATCAGGCCATGGGCAAACCTGGGATGGAGGCTGTGAGCACTGGTCCCTGCTACCAGGACAAACTGCTTTTGCTTCCCAACAGTCATATTTAAACTTGGAGGAGCCCAAATAGAACATCTGAAAGGAATGAGAAACACATCCAAGTGAAGACACATGATATCTGTTCTGACTTGGGGTTGTTTGATTATTCTGAATAGCCAGAATGTCTGTGCAGATGAATTTTTAGGTGTGAAAGGCAGTTATTTTCAGAGTGCTGTATGTCCTACCCATCACTGCAGCAGGAGAAACAGAAAGCAGGAAGCAATCCATCCACTTTACAATGAATTATTTTGAATGCATCATAATGTGTTTTAATGCCCAAGGCTAAAATACTGGTTGTGAAGATATGAAGTTGCACGTATGTATGTGCGTTCATGGAGTCTGGAGAAGTAAATGCAAAGAATGAGTAATATTATTGCTTTTTTTTTAAATTACAAAATGAGAAAATTATAAATTTCATAGAGATTTTAAAGGTCAAAGATACCATCAGCATTCTGCACCAGTTTTGATGTTAGTCAGTTCACTCATGCATTTAATAACAACCCTCAAGACAACATCTCGAGGTAGTGGGAGCTCTTTGCCTGCACAATGAGTCATTTGCTGAATGCTCAGCTCTTCCTTTAACTTTGGTTGAATAATATTTGCTTAAAACGCTCTCTGTTCTAATTCTTATTTATGGAAATAAAGGGTTTGGCTCAGCCTTGCTCTGCGAGGTGGCTGCAGCTCTGCTGCCTTCAGCCCGGGCTCTGGCACCAGCGCAGGAGCAGCAGCTCCAGGTCACTGTGAGCAACACAACAAACCTGCCAGAGCAACAGGAGGGGAAGGAAGAATTCTGCAACATTGAGGGAGGTGGAGCTACATCCTCAAGGGGTTTGGAGCTGGACATGCCATATCAAATACAAAGTGTGCTGCACGTTCAGTTGAAATGTAGTGAAAAATCCTCTCAGCAGAGAAGGAACATTTGGTAACACTGAACCAGCTACAGCAACTTGTTCTTTTTTTTCAGCATTTCTTGGAAATCATGCAAAACAAGAAAAGAAGAAATCATCCAGTCCGTTCTCTTGCTCCAAGTCAAGCTCAATTATAGCTAAATCATTCCTGATAATAGCTGCCAAACTTATCCTTAAAGGCTTCCCCTGCTGGAGTTTCCTTCGGCTGCCCTGGCAGCCCCAGCAGCGCCTCTGGTGTCATCAGGAGCTGGGTTTCCTGGTGTCTTGCCTGGATTGCCCTCACTGAAATGGGATGTTTCATCAGCTCTGCTTTCTTGAATAGAAAGCGTGATTATATTAAAAGTGATCTGCAAACACAAATTAAATATTTCATCTGTAAGAAACTGTTGCATTGGGAAAAAATGTTCCCAGATGCTCAGTGCAAAAACCAAAGGGACTGCTCGGGTGTTGCCAGGGCTCAGCTCAGGAGTGACACAGCCCAGGGAGTCAAATTGCTGGGTTTTTTACAATTAACACATGAAAGAAGGGAAGTTCAACATTCTGTAATATGCTGTAGTTTATGAGGATACTGTTTGGACAGACAAGATCATCACCTGGCCTCAAAAAAGAAAATGGCCTGGGAGATAAAGCAGAAGAAATTGGAATTAGTTGTAGTACCTGTGGCAGGGGCTTGTTTCTCAGCAGCCTCACCCCAAGGGAAGACCAGCAGGTCCCCTTCCTCTGGGCTTCTCCCTGAGACCACCAGCCCAGGCACAAATCCATGCCATCAACATAACCATCCAAACCCAAGAGCACACAACCCTTTTCACCCTTCCCACCTGCACCTTGGGCAATTCCCATTGGCAGCTCCCTCAGAGAGATGGTCCTGCCCATGGCATCCTCCAGGAAAGAGCTGGAGTCCTGGCAGGGTGGAGATGGCACCAGCCACAAACCTGCCATGGCAGAGGGTGGCAAGGGGATCAGGACAGAGTCAGGAACATGAACAGGCAAGGCATGTGTGGAATGAGGTCAGCTTTTGGATTAGAAGCATCACAACTAAATGAGGGAATCAAACATGACGTCATGACTGCTCATCAGAACACAGATGGTTTCACTGCTGGGGAAGAAGACACTGGTGCCCAGCCTGGCTTGTGATCTGGGGCTGCATGGCACTGGTGGCACAGCCAGAGCCCAGGCACAGCACTGCCCATCACCCAGGTCTGACCACGAGTCCAGACGTGGCACTGCCCATCACCCAGATCTCCCCTCAACCTGCAGCACTGTCAGGCTGTGGCTTTTCTGCTGCCTGAGCCTGATCTACCCACCTCTGTCCTCAGAAGGGTGCAGGTTGGCCTGGCAGGGCACAGCCCTCTGTGGCACCCAGGGCAAATGAGACCAGGATCAGGACGTGCCAGGCATTTACCCACTCCAACAATTAGGCAGCACAGGGAGAGTTGAAGGTTTAGGATTTTTTTCACTATAGTGATCTAGCCCAATCTCTTGAACTGCTGAAGCAAAGCAGATAAATACTATTTTAATCAAGGATCTGAAGAAATACTACATTTAATGATTTAACTATCATTTAGTGATTCTCAGCCTGCCCCCTCCTTGTCTAGTGCCTTGCAAGAGACAATTGCTCTCAGCTTCCTTGAAGTGAATAGAAGCTGCTTTTGTACTTGAAAACTAGTCTAGAAGAAGAAAATTACAAGAACATTTTCAGGTTAATGAGTATGAATTACAAAATCCAAGCTGAACACGACACTAATCGCTAGATCAATGCAACCCAGAGCAGAGCTTCACCCTGCAAGCCTCTTCCTCCAGTTACTGTGACAGAGGGCAAGATTAGCAACAGGGGAGAGATTTGTCAAATAAATTAACACTTTAAAAAAAGAACATGGATCTCATCAAACCATGCAACGATGATCATGTTACCAGTCCCAATGATAAACACTTGGGGCAAACGATGAAGGATTTGGGGAGAACTGGGGGCGTGTCTTGCCTTATTTCTAACAGATTCTGCTCATGTCTCCCTGCTGTTGCTTGTAGCAGCTCCCCTGCCATGGAGCTGGTGCAGAAGGAATCCTGCAGAAACCTGCCTGAAAGGACAAGGACCATCCAAACCAGCAGGTGACACGGGTCTCTTGGCCTTGGCCATGCCAACATGACTTCCCTGCCAATGGAGAGATGTGGTAGAGACACCACTAGTGATGAAGACCCGGTCCAGGTACAAGCAAGTGCACCCCACAGTGTCACATTTGCCACCAGAGAGCTCTGGAAGAGCTGTGCCCATGCTGAGGTTTATGGGAACACCAAGCACACATGCAGAAGATGCCCAGGTCCCCATTTCAAGTTGTCCTTTGATCACTGCAAACTCTTTGACAAGTTAATTATATATATAATTTTTCCCCACTGCTGCAAAAGCCACTTCAGCATCAAAACCCACAGGTGTCCTGGGTGAGGAGAGGCAGGTGCTGCATCTCTCAGTGTGGGGCTGGAGCACTGAGCACCCCTGCGTGTCACCCCGTCAGAGCCCAGGTCTCAGGTTCCAGGGGGGCTCCAGGCACGGTGGGATTCACACAGGGCACAGGGTGTATCCCCCAGAGCTGCTCCCGGGAGCTGCCAGGGAAAGGCACCTTCCCTGCAGAGCTGTTGCTCCTCCAAGCCCCAGGAGTTGGGTGGCTGGGGATTCTTGGGTGCCATCTACTGGCCCCGCGTCCAGTACCGCTTGTATTTAGACTGGGGGGAAATGGGAGAAGAGCAAAGCTCTGGAACCAGCTCAGAAAGGACAGCACTGCGACCTCCAGCCCCGTTTTCACAGGTGCTGTAACAACAACAACAATATATTCAAGTGACTCTGACATGCAAAACCCATCCCTGCTCGTGAGCCTGATCATTTTATCAGGACAAACAAGTAGCAATATTGGCCTCTGAGCAGCCAGTTGCAGTTGCCTACAGACTCCCACCTTGGAGCAGCAGGGAACCTCCAGCCCTGCATAGAAAAGCTCCTTGTGTCCATCCCGAGCCAGGGCCCAGCCCTGCTGGGCTCCCAGGCAGGCAGAGCAGCCCAGCTCAGCCCAGCCACCTGCTGATCCTCTTTGGGATGCAACAAGCTCTGCCCAGCCCTGTTCTGGGGGACCAGGAGCATCACAAAGCTTCTCCCAGCTGCTCAGCAGACAGTTTACATTTCCAAGCACTCTACATTTTGAAAATATCCCTGAATAGAGGGGATTTTCCGTGCTCATTTCTTTGCATCCTCTCCTCTACCCAGCAAATGTTTTTCTCAAGCACTTTTGCTACTAGAGGAGTATCTAGTGCTGCAGAAAACTCAGGTTTGTACTTTGAAAGGCAAATATTAACACAAGCAGTCTGGCTGATATTTCTTCTTTTGGCAACAAGAGTTTTCTCACCTACCAGCACAGCTGCTGCTCTCCAAACAGCAAACACTCTGAATTCATTCAGTGAAATAAAAATAAGGAAAAATTATTGACCCAGTATTACAGGAGGAGTGAAATAAAGTACATTGGTAAAACTAGAACAACAAAGCTCCAGTTGCACAGGTTAAAGACTGGAAGACACTTCCCAAATCACTGGATTCCTGTGGGTCCCATACTGTAGGTTGGAGCAGTTGATTTCTGTCTCCCATCGAGTACATTCTGCTCTTGTTCCATATAAGGTGAATGTTTTTTAGTCTTTCCAGTCCTTTTAACTCATATCCAAACATGTTTTTGAAACCAAACATGTTACCTTCTCTACAAAGAGCCTTTTGTTATTGTTTTCAGTTTCTAATTGCATACAAACAGTAGGGAAAAAAAAAACAACCTTCCAAGGATGAGCTGAAAGCTGGTGTTATTTTGGAGATGCACTGTGATTATCCTCTTTTCTCAGAAACCAGTAGGTTCAGGAGGTGCACTGGGAAGCTCTGACTCCTCAGCCCTAAGGAGCTTAGTTCCAGAAGAGCTCGTGGGTGGTGGGTGCTCTGCTGGCACCACAGAGCTACCAACAGGCACACAAGGCAGCTTCAAGTCATGCTGCTCCAGCCAGGGGTGAGAACAACCCCCTGTGCCCTGAGAACATGCCTGAGACTTGGATCCTGGACACAGTTCCCAGTGCTGGGAACTGCAAATGGGGGGTGAGGTCCTGTCTGGCCCCGTGCTGGGTGGGGACATCCCGGGTGCTGGGCAAGGCCCATCTTGCTCATGACTAGAGGGAAACACTGGAGTTTCTTCTAAAAAAGGATCTGGTCCAATGGCAAAGCTTCAAGTTCTGTCAAGGAATGGTTAATAATCCATTTTGCCTCATTTGTTTCTGGAAGCTCCAGCCCCAGCCACTTTGGGCTTTGCACCCAAAGAGCCTCTCCAGGGCTGTGCCAGACTGTGTGAGCTTCTTATTCATTCCCAACTTTGCTTCTAGATTGTTAAACATCTTAAACTTGAGGACACCAGAACCAGAGGCATACAACAGGCTGGCTGGGTCCCCAGCCCCAGTCTCCACCACTATTCCCAGCCAGCAGTGGAAGGACTGGGAGGAGCCCAGGGCAGCTCCTGCCCAGCTGTCAACCCAGTGCTGCCCCCCTGCTCACGTCAATGTCCTATTTTATGTCACTGCTGATGAACATTTTCAGAAAGCAGAAGAGTATTTTAAAACAACAACTCCAGGTTTGTTCTGAAATGGTGTATTTTAATGCATCCCTCATTCTCCTGTGGATAGGGAAGAGCTGAGATCCCCTGTGGGTCATGAACTTCGCCCTTCCATGATCACTGCTGGAGCTTCACACCCTCAACACCGATTGACATTCAGTTGTTGAAAGGAGTGCTCAGTTCCTAAAAACTCATTTTTAATTTTGACTTTTGCAGCCATAAACAACTTGCCCTGCAGGCTCAGCTCCAGCCCTCTGCCCAGGAGCTCCTGCCAGCAGCCAGCCTGGAGTGAGGCACAAGGCTCTGAGCTGATGGCAGTTCACTTCATGGTCACCCATCCACCAGATGTTTGTAATGAACCCTAAAAGCTTGTCCCTCACTTAAAAGAAACATTGTGCTCTGCTTTTCATATAATTCAGCTTAGTTCAGAAGAGAGAGAACCTGGGAACAAATAAATCCATAATGCCCAAAGACAACAACTAAAAATTATTTTTTTTCCCTCTCCATATCTGTTTATGATCAAATAAAGAGCCTGGAACTTTAAGATGTAATTTGAAGAGCTGGGTTCATGGTCATATAAGAAGAAACATGCCTTCCTATTGATTTGCCACTGTTACTCATTTTCTTTCTGCTGTTATCAGGAAGACAGGAATAGAATGAACAGAGAGCTAAACAATAAAGAAAAGTTCTGCAGCTGCTTAAAGCCAATAAAATAACTGTATCATTGACGAGGTTATCAAAATGTCAGATGTGCCAGCTCAGCTGGCAATTCTTCTCTGCCTTTTTATTAAAATCTCATTACAAAGGAGAACAGACAAGCAGAGAGTTCAGCATTTGGTTCCTTTTCTGACCCAATCGTTTAAGAATACATTTTAAAAGATTGGCTTTTAACTTGCATTAATAAGTGCAGGCAGAGCATGAGAGCACCAAGCAGAGGCAGGCAGCTCAGAGCCCCCCCTGCCAGCGCTGCCTCTGCCCGCCTGCCCCAGGGAACAGCAGCCTTCAAAAACAGCATTTCCTTTCCAGGCTGAGTTTAACATTTTTCCTGCTGCTCTGTACAAACTTGCTGCTCAGAGGAGCAGACACGAGCTGGGTGCCCGCCCTGCTCCTGCTGCAGGCCTGGCGGGCACTGGGAGCCCAGTCCCGCCACTGCTTCCACAGCTGGGCCTAAAAGGACCAGGAAAGCCAAATTCACCAGGTTTAGCTAAACAAAGCTTTGCCTCAGAATCACAGAATCCGAGGGGTTGGAAGGGACCTGGAAAGCTCCCCCAGCCCAACCAGAGCAGGAGCACCCAGAGCACATCACCCAGGATCCAGGGGGGTTGGAATGTCTCCAGAGAAGGAGACTCCACAGCCTCTCTGGGCAGCCTGGCCCAGGGCTCTGGCACTCCTACCCCCATTCACCAAGCTTACCTAAATAGGTGGAAAACCCCCCACCAGCCACCCCCCTACAGAAGAGCTGTGTTTAAAACGAAGCTGCCACCACCACCAGCAGCACATCCCGGGCCTGCCTGCTGCCATCCCTGCCCAGCCGTGTGGCATCGCCTTGGCAACGCTTTGTCCTTTGATTAAGGAGCAATTGATGCAATATTTCAGGAGATGGGGGGGGAGAGGAAAAGGTTTGATACCGAGAAAAACATTCTGGCTGTTCTGTATTGTCCTTGAGGACTTTGCTGGTGCCGTCACCCAGCGCTTAGCAACAGATTGATGGTGGCTGGTGAATCAATCCAGCAGGCACAGCACACAATGCTGTGTGTTCCAGCCCAGGAGATGCTATTGGGAAGCTATATAAGCATCAATTATGGGGTTTTAGATGCAGTTAATTATAGCATGGAGAACTCTGATCACAAATCAGCTTTTCCTTATTCCTCCTTCTGCAAGAGAATTGCTATAGATTAGCAAATTAGAAATTGAAAAAAAATGTAATTATCCAAAATTAAGATGAGTTGGCAAGCACTGTTGCTGAATGGATTTGTGCCAGAAAAGTGAAGGAAAAAAATAATAATCAAACTGGCATGGTTTTAAAAAGTTTTAAATGTAATTCTAGTTATTTTGCTGTTTGGGTTTTTGTTGTTGTTGTTGTTGTTTTTGCTGTTTGGGGTTTTTTGTTGTTGTTGTTTTTGTTGTTTGGGTTGTTTTTTTTAAATTAAACCCCCCTATATTTTAAAGAGGGTTCTGTTCCCCAAAATGCATGCAGGCATCAAAGCAGGAGAACGTGGGCAACTCCAGTGGTATGGAATGGAGAGAAATTAAGGGGAATAAACCCCTCCAAACAGCCCCAGCCCATGAGGAGCAGGAGAACAGGAGGGGGCTGCACAGGCACCGCAGCCTTGGTGACACTGAGGGCTGGGAGGAAGGTCACCCATGTCCCCCTCACGGGCTGCTCAGTGTCCCCTTGGCACCACAGCCCATGTTCTCCCTTGGCTGGGCTCACTCCTTCCAGCTCCTGCTCCACCCGTGCGGGCACCAACTGCCCTGGGGGAGCCCCCAGTGCCCCCCCGGGCCCTGCCCTGTGCTGCCGGGATTCCCCTCAGTGCCAGAGGTGGGTTCCCCAGCCCGAGGCTGAATTCCACTCAGAGCCAGCACACGGGGTACGGATGGAGCCTCACCCACCGGGCAGTGCCCAGGGGCAGCACGGCAGGAGCTCCCATCTGCTCACACAA
>NW_009953803.1:1266333-1277049 GCF_000747805.2 Chaetura pelagica
CCCTCCAGGAGCGGCCACCCCCCCCAGGGGCTTCTCAGGAGCCTGGCACAGGGTTCACCCTCCATACCGGGGCTGCTCACTGGCTCTTCTGCCAACAAGGGCAGCTTCTCACTCAGAGTAACTGCCACTTAAAAACCCCACACCACCTTAAAACAGAACTTTCAGGGTAGCTCGAGCCACTGCCATTGCTGCACACACAGGGCAGACGTGTTGCAGGTCACGGGAAGCTTCGTGCTGGGGCTGCTGAATATTGTCCCCAAGAGAGACCAGCCCGAGCCACATCTCACTCTGTAAATCTCTCTCCAGCTCCAGAAACCCACCAGACATTTAAGACAAGCAGCTGTGTTTGTGTGCAGCAGCAGGAGCAGAGCTGACCTCCTGCCTCACTCTGGGGGCTCACCTGAACTTCTTACACTTGCAAAAGTCCTCTGGAAACCACCCGGTGGGATTTCTCCTCTGTTTTGCTTTTACTCGAGAGCAAGGGCTGGCAGTGGCACCCTGACCTGGAAATCCTAGCCAGGACCTGAAGGATTCAACAACGTGTAAACTTACAAATATTCCCTCCCCCCCCCCCTTTTTAATTCTTTAAGGTTTCTTGGTTGATTTAAATTCTGGCTGATGAATAGTATGTCTGAAATGACAAACTAATTAGGACTTACAGTGCATTCACATCAAGAAATCTCCTTTGTGCACGTGTATTCAAAGGGAATTTATTTTCTCTTTTGGAGTTTCTCCTGGTTTAAAACCCTGAAATGGAGATGAAAAGCTGCTCTTTCCCAACTGCATCTTATCAGACACAATTCCATATCTCTGTGGCTTTCTACAATCCCCTCAACTATATCCCTTTAAACTCTGTGCTAATTTAATTTAAAATGAGTCCCCAGTGGGGACTGAGTAGAAGCCAAGTAATTTACTGGTCAGACAATTAACAGCTCCACATTAAGGAGAGGATGTGAGCAGCTGTGGAGGGAAGAAGGCAGCCTGTCACCCAGTGTGCTCCTCCTTCCCTTCAGGAGGGAGAACCACAGCTCTGTGCTGCTGGTGAAGAACACCAGGTTTGCTGCCATGGAATGATTAAATGTTGGGTTTTATTTTCTTTTCCCTCCAGACAGAAGCAGCTTTGTGGGCTCCCTCTGTTGGATCTTCTCTTAGCAACTTCTTCCTCAGTTTTTGTGCCTGATAAGCAGAATTGTGTTGGTTTAAAGTGTTTTCATTACAAACTGGGCAAAATATTCTGCCTCCTGCAGCAGGCAAATGTTTGGTCATATCACAGAATTAATTCAACTCAGCTTTTGAAACGGAGTTTCCATCCACACGGAGCAGCTCAGAGCCAGGGAAATGTCAGTGGTTTTAAAACCAGAAGCCATCCCACATGGATGCAAATAGAACAGCATTGCTGCACCTCATGTGGGTATGCAAAACCACTTCTAAAGCATAAAATAACCTCTCCTCGGGAGGCTGTTACTAGTGTCTGCTCTACTAATACCTACTATGTTGCTCCTGCAACAGAGGCTCATTTATATCTCCCAGGCTCCACAACTTTGTGTACACTTTGTTAACTGGAGGCAGCAACGCACACCCAGGGTGGTGTCAGCTTTGGGGAGGATCTCCAGACAACAGAACAATTTCTTTAAACTTCCCACAGAACATTTCCCCCTTCTAGGCATGACTTCACCACATTGTCTTCTAGAAAAACAACTCTTCCAGGCTTGTATTTAGAACCATTACAACAAAAAAAATATTTCCTAGAATCAATTATAACTCTCTGTGATGAGATGTCACAGTTCATGGTCTGTTACCACAAAATATTCCAGATGAGTCCAGCCTGGCAAAATAACCCAGCAGCTTCACCTTTGAATGCTCCCAAGCATTTTTAATTTTTTTCTGTCATCACTGGTTGCATTTCTTTGGCAGTAACAAAGATTCACCCAAGAGCCTGTAGGCTGGAAGTCTTACAGCTTGAAGAGTGACCTGAAGTTACAGAGCCTCCTCATTACCTGCTCCACAGGAGCATTGGATTCCCTCCCCCTTCTCCCAGAGTATCAGAAATGCCTTCAAAGATCCCCTTCCAAAGCACAGAGCCAGCAATAAGGTGGACAAACCTTCAAGACAGCCTTTTCTGACAGAACAGACTGTACCACTGCTCTAACTCTTCAGTCACTACACACACAAGCAGCAAAGCAGGTGGAGGCCAAGGGACACATGGGCAGCAGGGCTGGGTTTCTGTGGCCTTAGCACCATCTAGAACAGTAAATCCCAATTCTTAGCTGCAATTAGACAAACCTTTTCTGACCAGGCTGAAGAGTTGACTCTTCTCACAGAGGGGTCCCTGGTGCAGGAGAGCAGAGGGAGCCCAGTGCCCAGGCAGCTTCAGCCTGTTCCAGCCCCCCTGGAAGGAGCACAACCCAGCCCAGGTGCTGGGGCAGACCTGGCCTTGAACTGCAGTCATGCTTTAATTAGCTCACCTTCAGCTGGTAATTAGCAATATGTAAGGAATGGGCTGTAAGCTCCTAAAGTGTGTGTGTGTTCACCTGAGAGGAACTCAAAGAAGCACAGCTGGAACAAGCTCTCCCTTCAGAGAATAACCACAACTATTTTTTGATAACATGAAGCTCTACCAGAATCAGGACATGTATTTTCTTTATCCATTTCTTTTCTAAAATATCTTCAGTGCCAACTCTTGAACATTTCTCATTTGCCCAGTCATGGGGAACCATTCTTTCATTCTGGGAAAGACAATTAATATTTCTCCACCTGTAACAAGACATCACTCCAACAGCACCAGAGAGCTGATGATTCCTGGTGTGTCACCCTGTGCAGACCCCAGGAACCTGCCACATGTTATACACTTAAATATTCCATACAAGGCATAAAAGTATTTCTTAGCCACCATGGAGGTTTGCTGCTACCTGGGGAAAACTGTTATTAGAAATCTCCAGTGTCCTGCCTACAAATAAACACTGCCAAACACAAGCCCCAAATGCTGTCCATGGAGTGTCTAAGAAGGAGGATCTTTCCTGCTCTCCATTCCACTGCTCCTCTCCTCTGGCTCCTGCTGGTAGGAGCTCCCTTCCACATGATTTTTATTCTACTGGCAGCAAGTGCCATTTATAACTCAGACAGACTGTTTCCATTTTTACTCAGACCAAATTCCATTGGTTCCTGAAGAGAAGTCCTTGAACTCCTTAGGCAAGAGGAAAACTGAGCATCTTCAGCTTGAGGTGTTGCAAGACCTAAAGATCTGACCCCTCTTTTCCTCTCCTTCTTTATCCACTGGGTTCAAGGACGTGAGTTAAACTCATGAGTTTTACTGAGATATTTCACTTTTTCCAGTGTTCCATCTTTTTTTGATGGTGTAAAATGCACATCTTACCAGAGTAAGAAAAGGCAAAGGGACTGAGATTAGTGTGAATGTAGGAGGTGATAAATGGGCATATAATCAATTTTGCAGAAGGAAGAAAACTGTCTCATGTAATGCTACGTGCAGATCCATGTGAGGCAGCATCCTCTTTTAAAGCTGCAACTGCTGCTCTGCCCACCCTGCTGCCCAGGGAACTTCTCCCCCCGTGCCCGGGTGTGCTGAGGAGCAGCAGTGGGGCTTGGGGCAGGACTGGTGCAGTGGGCACATGGGGGGTCTGCCCTAAATCTGGAGCCTCCTCCAGCTCTCCAGCTGCAGATTGCCAAAATCCCAGCACATCAGCACTGTGGGTAACACCAGGTACATCTGCATTTCATGCTCACTGAATCCTGCACGGGGACGATCAAACTCCTGAACTTCCCTGTGAAGCTGCAGCCTCATGATTTTGTAAGAAAAGGAGGAAAAAGTACTTCCACTCAGCGGAAAATCAGTAAAAAATTAGCATGATGTGATAAAGCTTGGTTTAATCAGTGTGCTCCCCACATCTGAGAGACATCTCCTGATGTACATCCTTGGAAAAGACAGGGGATGAAGGAGGAAAGACTTGCAGGGTCCTGATGCAGCACTTTGCCTGGAGTTGTGAGAGGAGAGAAAACAGAGCAGGGAGTGTCATCTCACCACACTGGCACAGTTTGTGTGGAGAAAAAACTCTGTTCTGCCACTGAAATGGAGAAAAAACAACTACAGAGAAGCAGAGCTGGGGGTGGGGGCCGAGCTGGGTGCTCAGCAAGCCAGAGGCTGCTCTGGCAGGAGCCCGGGGCTGCGGCTGAGCCGGGCACGGAGCCCCCAGCCCAGCCAGGGGCCAGTGCTGGGCTCTGCTCCTGATCCCAGAGTTCACACTGGAAGGACAACTTTGTGTTGCAATTCTGGTGTGACTGACGTGTTCCTCAGCCAACACCACACCTCCTCACCTGTGCAGCCCAGAGCCAGCTGAGTCTGCACAAGCCTTTAACCAAAACTGAGGATTTTTGCCCAAATCTCTTGCTCTCCCAGCCAGGGGTTCTCTCACAGAGCAGTGGCAGCAGTTTCATGATCAGAATGACCATGTCTTGGATGGAAATAAGGTGGTAGTGCATGAAAAATAACAGAAAATATTTTATTTAAGAGACATTTTTGGGTGAACTCATTTCCTTTTACATGGTATTAATTTTTGAATCCTGCTGCTGCTCTTCTTCCACTTCTCTTGACAACACAGTTATTTAAAGCTCCAGTTTATGGTTAAAACCTCTATGCAAAATTTGGAGTAAGTGTTAACGCATCATTACATATCAATTAATAAATGCTTTCCACGGATCATTGCTATTAACTCCCTTTTAAACTTAGCTCTTACTGTATCTGCATGTAGCGAGTTTTTGCATTCTAGTGAAATGGATTCACACCAGGAACAGCCTGTTCCTGCTGCACCACTTGGAGTTGTTCTGGACATAATAAATTCTATAGATTCAAAAAAATCCAGAGCCTGAGCACTGGCAGGCTCCTGGAGCCCAGACTCACTCCCTCCATGTTTCAGTCCAAAATATTCCTTGAAGAACCCCCCTGTATCTACATCCTGATCAGAGCAGACAGCAAATGTTCTCCTTCCAACCACATCATGGGGAAACACTGAGAAACCCCCATGCCTTGGGGAAGCCTGGGCTGCAGGGGGGAGGCAGCATTCCCAGCCAAAGGCTGGGACATTTTCCCTAACTGGAAGATAAATGGACACACTATTTCAGAGAGAATTCTGGCCTGGGTGGCTCTGGGGATGGAGCTCTGTTGGCCCTGGTGCTGCAGGCCCCTCTGAGCCCAGGGCTGCTCATGACATGCTCTCACATAGCAGAAAACGTCTTTGATTACTGATTAGTCACAAAAACAGTCTCAAAATGTTTGTTCTTAGAAGCTCTGCTCCCAAGGTTTGTGTTCACATACCTGCCCTGCCAGGCTGTCGGGGCAACCACGAAGATCCTGCCTGAACTGCAACCAGCCTTATGCCAACAACAATTCCTGTCTTCACTACTAGGGGCAAAATAACACGGCCACTCATTCCAAGAAACACACACTCCCCACTTCTCTTTGAGAGATGTGCCTTGGAGAAGTTTTTTCCATTATCCTGGTTCCTTATTTGAGGCCTCAGTGCAAGGAGGTCCGTTGGCAGCAGCTCTGCTCTGGGGTGCAAAGCAGCCTCAGGAAAACACCCAGAATTGGTATTTTACTTTGGGTCAAGTTTTGTTACAAGGTTAGGGGGTCTTTGGGCTGGATGCTGCATTAATCTGCTCTTTATATAAACAGTCACATTTCAGAGTGTTGACTCTGTGAAGTTTTTTCCCTGTTAGTTCACGTCGCTTTCCTTCTGCTCCCCACAGGTGGAGAAAACAAAGGCAGCCCTTCAAGATCACTTAGGGCTGGTTACCTTTCCTGTTCCAGGCACAGCCTTTTCTGAGCAGCCAGTGACTAATGCTCTGGTTATATGGTTGAAAGCTCTCAGACTGACACTGCTGCAGGAATTTGTTCTGGGCAGACACTGCGACTGGCAGGGTGAGCTTCCTCTTCCAGCATCCAGCACTTGAGCAACTGTTTTCACTTCTGATCTAATTAATTGTATCCAGTTAAAAGGGAACTCCAACACTGCATTTGTCACTTCTAGTTATTTGACCTCTAGGAATACTAAATGTGGAGCTGGTTGCCTGTACCTGCTCTGGAGCTCTTCTCACATGCTGTAGCTGCTATTTCCAAGCCTGGGATTTTAAAAGAATTAACCCACTGGGAATAATCCCAGCCAGAGGATTGACAGACTTTATTTATTTTTGCATGAGACTGTACCTCTAATTGTTTGCTGTGTTTTGTTGTTTTTTTTTTTAATTTTCCCTGGTTTTCAATACTTTATCATTGTGTTTTGTAAGCAACTGAGGTAAGTTTACTTGTACACAGCTTTTGCAAGCCCTGTTTCCTAAAGGGATGTTTTCAACCTTGACTAGGGAAACCCATTCCTGGACATGAAGTACCATGTGGAGACAGTGGAGCCTTGTTGAGCTTTCCCTGCTCAGTGGTGGCTGAGGCCAAAGCACACTTCAGCCTCAGCAGCAGCTCAGGTAACTCCAACATTTATTTCCAGTACATATAATTTAGCATCTGTGAGCTGGAAAAATGCAGAGAAGCACGTGGTGAAGCCAAAGTGAAAACAGCAGTTTTCCCTAAATCAGAGTGGTGGAACAAAAAAGCTTCTCAGGCGTAAGAAAGAATGACAGGAGTAACCCAGGCTGTTCCAGAAATGAAACAGCCCTGAGCACGTGTGTGTCTGCTGGGGGGTCACCCCACAGGGCTGAGCAACTGAAACCAACTTGGCAACAAAGCAGAGTAGGGGCTGAAATGGGCAGGGGCTCTTCCCAGGGCTCCCACCTCCCCTGCACCCACACCCGCCCCAGTCCCAGTCAGGAGTGTGTCCTCTGGGTGGGAAGGGAGCACCAGGGGTTCTGCCTCTGCTGCTGTGACATGATGTCCTGCCCTCTCAAGAGGGCTGGAGAAGGGGAGCAAGCAAACCTGGCTGAAGGAGGCAGCTGTGTCCCTTTGGATCAGGGAGGGGATGCAGCCCAGAGCACCAGCCAGAATAAAGGGGATGGAAAAGAAGTGGCAAAAAAAGTAAAATCCGGCCGTGTTTGGCACATCTGGTATCTCTGCTGATCTGAACTAAGAGATTATTTTCTGATAAGGCTGCTTGAGACCACAGCACGAGACCCAGAGGTGTGTTTTGGAAGTTGAGGATAATTGGAAGTTATCTCAGGGGACTGCAATTCCCCGGGCAGGGGATCAGGATGTACTTGGAGCACTTGCCCTGGCCAGAGGCACGTGCCAGGCACGGGGCTCCACGGGCTGGGAGGGGAACGGACACAGGAGGGGCAGCTCCAACGGGAATGACTTCATTTGCTTTCAAACACTGTAAAGGTTGGTTGTGAAGACTGGGGTGTGCCCCTCCAGGGCAGGGGCAGGGCTGGGGCTCCCCAGTGCTCTGCTGAGCCAGCTCTGCCTGCTCTGCAGGTGCCGTCGCTTCGCCACGAGGGACCCGGGTTTGCTCCAGATCTCACAACAAAACCCAGCAGATTAGGGCAAAAACTCAGATCTTCCCAATTGCTTTGTCGTCACTCCCCTGGATCCAAGGAATCCCAACCTCAGCTGCAGCCAGTGCTCCTGGGCCTGGGCCAGGCTCTGGGCTGACAGCTAATGAGCTCAGCCCCATTAACCCCTGCAGGTTGCAGGGCTGGGTTGCAGTTATTTCAGGGGCAGGGAGGGGGATCCCAGCTCTTCCCCACCTGACAGGACAACTGCTCTACTGGTTCCTACATTCTCACCCTGGCCAGAAGGGAAGTCTGTGTTAAATGCCTCACCTGACTTCAAACTTCCAGTAACTTTTCATTTCAGCTGCTGAGTGATAACTGAATCCGTATGAACTCTTGAAGTAAAACAGTTTTAAACCTTTTTTTGCATATAAAAACCCCCAAAATCCCAAAGCTAAAATTCTCTCTAACCCAAATACAAGTCTCAGTGTTTTTTTCTGAAATTTTTACCCATTTTTTTGGATGCAAATAGTTGCTAACTGAAGTCCCAAATATTTTTGGTCACTTCAACAGAAACTTCAGACATGAACATGAATGAATACTCACGTATTTCCTTCATATGTTATAGAATAAGCCAGTTAAACATCACTTCAGGGGTATCCATTTGTATTTGTGAGCAAGAAAAACATTTCTGTGTTCAGCTTTTGGAGTCTTTTCCTTGTAAAGAAAAGCCAGACATTTCTCAGCAACTCAGTCAGCCCAGACACTTCACTACAAGTGAACGATACATTTTAGGATGAATTCTTGTTGCTCAGCCTGGCACAAATTCTGTACAGGTAATTGTGTGCATGTAACTATCTAAAAGAATTGTACTAACAGGCACCTTCTCTAAGTTTGAGGCGTGCACAGCACACGTGGTGACAATGCAGAATATCAACCAGAACATCTGGGAAACACAGATGAACTTGCTGGTCTGCAACACAGAAATTAACTTCTTCTAGTTAAGAAAGCTTTTCTTCTCCTGTTCCTGGAGCCTTGGCCAAGGATCTGTGCAGTCCCTCACACTTCAAACTGAAAATCAATATATTTTAAGTAACCTGGAGATGTTTTAAAGCCAAGCCAGGAAAGAGGGGAGCTGGCAGCCAGTGCTTGCCAGGGCCTTGGCACCCAAGCAGGTTATCATGGCATTTTTGCTGATCAGTAAACACATTGTAATTTGTGTCATAGAGATGATTTGCAATTAAAAACTTATTAACAACGTGCAATGATAACAAGAGGGATAAAATGCCAGGAAGTGGAATTGCTTAATTATATGAAATAGTTCCACCAAACCCAGGGCTCCACAGAACATTTTTTCCTCTCTCTAATGAACAATCAGTTCTCACTGAATTCTAATTAGCCTCAGTAACGTTGATCCCACTCAACTACTAGTGGCAGGAAAGCCAAGCTGGATGTTGCCATTAAGCAGCTGCCTTCAGGTACAACTGTGCTGTGCAGCCAGTTGCAGAACATTTGTGGCCCAGGGAATCTCTGAGGATGAGAGTCACCTCCAGAGGACAGGAGGGCACCTGCGACTCGATGGTCCGTTGTCACTTCTAGTGTTGCCCAATCTCTGCCTTTCAAGCAGATTAAGTCTGTGAGCTTATCCAGACCTGTTTTAAAGCCTATTTGATCTTGACACAGGACTGAAGAATCTAACAAGATGAGGCTTGTAGGAGATTTTCCTGTTTAATCAGCATTGGAAATGCAAGAATTGGAAACTCAAGAATAGACCCCCTTCAGCACCTTCCTTTTGCCAAGATTACAAAGTCCTGAAAGGTATGAAAATGAGAAGATGACAACTCTCCTGATCTGCCAAGCCTGAACTGCTCCCCATCCCCAGCCATGAACAAGCAAATCCAAATCTGACTCTTGAGAAAGTTCTGGTAATTTTCTCATTACAGATGCCAGATCCCTCATCCTTCCCTCTGCCTCACGTCCCTGCTCAGCAGCTGAGCCTCAGCCTTAGTCCTGCTGGTTCCCTTTGCTGCAGCATCCACAGGGGCTGTGTCCTGCTCAGCTGCTGCCCACCCCCCAGCCCCCTTGGCCCTGGGCAGGGGAGACCTGCCAGGCAGGTGGCCAAGCATAAGAGAAGCAAGAAATAACCCCTGTGGTGCCAGCACTGCTTGATTCCCAAGAGTAGGAGGGAACTTAATTAATCCCTCAGCTGACAAAGTTCAATATATCTATCTGCAAAATACATCAGTGATTAGTTGCTAATGACGTGCACAGTAATGAGGATTGAGACGTTAGTGATTTCCTAGTGTTGAGTATCCTCAGTGTGACCAGAAAGTTTTAATTCTGCAAAAAGAAATGTTATGGCAACCACCTGAACCAGTGCACCAGGCACAGGGTGAAGTCCCTGCACCCAAGAAGGTTTGTGGAAAGGATCTTGTCCACAGCACTGGGTTGGTCACCAGAGATAATAAACTTCAAACTGAAACAAAATCAGATCCCATCCCTTTAACAAAATTCTTTCAGTCTCCAGTAACAGCTCCCTCTGCTTCAAGCCCTGAACTGGAACAAAGCAGCACTCTCTCTTGATCTACTTTCTCCCACTCCTCCTTGCCAGCCTCTGCTTTTTTTAGCATACTGAGGCATTAACCCCATGCAGATTTGCTGCCTTACATGTCCCAGCAATGAAGAGAAGTTAAACACATGCTAAAAGAGGAATAAAATCCTGTTCAAGCTGTGCAAGAGGACTGGGTGGTTTTGTCTTTTTAATTTAATTTTATTTTTTTAAAGGAAAAAGGCAGAAGCCCCTCTGCCTGTGACACTGACTGTGGGTCAGACCACATTACTGGAGCAGCCAGAGCTGGAAGTGCCCACAATCTGTTAAGCCTTTACACAGAGATGGAAAATAGCTGGTTGTGTTTAATGTCAAAGAGTCAGAGCAGGCTGCTGCAGAATGCAGGCTTTGTTCCTCCCCCTGCCAAGCAGCCTCTCACATACTTTACCATACAGTATTTTTAGTTATGTAACCAGGCTAATGGAGATCTAAATTAAAATAATTCTTTTCAAGGCCATTTCTGGTGTTCAGACAGAAGCCCAAGATCAAGTTGTGCCACTTCAAAGCCATGTTATGGTGCAGGGCAGTTCCTGGACAAGTGCTCCCAGGGCATTTTTTCTTGCTTCTGAGGCTGTAGGAGGCCCAGACCAAAGCAGCAGGGCCAGACCCATCATACCATGAACTCTGCAAAAGGGCTGCAAGGACCTGACTTCAGGCTCTTT
>NW_009953803.1:1277425-1285687 GCF_000747805.2 Chaetura pelagica
TTTCCCTGAGCAAACCCCCAAAGGCAGCCCATGGCTGGGGGTCCCCAGCTCTGCTCAGAGCTGGGATCTCTCCTGCAGGGACTGGTCATGATCTCAGTTTCCTTCCACATGCAGGATTTATTTAGTCAGTGCTCATTTCTCTGTGTATCACTCGTGGAGGCTTTCAGCCTTCAGACACAAACTCCTTCCTATTGCTTTGGCATTTCAATCCCATGAGCAATTTTCTTCCTTTCTGGGTTTTGTCCAGAATTCATAAATCAAGGTGTGTTAGCTCCTAATCTGCACACACCTCCTGCAGCCCATCCACACTCCTGATTACCTCACCTTCTCCAGCCCTTTCCAAAACCTCTCACCTGCCATGAGGCAACCACTTTCTCTTTTTTTTCTTCTGTTTTAAGGCTCAAGAAGTCACTGTCATTCTCAACTTTACTTTTGACAGTAACACACGTGGGAAATAGAAGAGCTTGATCATTTTCACAGGACCTCAAATGTCTTTCACAAGTGGATCCATGGCTCTAGCTCACATGTGTGAGTTTATAAGCAAAACCGTGTGAATTCTTACAACTTTGGGTGTCCACAGCTGCATAATAAAAGGCCCTGCCATGATAGAAATGCATTAATGCCTGACTCACATGCACACACCTTCACTGGAGTGTTGCTCCTGTCCCAGGACATGGTGGGTGCTGGTGGAACGTTGTCCAGATGCACTGGCCTCAGCTTTGGACCTTCCCCAGGAGGTGAAGGACACCAGGCTCTCTGCCCAGCAGCTGAGGTTTCTGTGTCTACTCCTTTCCCAGGGCACTGGACTGAGCACCCTCCAGGGACCAGGTTTGCTGCTGCTCACAGGCTGTGAGGCTGGTTTGGAGAAAACAGCAATTTGGTAGAAAGCAGCAAAACCCACATCCTTTCACTTTGTATTTTAACATACAAAGTTCATATATCTACACATAAGTGTTCAGCACAATAACTGCATGTGAATGTCACCTTTTGTGGGATATTGAAATGAAAAAGGGAACAGCTCAATAAAACTAAGGTGAAAAAGAAGGTTCAGTGGCCAGGAGGAAGACAAGTAAAGCTTCTCTCCTGGCAAGTTTGTACACAACTCCTAATGGATTTAAATATCAGTTTGAGCCCTGTGAACTCCCATATCAGCAGGGAAACAAACAGCCTTGTAGGCCATTTGCCCAGCCAAGATTTGTTGAGCCAATTATTCCAAAAGTCATCAGCTTTTCATTTTTCTTATATAAACAAACAAAAAAATAGCATGCAAACAGTGACTTCTGCCCAGGTCAGTTATTCATAGAATCATAGAATCCCAGGGGTTGGAAGGGACCTGGGAAGCTCCCCCAGCCCAACCCCCCTGCCAGAGCAGGGGCACCCAGAGCACATCACACAGGATCCAGGGGGGTTGGAATGTCTCCAGAGCAGGAGACTCCACAGCCTCTCTGGGCAGCCTGGCCCAGGGCTCTGTCACTCTCACAGCAAAGAAGTTCTTCCTGAGATTCACATGGAACCTCCTGGGCTCCAGTTTGCACCCAGTGCCCCTTGTCCTGTCACTGGTCATCACTGAGAAAAGCCTAACTCCATCTCCCTGACACTCACCCCTTACATATTTGTAAACATTGATGAGGTCACCCCTCAGTCTCCTTTTCTCCAAGCCCAACAGGCCCAGCTCCCTCAGCCTCTCCTCAGATCTATTGAACTGCACAGTCAATACACACTGTACAGCAGCAATCAATGACACAGACAACCAGCCCAGTTCTCTGCAGCGAGGGGGTTTTCTGGGCAGTCTTGTGGCCCTGGTCAGAATTCTGAACATTCCCAGGCAATCTGCAGGTCAGGGAGCACAGGGGCCTGGCCTGGGCTCTTTGGGTTACGTGTTTCACAATAAAGGTGATGAAACAAGGAATGTCAAAGTCCACAGAGCTCAGTTCCCCACAGCCCAGTTGTTTCTCAGCAGCCACTTTTTGGGGTCCCACCTCACTTTTGGCCCTGAGTGCAGGAGAGTGGCTTTGCTGCATGGAAAATGGGATTCTCTGCCCCAGGTGTCACGCAGAAGTATCTGCAGCTCAGCAGGTGTCTGTGCTCTCAGAGGCACATCAGATTCATGGAAATCATTAGAGTATATTGATCATTAACCCAGGTTGCACGTGGAACTGAAGAACCTCCAATAGTTGGGGGCTCTGTGGTACCCCCCACTCTCATGGGGACTTGGTGTGAGGCTCCTAGCAAGGTCCTGAGATGGGAATCAGGATTTCTCACGTGTTGGGTGGGATAGAGCCCAGCACAGTGACTCCCAGCAGCACCAAAGTACCTGGGACAAGTCAGTGTCCCAGTGACTCTGGGGTGAATGCTGCAGAGGTGACCTGACCAGGGACAGCCCTGGGTGGCAGTCAGTCCTCCCTGGCTCCTGGAGGTTTGCTCTCGTGCTTGGAGGACTTTTTCCATGTGTTCAGGCAAAGCCAACTGATCTGCAAAAAGTTCCCAACCAGTTTGCAAAGCGGAGACACAGCAAGAGATGAGCAAAGGGGAAGGCACAGGAGCCCTTCCTGCTCTCCCAGTGCTTGGCCACCCTGGTGTCCTGGCTCCTGGGATTTATGAGCCTCTGGGCTCTTTCCAGGGATGAGCTCAACTCTTCCTGCTAACAACCCTGTGCCTCCCTCAACCAGCACCACATGCCTGGGGATGCTGCTGAGGGGCCACATCACTCCTGCTGACAGGGGCAGTGCTCACTGGAGACCCAGTTATTCCCATCATAATGCCTAAAGGCACCTACATCTTCCACAGGTGTGCTTTTAAATGAAAAATAAACCAACAAAAAAAACCCCCCAAGACAACAAACAAAACCCACCTTGTGCTCACAAACCCTCTACTTGAAAGGAGCCCAGAGCTCAGCTCTGCTCTCAGCCTTAGCTCCCACAGTCACTCTTTGGATACCTCCTTTCCAACCTGCACAAACCAGTGGGTTACTGGAAAAGCATGTTAAAAATCACCACTGACCAGGAAGTTCCCAGCAAAGGGCATTCACCCCCTCACTGCCATCACACACATCCCCTTGGCCAGCAGCCAGGCACTTCTCAACACTCCTTTCATGCATCTATTTACTTTAATTGGCAACGAGGTGTATTCCTGGCCAGAGCTGGAAGCCAGAATGAAGAGATAATCCCCAGCTAAAGAGAAGTCAGTCATCCCCAGCCCCAGGGTGGCTCTGGGGTCCCAGGCTCCATCGCTGCCCCCCAGGACCCCCAGGACTCCTTTGGGGTTGGCAGGAGGGACAAGGCAGCTCCTGCCTCCCGAGGAGCAAACATTCCAAATGGATACTGCCCAGTTCCACAGCCTGTGGGGCTGGATGCTGGGCTGCTGCACAAGTACAGCCACTCACTGGTTTCGTTTTAGCATCTGCTAAAATAAAGTAAAACCACAAAACCTTTGAAATGACCTTAGCCAGTCTTCTAGAAATCTTATAATCCCTTAATCTGATGAATTATTTTGACCCCTGAGCATTGGCTGGTTTGTTGCCTTGACTGCATTTGCAGTAATTGTGCCTTAAAGTCCCACAGAAAGCAAAGAAAGGCCCCACATGGCAAGTTTAAGCTATTTTTTTTTGTGTGTGTAGTAAAAGAAGCCCTGACTTTTATTTCTGAGGTAACAATGAATTCTCCCAGGTTTTCTTTTCAATGTGTTTTGCATTCCAGGGTAGTGCCTGCTCTGCCACTTCCCATGGAGTCTGAAATGCAAAAGTAATAAGGACTTTGTTTCAAACTCTTCTGTAAAAATTACTGAAAAAATATTGCACATATTCCCCACTTCTCTCTTCCCACTGGGGCAGGGAGCCAATGCCTTTATTTCCTGGTAAACATTACTAGGTGTTACTGGGTTTTAGATAATCCTTTCCTAATAGAAGGAGTTTGTGTTTGTCAACAGCTGGTAAAGGTGTCATTAGCAGGATCCCTTCCTGAGGCTCTTGCCAACTTTGACCAAGGAAAATACAATTGACTTGTCCCACAGGAAATACAAAGCACTCATAACATCTCACTTGCCAGGCTGCATTAGGAGGAAACTCCAGTAACAGCATCTTCAGGAGGTTTTGCAGCAGCCTGAGAAAATTAAGTCTGCAATTTAAAAATGAGGCTAAGGTATGTTCCCTTTTTAAAGAGGACAGAAAGCCACATCCCTAAGGAGGAGCCCATCCTGGCAGCCAGGGGCAGCAGCACCCACAGAGGTCCCCCCAGGAGAAGCTGTGGAAGGTGGTGAGCACTGAGCTGCCTAAAGAATGGTTCAACCAAGTGGTCCTGCTACTTTGTTCTTCCATTATTAACTTCTTGAAGGTGAAAAGTGAATCTGCATTACATGCATATTGGAGCAAAAATCCTCCATGGAACTTCCCATCAGCCAAAACAGGCATCCCAGGCTCAGGAACCTCCTGCACCCTCCCCTGGCAGGGGGTGGGTGGCCAGCTCTGCACAGACCCTCCCCGAGGGCACTGCTGGGGGACAAGGACATTTGGCCACTCGTGCCTTGCAAAGATCCCTCTGGATCTCTGCAGAGCAACCATGATTGCAACGTGTCAAACCCCAGGGGTTTTATGCCAGGCTCTGTGCTGGATTTCCAGAGTAACTTCAGGCACTGCACTGTGCCCCAGCTGCTCCCAGCAAAACCACCATCCCCAGTTTCTAAGTCACTTTGCCAGCTCCTAAGACAAACCCATGACACAATCCAGGCACCATCAGTGCCAGGCCCAGGGAAGGAGCCCTTGGGACAGTCCTGCTGCAGCACCAGCCTGAGCAGGCACCCGTGCCCAGACCCAGCTCCTTCCCTTCTGCTTTGCCTCCCATCATCTTGCTGTTCCCCAGAAACCACCTGGGAGCTCCCCAGACATTTCTGCCCACGAGCTGTAAGGAAGAGGCTTGTGACCTCGGTGCCCACAGCCCAGCTGGAGCAGTCAGAGACAAGCACCCAAGGCAAGGGAGCCAGGTCACTTGGCCAAGACATATACGTTGCAAACAAACAACATAAAGCAAATATTTTGACATAGTTCAAATTTCTGCAGTTGTGCTGGTCCTGCTGGAAGCCCCAGGACAAGCTCTGACCCATACCTTTAATTAACTCTTATTTACATCATCTTTAAAACTGACCTTGGAGGAAATACTTTTCATCTGGTGTCCTCTTGCTCCTGATGCCCAGACACGCTCTGAGACCAGCACCATCTCCACAAATTAGTTCATTGCTCCCACAACAGCAAAGCTTCCCCACAGGGAATAACAAGAGTGGACTCCAGAACAGAGATCTGACTGATTCCAGCTGGATTTTCTCATTACAGTCTTGGAAGAACTGAATATACAGCTCCAATGAAGGTGCACAGCTCCAGACTGCTGCATGAAAGCTCACAAAGGAGTGTTTTTGCCCCTTTCTATTATTTTTGCATTACTCTCCTCTGTGCACACCTGTTTGCTGTTGAAGGCACCTTTTTTATTCCAGCCTGACACAATGCAATGTCTGGCCTTGCTCAGATGCCTGGCCATTCTCAGAGAAGTGTTTCCCAGCAGCAGAAACGTGTTAGGCAGCTGGGAATGAAGCAGGTGAGGCTCTGCAGGCAGAGATGAAGCCTCCCCATGGACTGTGGATCCTGTCATCAAAAGGCACTGCCCTGTGCAGCTGCCTGATCAGGGCAGGAACTGAAGTTCAATCAGAGTTCTTTCCTGTTCCCTTTCTCCAAGCCTGAAGTTTTCTTGAACATCCTGAGCAAAATTATGCACTGAATGTTTCCCAGTTTCCCAGCCAGGCTCCTGAACACTGCCAGCTCAGTACTCCCAGGACCCCTCAGGTCCTTTCCCTCTCTGCCTAGAGGCAGAGGCCTCTCTTTCTAGCTGGGAAGCTTGTCTTCATCTGGGTTGGGTCTGTCATCCTCTCTCCTGGGGAGGTCAACAGATAAACCTTTCTGCTCTTCCTCTGTCTTCCTTGAGGAAGCTCCTGGAGAAGACCTGCCACCACTTGCCAGCCCTCCCAGCCACATGCAGCCAGGAAGCACCTGCCCCTCGGAGGGTGGGGAGGACATTCCCAACAGAGCCCCCCTCGCTGGGTTATCTCCACGCAGGGCTTCCCAGCACAACCACAGCACAGGCTGCTGGGAGCTCAGAGAGTTGCTGGGCGTGGAAAAGGTGAACCCTGATCTTCTGGAAGAAGTCAGTGATGCAGGTGGCTTCTCAGATTTCCTGCCAGGGGAAAAAAATGGGATAAAATTTTAATGTAGCAGTGTCATCATTTGTGTTGCAGTGTCCATATCAAAGGCACTTTGACAATAACATACAGGGATAAAAGGCACTTAGTGTAGACATTCCTGGAGGAACATAAAAGCAGAGAAAACTCTTTCTTCAGCCGTGACAGACTCACCAGTGTTTTGCAGGTAAATCTCAGATCATAAAATGAGAGTGAGAACTGCACTGCAGGGTGCTCTGTGCACAGCTGTTAGCACAGCCCAGGTTTTCTGTCAGTCAGTGCCAAGGCATCTTATTGCTGTTCTCTGATAACCCAGAGTCCCAAGATTCATTATTGGAGCCAACAGCTCTGCTTCCAGCCCTGTGCACCACCACTCATTTCTCTAGTCCCCAACCTGGACTTAGCTAATGCAAGTCAAACTGGTAGGAGATACCTTTTAAAATCAAAGAAGCTGTTAAAGATGGTATTTAATTTTATTGCAAGGAGTGTCCTCTATTTGTTAAATTGAAAAGTATTTTCACCTGATACTTTGGAAATGAAGCCATGACCTTTAAGGACTCCATTTAGTCTAAATGAATAAATAGAGCTAGAAATGAATTGAAAATCTTTCCAAGTGTTAAACAGAGTATATCCTATATATCTTGCAGTCATTAATAGCTGATGAATTCAGCTAATAATGTCAGAGGACACTGACAAGGTTGACAGACCTAAAACTTGCCCATGTTTTGATAGTTCCTCCACAGCAACTTGTAGGGAAGGCAGTTACCCCAGGGAGCAAGGCTGGGTAATAGGGGACTTCAAGAAGATTTGGCTGGATGAGCAGTGGTAGATGGATATAACAGGATGGTTTTGCTTTTTCTTTTTAGGAAATCACAACTTGTGATTCACCCTAATTTTCCATTCTGATTATTTCCCAGTGTTCAATGACAACAAATATTAGCACAGGCCTCTGTGGCTCCCCATGGTGCCATAAACAGCTGAGGTGAGAAAATGCCTCCAAAATGTGGTCACGATTTGTTGCTTGGTCTTCACTTTCAGTTTTCTGTCACCCAGCTCTTTTTGGACTAATTTTCAAGAACTAGGGACAAGCTTCCCTTCCCACATACATGATCCTAAACAAAAAGGAAGTTCAAAGAATTCTACAACATCAGATGATGTTGCACCTGCAGCAGAGCAGCCCCCTGCTCGTGGTGCTGAGCATCTCACCCCGGGCAGCTTGCTCATGCTTTTACCTGTGACTGACACCAGCTGCATTGCTGCACCAGGGATTAGGATTGGAATATGGACTTCTGAAACAATGTACATGAATTTAGAGAACCTTTACATTCACAGAAAAAAAAATAAGTTTTGCTGAATTTGTAGCCTAAAGCCACTTGACTTGTCAGGGAAATGAGAACTGGGACTGTGCTCATCACTGGTGGGGAAACCACAAAGGTATTGGGCACTTTTTTGTTTTTCATACTGTTCTGTGCAAAATAAGGTCTTACTTTATTTGGAGTAATCTCTCCCTAGATCTTCCCAATGAAATAGAAGTTTGCTAAAGTCAGGAGGAAAAAGGTATCAAGAGGGTTCCTGAAGAACAGTAAGGAGGGAAATCAGAAATGAAGCACAAAGGATATGGATTCTCAGCATGAAAGCTGAGTTGGTGCTGCCCTCTGAGTCCTGGCAGAGCTCTGGGGAGAACAGGAGACACCAGGCAAACACTGAAGAGTTTTGGTTTTGTGTCTGAACCACAAATATCTAATATTTCTCAGTTACACAGTCAGAGGAAATAAAGCTCTAAAAGGGCATAATTTTACTCCTTTTTCATTTTTCCTTTCCTACTTATTGGTGTAAAAAAAGGACTGCAGCCCCTACAAGCACAAAGATGCCACAGGAGACTCATCCTGCCCCAGCCCCCCCTCCAGGCTGCCCTGCACACCCAGAGCATCTCCCAAAAATCTTGTCGAGTGTGGAAAGGAGCTTTCCTCTTTCCTTACCAGAACAGACTTTCTCCCTTAAAACACCTGAACAAAATCCACAGTAGGCAGCTTCCTGGCCTTGCTT
>NW_009953803.1:1285710-1295616 GCF_000747805.2 Chaetura pelagica
GAGGACTCTCCCTTCATGGAGATGTGAATTTTGTGGTGCCTGCTGTAACATGAATATGTTATAAAGTCAACTTTTATAAGTCAGCTACCATTAAATGCAAGGTTTTAAACTGGCAACTGTTAAACATCATTATACAACGTGCACTATAATAATTTAAATCACAGAGGCCAGGTTCTCCTCTCAATCCCAGTATCAAGCTTAAATTAAATCCATTATTATAGGGAGGGAATTACTTTAGACAAGAGCACAACTGGGATTAAAGCCTGGTCCCTGGTTTTCAAGCTCTAATGAAGTTCAATTGTACAGAGTGCTTGAAAGATTTGTTTTATTTATTTTAGTCTGTTGTGTGTACAATCAGGTACATTAGTCATTTAAAAGATAAAAAAGCTAAACACAAAACCTGAACATATGTAGATGTTTAGGCCACAGGGAATGAAAATCTCCAATTAAAATACTAATAAATGCAGAATATCCCCTCCCTTAATTAATTGGTTAAATAAACAGTGAGACCTAGTGAAATACTTCTATGATTATTTAACACAGAGAAAAATCAAGAAGGTTGACTGAATAACAATGCCTCAGTTAACACACAATGAAGAACATTTGAGTTTTAATTAATCCTTATTGGCACTTCAGTAACTTCCATGGAGAATCTATTCCAACTCATTTCATAGGCAGGCCTTTCAAGCTTAGGTAATTTCAACATTCGGTGTCCAATATAAATCCACTTATTAGAACTGATAGAAATACATGGGATTAAAATCAAAGGGCAAGTACACTTGGGGAGTTAATTCCTCCCTGCAGCGTCGCTGCTGGTGGCAGAGCCTGGCACAGTTCCTGCTCGTGCTGAGGGCCCTGCTGTCATTTGCCTCTGCTGTTATTTTGGGGATTAAAGCCTTTCTTGTGAAGGGGCAGGGACAGGGGGGCTGGGACAGGGGGGCAGGGAGCTGCACCCAGGGCAGTGACCAGCTCGGAGGTGGCTCATCTGCCTGGCTCCAAGGGCTGGGTGGCAGTGCACACTCCCTGGGCTCCAGCTTCTCCTCCAAACAAGCAATGTACACCCCCAAACAAGCAGTGCACACCCTGAGCCCCAGTTTCCCCCCAGTGTGCACCCCCTAACAGGCAGCCCAACACCAGCATCCCCAGCTCCAGCAGCCCAGCCTTCCCTCCAGCAGCCCTGCCCCTGCAGCAGCTCTTGCAAGAAAGTCCCATAAAGTTTTATACACTAACAGGCTCCCACAGAAGTTTATTTAAAAGTCATATAAATTTAATGGAGTTCACTGTTTTATCAAGCCACATAATTTTCTACCTCATTCTTTGGAATCACCCTGAACACCTCCTGGCTCCAGAGCTGCCACCTGAGGACCCTTTTTGGCTCAGGGGTTGCCCTGCAGGGGACCAGCAAAGGTGACTAAAGACAGCAAATCTCTTTTCAGTGATCCCAAATTCACAGCAGAGGTCCCTCCACAGAAAAAAATTGTAAAAACTAGAGATCTAAACCCCAGATTTTCCAGTGAGCTCTGCAAGACCCATCAAGAAATCCAGAGCCCCCTCAGAGGGGAGCACAGCTGCCAGACCTGCAGGAACCACCTTCCTTGGGCTTTGTTGACATGAACGTGGGCAGTGTAAGGGAACAAATATTTAGACACTTAATGACAACACTCAGTTTTGCAGGTAGGACCAGAAAATAAATATTTTTAAACACTTTTCAGATCAGACATAAGAACTCAATAACTAAATGTTGTTTTTTATGAAAAGCACCTGCAGCAGTTTTGCTGTTGTGCTGCATTTCAGTTGTCATGTCAATCTTTGAGTGGTATGTTATGAAGCTGACAAAACACCTTCTTGCCCTTGGGTGAGACAGCAGGCCTTTGTTAATTTAAAGTTCTGGTTTTTTGGTAACCTTCATTTATTTTTGTTGTTCAGCAAAAGTATGAATGTTTGGATTTATAGCTAACTCACAGAATGTCTTTTTATATCCTGGACTGGATGAGCAAAGGGAAACTCACTGAAGCCTGTGACACGTTGTGCTGCTGATCTGACCCCCAGAGACAGGGTCAGGCTGGTGCTGGAGAGGGATGGAAGGTCTGGAGATCTGTCTCCTAAAAACACAGCAAGGTGAGTTTTGTCCCCCTCTTGACACAAACATGATTTGTGTTTTTCTTGGCTCTGCTGTAACATTATTGCCACATGTTTGCTCAGGGCTAAGACATGATCCAAGCAACTCTACAACATGAAATTCAACACCACGCCAATTTCATCAACAGAAGCAGGATGGTCAACAGCAGGGCAGAGAAAGTCTTCAGAAAAGCCACAGAGAACAGATTTTCCCCAAACTAAAACTCAATTCTTTCTCTCTAGCTGATGCATCCCCTGGCCCCACTTCCAACCCTCCGTGGAGAGAGGCTGCTGAGTGTGCCCAGGGCTCTGGTCCCTTTTCAGGGAGCAGGAACATTCTCAGGATGGCTGCTGGCCCAGGAGCACACAGCCCGGGCAGGGGGCTGGCAGGGCCTGCATTTCTGCACTGCTGGGATATCTCCAGGGGCCCCTGAGGTGTGTCAGGCACAGCAGCTTGGCAGGAGGTGCAAGGAGAAGACTTTACTTCCACATGTGTTTTTTCTGGGACAGTGCAAAACTTCATGGGTAGCTTTGACCTGGCCTCTTGGTTTGATTCTACTTGAGACACATGACAGCACAGTAAGGGGACATTCAAAGACCCCTGGGAGGGCACCCTGTGCCCAGAGCAGATGGGTGAGGAGAGGGAAAGCCCAGGGCAGGTGGATGGACCAGCAGTGGCCAACATGGGGCCAGCAGCAAAACCTTGTGCAAAGCCTGGTTTCTTGATTTAGGGACCACCCTCCTCACCACTGGGATTAACTTCCTTGTAGCCAAGGCAATACAAGTGTGTGTTCACACTGCCCAGAGCCATCACCCACTGCAAGAGTTAGTGCAGCCCCAGCCCAACCTGCAGCCCAGCACGAGTTGTCTCTTGTCACGGCCAAGGACCAGGGCAGGTCTGACCCAGCCTCCCTGCTGCCCCTGGGGCAGAGCCTGAGCAGGAAGAGGGACAAGAGGGAGCAGAGCAGACCAGGTGGGTTTCAGCTCCCTTGTCCCACCCCAGTCCCATGTTTGCACAGCTGTGCTCTGTGCTACACGCCAGCACTTTCTGAGGGGCTCAGCAGTTCCACCTCACCCTTTTTTTTTCAGGAAACCCAATGCCCGTGTGGGAAAGCTGAAAATATATCTGCAGTGGGGAATGGAAACACAGGAATCAAATCACCCCTTCAAAAAAAAGGGGCTTTCATACAAGAAATGCCACAGCAGATTTTCCCTCTGTTGAGGGACATGTTTACATTACAGATGGAAAAGCCAGGCTCGGGATCAAACCCGACCCAGAAGAACCTGGCTTCCTCGCTGGCCTGGTGTCCAGACATCCCCCCAGGGCTGGCACAGCCCCAGGGAGCAGCCCTGTGTTCTGGGCTTGGCACTGAGATGGGCAACAGCAGGAACTCAACCTGCAGGGAAACTGCCACCGTCTGCCCCAGAGCTCCTGCAGGAAAGGGGATCCCAACCCTGGCTGTCTGTGAACCACAGCCTGCTGTCAGCCCTGCCTCCCCAACAGCCTCCCCAAAAAGCTGGAACTCGGTTGTTATGCTTCAGTAAGAGCCCTGCTGTCCTGCAGGGAGGGGTGTGGGAAGGGGTTTGCAGGAGCAGAACGGTTGAAATCCACCCATCACCATGACTTGGTGAAGATCGAGCCTGGGGATGGTTACTGGCTGTTCTGGGAACAGAAATGCTGGAGGAAGGAAGGCCTGAGCCACCAGCAGCTCCAAGGGCTGTGCTCCCCACCCTGTGCAAACACTGGGGAGTCTCTGGGGTCTGCACACCCGCTGAACTGGGGCTGCTGGAGCTGCTCCCCAGCTCGTGTGCTGGCCAAGGACACAGCAGAAGCACTTCCACAAGCATTTGCTACTTCACTGGTTCCTCAGGAGTGCTCCCTCAGCCCTGCTACTCTCCATCCAGCTATTTTTTGCTTACACACATACATGAGATACAGGGATCTATTCCACACCCTTCCCTGCTCCCTCACCCTGCCCGAGCTCCAGGCAGGTTTTTCAGCAAGCAACAGCAGCAGCCTGTGTTAAATTACAGAGCCTACTGAGCTCCATTTTTTCAAGTCTGTTTATAAAAACCACACATGCTGGTGAAGTGGGAGCATTGCTGCCTGTATTCTGTCAGATGGCTTCATTTCAGTGCTTTGTTTTCCTTGTCTTTCATTCCTAACTCCTATAGCAGGACACACTATTCTGCATCTGGAATGTAGTGACCTCTTCATTATTATTTTCTTCCAGTCATGTAACTCTCTAAGAGCTGAACCCAGAGCTGCTTCAATGGTCTCACACACACCTTGGAAAACACTAAGGAATACCTGTGTTAACACCTTGTCTAATTCAGTCTCTTGTAAAATGTCTTTGTGCATCCCACAGGAGCTCAGTAATAGAAAGATGAGGTCAGGCACGTGCTGTCTGGGAGCCCTGAAAAGGGGGAAAAAAGTCACAAAGCTACTTCTGAAAAAAAAGAGTATCTCCTTAAACACTGGCAGGCAAGGGAGCTCCAAACAAGTGGGAGGATCTCAGGGAATCTGTCCTGTCCTGCACGGGTCTCACAGGGCTGACTGCAGAGTAGATGACTTTGCTTCCCACAAGCACAGCATTAAAGCAAACAGCAAGGAATGAGGAGGACACAGAGACTGGAAAGCAACCAGGATTTGTTACCAAGTGGATGTAGAAGCAGTTTCAGAGTACAGAGAAGTCTCCCTTCTGCAGGGAGACTGCAGACACAGACTACAGAGAAAGGAAGAGAATCAGAGCTGGGGAGACTGGAGCTGCAAGAGGAGGAGATTAAATTCTCTTTGTACTTAGTCATGTCCATGAGGAGGGAGGGATGCTCCAGAAGTTTCAGAAATATCAAAAGAACCTGGCTCAGCAGGATCCTGTCATTGCTTGCCAGCTGGGTCACATAGGTCAGGAAAGATTTATCTCCATCTACAAACCTTCATGATAACATGAAACAGCTTGTGAGGAGGATTCCTGGTTTATTTAAGTGTGTCCTCCAGCTGCTCCTCAGCAGCAGAGCCACATTCCTGTGAATCCTGCCTGTAAATGATGCAGCTTCTCTGCGTGACCAGAAATCATAAAGAAATCCATGTAAGGGAGGGCAGGCAGCAGCAAACACACTCAGCCAGCACCGTGTGTCAAGCCCTGTTCTAAGGCAGAAACCAGCCTGTGTCTGAGGAGCTGTGCTGGCCACCCCAGGGCTGGTGGCCAGGGAGGACGTGGTGGTTCCTGCAGGGCACCTCTTTGCTGGGGAGGGGCAGCCCCTGCTGAGGCTGCTGCCCTCAGACACAGCTCACAGGCTGTTCCACCCCGAGTAAAGAGCTCTTTCCACATTAACCACCTGAAACCTGTTGCTTAGGTGACCAGCCATCAAGCACAGAGAGCAGGGAGGGAGAGCAGCACCCCAGGACATGGTGTGCACAGCAGTGGTGGGATCAGCTCTGCCCAGGGGACCTGCACGGTGGGAGCTCAGGTGCCAGATGAGAAAACATTTCCAGAAGCAGCACATAAAGGGATCTGGTGTCCCACCAAAAAGCCCCATCTTAAAGAAATACTTCTGGCTTTACTCAAAGGTTTGTAAGTCTTAATGTACCTTCTGTAGATTTTCATGGACAGAAGTGTTTGATGGCTGCATAAATCACAGAAATAACTGGAGATATTACAATACTGAACCTGAGAAATGAGGTATTTGACCCAGGTTTGGATGCCAACCATCATATTTAATAGCTACAGTGAGACCATTTTTTTCTTCAGCTCCCCCAGCAGCTGTGGCAGTGCCCTGCCATGGGGGTGTGGAAAAAACATGGGGCTTTGGTTTTTTGCAAACTGTCTAGCTGTTAGGCAGCAGACTAAATTATCAACCTTTAGTTTTGGCAATATATCAGAAATAGGAACATTTGCTCCTTATCCTTTCCCCCCCCTCTGGTTCACAGAGCCAAGCTGGGGGCACAGCACACACAGCTGCCCAAGGCTGTATAGACATAATCCCTCCCTGGTGAAGCACAAAGAGAAAATATTTAGACCAGGAAGATAAGAGGGGTTGCCACATCCTTTAGTTATGTTTAGTGCTTCTGCACAGTCTAGAAACCAGGAGGAAAGCAACAACAGCTGAGTGCTGGCACCCACCACTGCTGCTGCCCCATTCACAACATCGTGTTCAATCCCAAACCTCATTTTCTTACACCTCTTGCTTTCATTCTACTGGTACACACACCCTCATTCCCATCAATAAGTGGGATTCCTCTCTGTGTTTACAACCCTCAAATTAATCTGTTTTCTCAGCTTCCCTTGCCAGCATCTTGCCCCTTCACACAGCAGTAGCAGCATCCCACTCACTGCAGGTAACAGCTGCAAATATCCACAGAAACAAAACCCAGGAGCAAAGCCCTTTTGGTAACAGAATGATTCATGTCTCTTAAAGTGGGGAAAAAAAAAAAAAAAAAAGAGGAAAATAAATTAAACACCTACTCAGAAGTTAGAAGGCTCTAGGCCCTAGCAACAGCACAGCCAGTGTTGATGCTAAAAGCTGTTGGGCTCATCCAGAGGAGGGGCAGGGCCACCAGCACCGTGACTCATGGGGATCAGTTCCCAGCTGCTCTCCTCCCGGCAGTTCCCAGCACTTGTCTCCAATCCTGATCCTCCTCTGAGCTCAGTTCAAAGGAGCCTTGAGTTTTATAGCCAGAAGAGGGTTTTATGAAATAGAGAAAGGTCAATGGAACTCCTGGCAGGGCCGCAGCCCCACATCTATCTCCACCTGGGAGACCTCGTGCCCCTTCAGGCTGAATGCTGGGCAGAGGAGGCAGAGCTTGAGACAACTCATCTGCTGCTCCAGCCCCTCTAACAGGTTTGCATCCATTCCTAAAACAGCAGAAGCCCAAGAGCCACCACTGCTGGTGCCACCAAGGCTCTCCCAGGGAAGGGTGGCAGGGCTGGAACCTGCCCACATCCCCAGCTCACCTGGATGGAGACAGGACCACGAGCCAGAGCAAAGGTCTGTCTGAAGCAGCCTAGAGTTTTCCTCCCACCAAGATTCCCAGATCTCTCCTGAATCCCTGCCAGCCTCCACCACAGCCTCTGGGCAGGGCTCTTCAGCTGCTCAGCATGATCTGAAAACACTCTTTGGTTTGCCCAGAACTGCTCGTTTTATATCATAGCTCTTGGTTCTACAAACACTTGTTTCCTATCAATCACTTGTGAGACTGATGGTTTTATAGGCCACTCTTGTATTCCCCACCCATCAGTCATCACTCTTCAAGGCAGAAAAACCTCAGCCTATTCAGATGTTAATTAAAAAATTAACTACAAATTCTATAACTGCTGTCCTCAATGACTCTCTCCACACCTCTTTTACTTCCAGGGCCTCTTACCTAACACAAGAGTTTTCAGGATGCATCAATGGCATAACCATGTTTTCTTGGTCTTTTCCTTCCCTAATTTTCCTGTTCCTCTGGGTGTTCTATGTGCACCTCTGAGCACAGAGGGACATTTTTGTAAACCTTTCTACAACTGCAGCCCTGAGATCTGGTCCTGCAGTGGAACCAGTCAGCTGAAATCCCATCACTGTACTTCTGCAAGTGACTCCGTTTCTTTCCCCTTTTACACTGACTTCCCCTTTCTTTACACCAAACTCCTCCTGCCCTTCCACCACCTGCTCACTTGGCATCAGAAGGACTTTCTGCCTCTACCTGCAGCCCCTGGCACTGCCAGGGTTAACGTGCTGCTCCCTTGCTGCAGCACCATCCCAGCAGCAGCAGCAAAATGCACCTCTGCTCCCCATGTCGTGCCATGAATGAGGCCTCACTCACCACAGCTGAAGCTGTAACTGGGCAAACGTGTTACTTTAAAAATAATTACAGAAACTACATCAATTTTCTCCCTTATTACATTTCTTACACCCCCTGAGATTTTAACTTCACATTAAGCCTTGCCTCTTAAACTTTACTGCACTGTTTGGCAATACTTGAAATCAAATATTGATCTCCCTGCTGCTGTTCTCTGGCTCCTCCATTGCCCCCTCCAAGGCCAGTGCCCCCAGCTCCCTGGCACAGCCAAGCTCTGGGCAGGAGCTCACCAAGCTATTGGTGGCAGCAAAGCTCTTGCTCTTTTTTTCCTGATTGGTTCATAGAACCAAAAAAATGAGTTTACATTAATTATACTAAGCCAAAAAGGAGAAATTATAAGTAGACCTTGAATGAAACAGGATGCGCCCTCGTAGGGCAACAAAGATGATTCATTCAAGGAGTAATTGGAGAGCATGGAAACATCTTTTTGCTAAATATTTTATTCCAGCTGAGACTTTAACCAATCTCCTAAAGAACATCTCTCCTAAGGCTTCACACATTTCTAAAAAGATTTGCAAAGACAAATGTTAGGACAAATGGATCTGAGAAATCACCCACTGCTGAATTTGCAGACAGAGCTCAAATCCTCCTTTTAGAAAAAAAAAAAAGCAACAACACAAAATAAACAGAATAAAAACCCAAAAAGTCTGGCCTAATGAAAACCCAAACCACAACGAACAGTTCTGAAATCATTGTCCAGCACAAGGCCCTGGTCAGAAAGTTTGACATCCCAACCACCAGGCACAGGAAAGCCAGACCCTGCAGCCAGGAAACTTCTCTTTTCCAAATAACACACATTACTTTCAGGGCCATATTTTGCAGAAAAGTTTGCATTCTCCACAGGTTTTAGACATGAACAGGCAGAACTACTTCCCCAGAATTGAATCATTAGCTTTTATAGATCCAGTGGCAACACTTTAAAATTATGACCAAGCCATTATTCATTCCCACGACATTTATTTTAATAACATTAATCATAATGAACTCATTTGCTATTAATGCAGGTGTCACAAGGCCTTCTATGCAATTCCTAAAGCATTCATTAGCTGGGCTGTTATTTTTATTTTTCCAAAAGTGAATCTGTGCCTGAAATGCCTGGGGTGGCAGATCCAGTGAAGAACCCCATTTACCCAGGGAACAAACAAATCCCTTCCTGAAGCACAGGTGCTTTTTTTGCTGGATTCTGGTGGGATATGGGCCAAGAACAGTTTCCCTTCATAGTGCCCAGCTGAGCAGCAGGACCTGGGGTCTGGCTCAATCCCACACTCCAGCTCCCCATGGCTGAGCAAGGGGTCAGTGGGATTCCCAGAGCCCACCCCAGGCTGTTCAGGTGTCACTAAAACAATCACACTATTTTACACATTTGTGTATTCATGACCTTTTATTGCCATGGTGCCAAGGGACTGGGAGCTGGTGCCAAGCCCTGTATCTTCACAAGGGGTTGTAAAATGAACCTCTGCTTTCTCAGGCTGCTCATTAATTGAGCATGTTCTGTGGAGTCAGAGGTGTGAGATGCTACCTGAGGAGCACGCCCACCTGTGAAAGAGCCACTCTCTTCAAAGGACAAGCAACATAGCTGACCCTACTCTTCATTCCCTAATCCAAACACTGCCTCCTTCATAAACGTTTGTGTTTTAAAGCTCTTCACTCTGCCAGGAGTTAGCAGGAAGGAAAAAACCCAAAACCACCCCCAAAAAACCACAACAAAAAGCCCCCAGGCTTTCAAACTGAAGGCTACAAATTCTGAGATAGAAACCTTCTCTTACAGCAAATAATTTAGCCCTTAAGGGAGAAGCAATCCCATTTTGACCTGGTTCTCCCAAGCGTAGGGTGCAGTCACCTAATGATGGAAAGCTCAGTCATCATTTGCATCTTGGAAACCAAACATGAAGACCTGGGTACAAGAGAGAAATAAGGGTCAAAGCCACAGAAAGAGCCCCCCAGTCCTG
>NW_009953803.1:1295822-1303572 GCF_000747805.2 Chaetura pelagica
CTGCTGAAGTCTCTTCAACTTAATGTCAAATCAACAACCACGTACCCCTCAGACAGCAGCTTCCCAAGGTGCAGCAGAGCAATCCAATAATACCAATTCTGGCTTCTTTTTCTGCTTTTTAGGGCACATTTCAAGCCAGTTTTTACAACCACCCTCATCTATGAAATTCATGGATGGTGAGAATCCTGGAGAAAGTCCCTGAAACCTCCAGCAGTGAGGCACTGACAGTCTGGTTTTCAACTAGAACTAAAAGGTGAAGAGAAGGCAGACTGCAGACTTTTCTGTGATAAGAATCTCAATTTTGGCAGTTACCAAAAACCCCCTCGTGTTCCATTCCTTGACCTGCCCTGAGCCCCAGCCCAGTTGCAGCTGCTGGAGGCTGATGTGCTCCCTTCTGCTCCCCATGCTCTGCAGAGCAGTGGCTGCCATCACCGCTCCAGCAGGCGCTGGACACGCAGCCTCACGTTCCAGGGCTTCCAGCCCAAGGTTGCACCCTTTGCAGGGTGTATTTTATCTAACTGTGCTAACACTTGCACAAAGAGGACCTCCCCAGCTCTGCCATAGCAAACGTTTCAGTTCTGCAAGGGCAAGGGGAGGTTTTCCTGCAAAGGGAGCTGTTCCCTCCGGGTTAAACCCGAGCTGCCCAGCCCTGGGAGCCTGGTCTGACTGACTGACCTCCCCTGGCACCTGCTTAGGGAAGAGAGAGAGAGAAAGGAGTCTTAAAAAGTCTTACAAAAGGCTTTGAAAGAAAGCCCTGAAATATTTCATTCCAAAAAATTGATGGAATGGGATGTTTGACATCACCCATATGTCTCATCTCCTGCCTTTGCCCTCTCAGAAACTCAGTTCTCAGCGATGCCGACGCGGTTACACGGAACATCTTCATTTCAGCTGAGCTGCACTTGGACAGAGCTGGTCAGCAGCTTTGCCAGCCAGCTCTGCACGTGGCACCAAGGTGGCTTTTAACATTTTATGCTACGTTGTACAGAGAACAATTGCTCCTAAATCTGTTACCACTTCCATCTCCAGCTTTTGGGCACGAGTTCTGTGGAGTCCATGGGCACAGGCTTCCCCATGCCTGGTGACAAAAAGTGCCACCAACATGTCCACATGATGGAAGTGTTCATGCATCGTCCCTCTGTTTGTTAGGATACAATGAGAAGCTTCAAAAAGAAAACTATCATTAAACAAACCATGTGCTCCTCAAAACCAAACCATTTCATTCGTGTCTAGGGAGCAATGAAAGTTCCTGATGTACCTCAATTCCTTAGCTTCCACTACTTATCTTTCCACCAGTACTTGCCAGTGACACTTCTCTGTCACAGACTGCCAGAAAAATCTTCCTGTGATTTTTGGACACTTCCTCATTAACCAGGTTTAAAAGAGAAAAGACTTGAGTCAGAGCAGCTTTTCAGGCATCCTCAAACAGGTTTTGATAGGGGAGATGAAATCCCGAGCGCTGGCAAGTTTTAAAACATGTACTCATATTTTGGCTGGGGTATTTGAAATCAATACTTTCCATTACCTCTGTACACCATGAGGGAATGCACAGGGTAATTTTTCAGCTGCTGAAATCTCACGGTCTGATCTACAGGGAATATCTGCTTCTTGTGATCCAACTGCATCGATTCCTCCTCGTTTGACGTACAAAAGAGGCTACGAGTTCATTAAAAAAGGAAAAAACAGTTGCCCAGAAGATTAGACTTGTCACTCAGGAGACTGAGTCTGAGTTCAGCAAACTTGCAGGTGAAAAGAACTCCGAGCACGTGCTGGCTTGTCTTGGGAAGCCACAGAAATCTATTAAACCTGGGCCAGGTTCTCTCTAACCCCAATGCCTGAAACGCTGCAACAGCGTCTCTTGGCTGCAGTAAAACACACAAGACACTCCTGAGCCCCACACCCCTGTGAATGCCCTGCAATAAGTTTCCCTGGGTTCCTCAGCAGCCACTGGAGCAGAGCTCAGCAGCACAGCCCTGCTGGGACCCTCCTGGGGCAGGCAGAGGAAAAGGTGGTTATCAGCCACAGCACAGAGCCCAGCAGAGCATGTCAGCCCGTCCCTTCTGCCTGTTGGACACTTTTTTCTTGTATAACTGAAACTGAGCCTGAAAGGTTGAAGATTGAGAACCTAGAATTCACTTTTCTGTTTCAGGGCCCTCCACAGGACTGCACAAACAGCCTGAGAAGGGAAGGACTAAACTCATGTCACCTGGTGAACATCCCAGGGGAAGAAGAGCCTGGTGCTGCTGGCAGCAGCTCAGCCAGGCTGAGCCTGTGGCTTGTGACTCTGCTCATCAAGGTTTCTGGGTACAGAAACCCAGGAGCTGTGGGGCTCAAGTGCTGCCAATGGCTCTTCCCAACCTCCAGGACCATCTCTATCCAAGGGGAACTCTGCCCTCAGCCCAGCTGGGCAGGAGCCTGGTGCCTTCCCAGCAGTTCTGCTCAGGGAAGCACAGGGAAGGCAGATCCTGCAGCTGGAAGGGCCATAGCACACAGCCTTTAAGCATCATAGCAGAAAGCTGTTAAACTGGCAACTTCAGATGAAAATAGTGCCTATTTTTCACTCCAGGAACAAAGAGATGAAACACCAGTGTGATGGATGGACTGAGATTTCAGGACAGGGTGTTTGTTTCCCAGGGCCCAGCCTTTGACCTCGGATTCAAAGCTGGCATCTCTCAATCCTGTTAGAGGCTTAGACTTGCCTAATCTTGGAAGAGATTTAGATCTTTTGAAAATTCCAACCCAAATACACTCAGGCAGAACCCTCAAAAAATGTCAGGTAGCAACAATCTCCCTCATTATGGAGCTATGCTAATTGGAATTACTAAATCAGAGGGCAACACCCATAAACCATTACCAATTTTGTACCCTTCTTTGCTGTAGGAATAAAGATACCAATTTTTTAAATTACAGCAACCTGGAAAAACTGGAGACAACCCATCAGCAGATAATGAACCCAGCTGTGTCATTTCCCCAGCTCAGCCTGAAAGGGAGAAATGCATTAGGGACATTTATGTCTCACATTAAGGAGTTTCAGTGTACTCTGGGTAGAAGACTCCCAATACTTAAAAAAACTATGTCCTTGAAAAGGTAATGACCATGTCAGGCAATGAAGTTAAAATAAGAAATGGGAAAGTAATAAAACACTATCCATAAGCTGCAGCAGGTGTCCAACCTTTTCACCTGCTGACATGCCAAAATGTCTTCTTTTTTTCCCCAGCAGATAAGCTGTGAGAGATGACTGTTCTGGAAATTACATTTTAGCTCCAATGAATCACATTTCCAGCCCAAAGTCACTCACAGTGAAAGCACCATGTGCCCAAGGACTCTTCATTTCCAGAAATAATGCTATGAGAAAATACAAGGCTCCAGTGATGCTGCTTAGAGGTACCTCAAAACCTCCCCCCAAAACCCACCTTTCCACCCCAAAACATCACCTGCTCAGTTACCACCACGCCCAGCACAGACTGGCAGTCAGGGAGGTGACAGCAGCTCCACTGTCCCTTGAGGAGATAACTACAGAGAAGGGGAACAGAGCCCAGTTGGCACAGCTTGATGCTTTCACACAATTCACCTGAACACTTCCCTTCCATATATTTTCTCTTTGTCTCCTGCCTCTTCTGCTGGGGATGATAATTATGGTTTTAACCTCAAGAATAAAAGGGACTTAGCTGCAGGAAATTAGTGCTTTCTGCATTCATGTCATTCTAAGTTTTCCTTTTATTAGATATTTACATGAGCTATTAATTCTACTTTCTTTTAGGTATGGAAGCTGGAGCTTCAAAATAATCTTTTCACTTATTTGCAAAAGATCCTCTGATTTAATTATTTGTAAGAATTATGAATTGAGAGTGATGAATAAATGTGTGACAATTAATAGATTCTCTGCTGAATTCCCCTATGGAACCAGATGGTCTTCTGATGCATGTAAATAGATCACTTATTTCATTTGGAAATCTGAATATTGAATAAGAAATTAGATATTTGTGGTTAGAGGCCTTACCAAATGCTCAAGCTAATTCAGAACAGAACTGGAGAGTGGATTATAGACTGTCATATGGAAATAAACCCAGGGGCCTCTGCAGAATGAGCAGCACAGTTTGACACGAGCTCATCACCAATGCTCAGTTTGCATGGAAGAAAAATATTTGTCTATTTCAACCTTTTAATAATCACATTTCACATCAGAACGTTTGGGGGTTTTTTTCACTAGCCAGTAAGCTGCTGGCACAAGACAAGCTTTACTGGTGGGCATTGACCTCCAGTGCTCACATGGCTGCTGCAAACAAACTGTTCACGAATTGGTCTGTGTGAGAAGGTAGAGTTGGATGGAAACAAACAAGGCAAAGAGCAGGGAAGGTAGGGCTGCCCTGACACACCAGCATCTCTGCTCAAGACATTCTTAAGAAAGCCTGGATCTGAAACCCAGCCACTCAGCAGGGATGCTGCTCTGACATGTTTGCCAATAACCACAGCAACAAGCACCTGCTCAGCCCCAGGGGCTGCAGGGCACATGGGCCTGGGACTCACTGCTCAACTCACTCATGGATGCACCCAAGAGCTGCTTTTCACTGCCCACTTTAATAGGAGAAAGAGTAAATAGGACTGTGACCTTTCTGCAGATCAGTGGAGCACTCTAATTAATTGGCTCTGTATATGATGCAGAATCACAGAATGCCAGGTTGGAAGGGACCTCAAGGATCATCTGGTCCAACCTTTTCAGGTAATCACAGTGACCCCAGAAAGGTAATTTCTGCACATGGGTAGAAAGAACCAAATCTCATCTTGCTACAACTGGTACCAATCAGATACCATTGTGGGCACCCAGGGCTTGGGGTGGGAGAGCTTGGCAGGGGGGCTCACCCCCACCCCAGGGCACCCCCTCAGCAGTGAGCAGCTGAATTTTTCTTAAATGAGGAGGAAATTACTCCTACAATTAAGGCTTTTTGAAGCCTGTCTCAGGTTTAATATTTAAAAGGGTCAGTTTTAGGCATGTTAACAGATTTTCTTACACTTGATGGCCATAGCAGGCATGGAGATCCAGTATTGCCTCTTTAGGCCATAACAGCCTGTAATGCAGCTGGAATTCTTGCTGCATTTCAGCCCAGACTTTCAATATGGGAAGACAAAGAAAGCAATTAGCACAGGGCTTAATTTGGGAGCTCCTTGAGGCAGGAAAGCCCCAGAGCCTGGCAGAATCCCAGCAGAGCAAGCAGGGCTGGGACACCAGGGTCAGCAGCACAGCTGGGTGAGGACTCTGAGCAGGTTGAATACAACTGCCAGGTGACCTGTGACATTGTTCTCATCTTTCTGAAGACTGGACAGCAGAAATATTATGGTACAAGGAAACAAACAGTTTGCCTCTTCCTTCCCAGGCAGGAATTTCTGCACAATCAGTTCTGCCTCTTACAAACAGCCAGTTTTATTGAGAAGTACTGAGCCCTGCTCTCCTGTACAACTGGAGCTGTTCTCCAGAGAACAACACTGTCCAGGCTCCTCCACACCCTGCCTTGCACCATTGCACCATCATCTTTTCAGTTACTCATTCAGGAGCTTCAGTGTTTACTTTGCCATAAATGCATTTATTCTCATGCAAGTTCCACATGAAATGTGAAGACTGAGACAAATAGTGAGGCCAAGCAGACAAGCTATTTGACATTCCCCCTTTTCCAGGGACAAATTACAAATGGCAGGAGGAAGTTGAAGAATTAAGTCCCCTTGATTAAGGTCTCTCCTCTGCTGAAAACATCCAGATCCTAAAATGTTCATTTTCAGCAAAGCTTCTACACAATGAGCTTTGTTTGCTCTCCAGTCCCCACCTTCCTGCCTGAGATGTGCAATAACATTTACCTGCTTCAAAGAAAATGATGATGTTTAATTAAGAACTGTTAAGCTACTTGAGATGTGTGATGGCAAAGTTTCTTCTTTATTATCAGAATAATCAGCTCGTAATGAGTAAAAATGCAAATTACTGCAAATAAATTCACACATGCAAGTCCATCCAGCTTTTCCTTGTGATAATTTCTTATTAGTGCTGAGTGAAGCCTCTTCCACCCCTTGAGCTCAGCTACAGACCCCACGGCCCCAGGGGTGCACACCCAGAGAACACCCAGCCAAGGAAGGGACACGAGGTTCACACCCCGTGCTCATCTCTAACACCCCAACATCAGGTCAGAGAAGCTCCAAGCATCCCCAGTGCTCAGAGCAACTCCACAGGAGGGCCCATACACCTGAAATCATATCCACCCTTTGGTTTCTATTTCTGTTCTCTGATGTCTGAACACCTCACAGGTCATCACTACTGCATTTCACCACCCAACTCCCCCCAGCAGTCCAGAATTTCTGAGGCTGGAAAAGACCTCTGAGATCTCAGGTCCAGCCTAAGACCTGACATCACCACATTAGCCAGCACGTGGTTCCCCAGATATTGTTCTACACACATTATTACAGTAGCACCCAAGTTTAATAATGGAGAACAAACATAAATGCTTGTTCACTACATAAATGCTGCTCACCAACTTGAAAAAGAAAATACTTCCAGGTCTGCAGCTGCTCTGGTGGATTCAGGCACAGCAGGAGCACTTGGCAGCACCTGAGCTGCAGCTGCTGTCAGTGAGGATTCAGGAGCAGCCCCACTGCTCAGACAGGGCACAGACACCTTGTTCTGATCCTGCTCTGCTGCAAAGCAGTTTTATGTTGACTACAAGAAGATTTTCCTTAGCAGTTACCAGGATGGAGCTATTGGAAGGACAAGGACTTAAAGAAAAAAAAAACCAACAAACAAATAGTTAAATAGTCTTTAGTCACATAAACTGCACAGATTTTTACAGCTTTTAACTATAGGAGAAGAATACCAGAAGGAACATAAACTTATCTCCTTTCATTTCAAGGTTTGGGAGGACCTGAAGTCCAGCTGGAGTCATAGAAGGCAGCAGCACCTGTGGAAATCAGCTCCTATTCCAACACTGAACACAGGTTTAAAGCTGCCCTTATTGTTTACTTTGACAGCTCCTCAGGGTTGTTTTTAAGATTCTAGGAAAGTCTCAGCACACATACAGCAGGTCCTGTTCCTGAGCCAGGAGCTAAGAAAATCTGTCTTTGTAGGATGGGCTGTACAGGAAGAATGATCCCTGCTATACAAGTGATTCATGCAGATGGATGTCCTGGAGATTAAATTACTGCCCCCAGATGAAGGACCTCCAGTTACTGCCAGAGAAATCCCAACTCTCATGTACCTGTAGATCTCTTATTTATGGATTATTTTTAGCTGTACACTATAAATTATTAATAGTAGTGAACAATGTCTGGAGCTGAAGCCTCAGTGTCAGTGCTGGCTTTGCTGTGCCCTGTGCACCCCAGCTGCCCCAGGAACAGCCCTGGGGCCTGAGCAGCAAGCCCAGGCTGTGCACAGCTCTGCCCTCCCTGTCCCTCCTCAGGTGTAAGAGCCTTCATGGGGCTTTCCCAGAAACAAGTGAAAACCTGAGCTCAGACCCCTCCATGATGGTAACTGTGGGACCCACCACATCCTGCTCTGGAGGGTCAAGTTCTGCAGGCAGGTAGATCCACAGGTTTTTAAATACTCTTCAAACAAGCCTGCAGCCAGGCTGGGTCAGGAAACCCCCAAAACAGAGGCAACACCTCCTAACCTTCTGTTCCCCCAGCAAACATCCCTGAGTCTTCCTGCATTGTTGCTGATGGCACGTGGGATGTTTTCACAGCAGCTTTGCTGGGCAACCCCTCATCTGCTCCTGCT
>NW_009953803.1:1303598-1315592 GCF_000747805.2 Chaetura pelagica
CCTGCTGAATGTATTACATGTTCCCACAGCTCGTTAGGAACATGCTATTACCTTTCTGATTAAAGACTTCACTTCCTGACCACATCTTTCCATTAGCAAACCACCACTCCTCATTAACATGTCCCAGAGCCTGGTCTGGCCTGACCAGAGGGTAGCAGGGGCTGTGCTGACCTGGTGATGTCCTGGGGCACAGACACTTCACCAAGGGCCAGGACAGAGGGGCAGAAATGAGCAGCACATGTCTATCCTGCTCTGTGTGTGAACACAGCATTGCCCAGAGCACGACCCTGCACCCCCAGCCCAGCCCCCCTCACCCACCACCCGTGGCCAAGCTCTGCAGGGTGGGCAGGGGTCAGGCAGGAGGGGCTCATCCCACAGGTCCCAGGTGGGACCAGCATCACCCAGCTGATGAGAACAACCAAATATGAGGCAGCAGTGCCCACACAGCCCCCAGCACCCTTGCAGGAAGGCAGCTGGGAAGGCCCCTGCCCCTTTTTCCCACAGCACACTCTTCAGCAAGGTCTGACTCCTTTATCATCTTCCAGCTTATTAAACCAGTGAAAGGAAAAAAAAACCCCTCAGTGTGGGTTTTTTTTTTTCCCCTCCTGTAATTTTTTGTTTTAATTTCTAACTTCACTTTTCTTCTTGCTCTCTGAAGAGCTCCAGTTCCCTTTACAATACAAAAATATTCCAACCAGACCTCAGGACTGACATCTGCTATTGTAGGGGCCCTGTAATGACTCCCAGCCCTCTTATCCAGGGGACCCCTTGCCAAACTAGGACTTACTCAGCACAGCAGCTCAAGTTGGCAGCCACAGCTTTCCCAGAAACCTCAAAACTTCACAGAGGATTAACTAAGGTGACATTGAGATTCAACAGCATCTTAGCACCACCTGTTCCCTGATAAAACCTCCTCCAGGGGAAAAAAGGCAGAAATCAGCTTCCTTGGCTCTGGCCAGCCCTGCCCACCTGCTTCCCCACCACAGAACCCAGCAGCAAATGGGATTTTTGGCCTCCACAGAGAAAAGAGACTTCTCCCCAGACTGCAGGGTCTCCATCAGAAATATTTGCAGCTTCAGGAGAACCTAAAGTCTTCCCTGACTTCCCTGGGCAGTGCTCAGATCAGCCCCAGCAAGGGCCACGAAGCCACTGACCCTGCAGCTGCTCTGGGGGCTGTGCTGGGACAAACACCACTGGTATCTGAAGGCACCCCCAGAATTATTGGTCCTTGCCCTTGGAGAAAAACACTCTGGGATAACCATTCCTTCATGATTTAAAGACACACCAGGTTTGCTCTCCCAGCCAGAGCTCCAACCACCTCTCCCTTCCTGCCCATCCTGACCTGAGGGTGAATCATCTCTTCAAAAGGAGACCAGATAGCCCAGGCACCCGATTTTCCTTGGCTCCCCAAGCTCTCTGCACCCTGGACCAGAGCCAGATTTTGTCCCCAGAGAGAAGGTGCAGCAGCTGCTGTAGCCCCTTCCTCCCCTGCAGCCTCTGAGGCCCCAGGGCTCTTTGTTTTTCTTTTGTTCTTTTGCCTTTTCTTTTTTAAAGAATACCTAGTAAATAGCTTAAGAGCAGCAGCATTGTGGGCTGGAGCAAAGCTGTGTAGTTAACAGAATTTAAATAATTAGCTGAGCTCAGGAGATCCAGCTACCTCCTGAGTGACTATGAATATTCAGGTAAATATGTTTAGCTGGATTATTGAGTCACCAGCAGACCCTACATGCACAAAATGTACTCCTGTCTATTTTCCATTAATTCCCAACACAGCCCGGGCCAGCACCCCTGCCAGTTTGCCAAGACACCTCTCTAGTACCTCTCAGGTGTGTTCTCTTTCAGGTGGGTTGGCTTTCTTCTGGCACAGCACAGAGGGGGGAAGGCAGCAGCTTCCCTTGCAGCAGCCACATCTGCACAGGCAACACTCAAAAGCAGGGCAGGGAAGAAAAGAGTTAGTGTGGTTTCCTGACAGAGAAAAGAATTCTTTACCATGAGAGTGCTCCTGAAGGGATGAGCTTCAAGGATTTCCAGGCAGCAGGGACAGAAAGCAGAGCCAGGAAGAGCAGCTGAGGAGTGGGAAGGGGCAGGAGCATCACCCTGCCCTGGGTACCAGGGGGGGCACAGGGCAGAGCACAGCTTGAACAGCAAGCAGTGCTGGAGGATTAGGAAACTGGTAAAACCATGCAGAAAAGGAATGTCTGCTGGACAGGGAGGCAGAGCAGTGTATTCAAGGTAATACTTTTCATTAATTATGGAGAAACAGGGAGGGCTGAGCTGGCTGGGGTGAAGCTCTACACAACAGCAGTGGAATGAAGCCAAATTTCTGGGGTGCTAGAAACAGGGAAAGGCAGGCAAAGGTAGAGGATGAGCCAGGCAAGGAAGAAGTCTGAAAGAATGGTCTGTTGCTGCCAAGAGCAGGAGGGAAAGGGGCTACAGAGGTACATGGGGGCAGAGCTGGGGGCAGCACAGACATGTGCCCTCAGCTGGCTCATGGGTCTCACCAAACCATTTGAAATGGACTGATCCTCACTGCCCCAAGACAGCATTTTTTTACACATCAGTCTCCTAACAAGTTGGTTTGAGCCACACTTTGCCTGAGCCCTCTGGCCCCTCACACTGAGGCAGCAAATGGCAGAACAAGGTGTGGGATGGACAGATGGTGCCTGGGGTGACCTGTAGCTGCCCCCAGGCCTTCAGGGACCCAGAGCAGCCTGCACCAGGCAAGGGCCACACTTGAGTTATTTGGTTTAAAACAGGTTGGTGTGAGGCAACAGGAGCAGCTCCTGCACAAGCCCCTGCTGATGGTCCTGCTGGGGGACAAGAGCCATCCCACATGTCACCTCTGCTGATCTCACCCACCAGACAACATGAGAGCCTACAGTGGTGGCAGCTTGTGGAGAGAAACATCATCCTGGGAACCCCAGAGCTTGGTGATGGGGTCCCTGCTGGTCCCAGCACCCCAGTTTGGAGCAGATGCTCAAGCTGCAGTTCTACAGCCCACTCAGAGCAAAGGCCTCTGTCACTCTGAGGTGGCACAAGGAAGTCAGAGAGGGAAAGCAGGAGGTAACAATGTGACTTGGATCTCAAATAGAAAGTGCTTAATCCATCTCACTTAGAAGCCTCGTTCTCCCCTCTGGCTCTGGCAGCAGCTCAGAAGTTGACACTCAGCAGGGCTCTGGCATCTCCCTCCTTCCCAGGGCTGGCAGAGGAAAGGGGCAGCCTCCTTTCCTTTTAGAAGTCTGTCTATTCTTCTAGAAGGGTCTACAGCTACCACATCTCTCCCTGTTCTGTCTTCAATTTGGAAGCCACACATTCAGAGCTGGAGAAACCCCCATTCCTGAAGGACACAACCTTTGCCAACGTCAACAAACAGCTGGGGTTGGTTTCAGCAGGCTCTGCCATCTCATATTTTTAATGTGCTTATGGACGAGGACCAAAGCTTTCCTTGCTAGCTGGTGGAGCCTTCACAGTGCCTGTGATCTATTTCTATAGCTTGGCTGCAGGGACTTTTCCTCCCAGATCTCTTGTTTCTGTTGCATGTACAAGCAAAGCTGTTTTACTGAATAGCAGTGAAAAAATACACCCAGAAGCAGAAGGTGTTGATAATCAACCTCTGGCACCTCATCATCATTGTATTCAGCAGAACTTAGGATTTGTTATCAGCTTTGAAACAATGTCTACCATAACGACTCAGTTTTGTTTTGTTGTCACTGTGTCTTGCTCCTGCAGTTTGTGCTCTCCTGACACTCCTGAGCCTTCCCTGCTCTCCCAGACAAGCCAAGCCCCAGCCCTGGCACCTCCAGCATGTCACTGGTCCAGGAGAGCTGGGAAACACTACAAACCAGCTCAAGTCTGGTGCCCAGGCACAGCCACTGCTCTGGAGGGTCCCATCTCTCAGAAGCATCTCCCTCGCTCTCGGGCCTCGAGCCCTGCAGGGCTGGCAGCAGCAACACTGCCCAGGGCAGGGCTGGGGTTGAAAGGGCTGCTTTGGTGGCACCTCTGCTTCTTGGCTTGGCCTAGAAGTCAAGCCACACCTTGAGAGACACATTATACATGTGGAAACCCAACTGTTGGAGGATCAGGGAGCACTGAGATGGTGTTCACCTTAGTAACCAGGTACCACATGCTGGGCACAAGGGGAGCTCTGGTGCTTCTCTACCCCAGAGCTGCCTGACTCAGCCTGCCCAGAAAAGCTTAAACCCTCAGCACAGCATCATCCCCTGGGGCCTGTAGAGCTGGCAGGTGGTTGCAGCAACACAGAAATGCTTGTTTCAGAGCAGGACTGCTTTCCCCTCCCACCTCAACTAAAACAAGATGCTCAGGACATGAACAAAGTCTGTGCAAGGGTCACCTCCTCCCGGCCAAGGTGTCCCAGACCCGTGATGCTCTGCTCAAACCAGGACCTTCACCAGCCTCAGCACCACGGGACCTTCTGGGCCAACACTCAGGGAAATGAAACATCCAGCCAAGGGTTTCAATTATTGCCAAAGAGCAGTTTCATTTGCACACTGGCAACTCTTCACAGATTAACAGCATTCCTTCTGATCCATGAGTATTTCATCCCCAATATTATGAAAGGGAGTGAGAAAACAGTTCTGTCATTTCCTTAAAAATAACCCAGCCCTTTCTCATTACCTGGGAGCTGGGGGGGGGGCAGAATATCTGTTTATTGGCTGCAGAGACCCAGCTGTGTTATCTCTCATCTCTGAGTAAGCTGTTGTAGCACTCAGCAAACATTTTCTTCATGGTCCTCAAGCTCTGCTCACTTCACTCAACACGTGGATCTCATTTAAGCAGGATTAGTGGCAGGAGAAGTAAAGCAGAATGGGGAATAAAGAGTGGTGAGGGGGAAGTCAGGAGAATGATAAAGTAACAAGTTTCCAAAATCTTGTATTTACAAGTTTCTAGCAGTTTCAGACCTGCAGGACACAAAACACACTTAGGAGTGCCAGCCTGCAGAAGGGACACAAGAAAAGTGGTTCAAGAGCAAACTTGCAACAGAGAAGGACAAACCCAACTGTGCACATGCAGATTTACATTAACTACAGAAAAATCATGATTTTGTCTGAAAGTTACTGGAGATTTAGCCAATGAGATGGCCAAGGAAAGCAAGGTCTGGTTAGGAATGCCCCAAGGCTTCCAAGCAGAGCTTTGGGCACAGCCTGTGGATAATACTGAACTTGCTTGAACCTACTCCCACTTGGCAACAAAACTAGTATTTTTCCTCCCACAGCTGTCTGTGTAGATGTCCTGTCTTCTCAAAAAAACAATGTCTAGCATCTAATTTAATGCCTATTGTTTCCCAATCAGATACCATCTCTTTCAGTTTAGGGGAAGGGGAGATCTATCAGAGTTTGCTCACACCACAAGAAGAGCAGAGATACTCAGGAGAAGGCATTAACACCAGGAATGCATCACACCTCCAGAGCATTGGAATAGGCAAGTGTCTGGATTGATTTTCTGAAGGACAAGTGACTGGTTATTTGGCATCACAGTGAAAAAAGCTGGTCCACCTTTTTCTGATGAAGAGGCCAGGAGGGTAACTCACCCAAATGTCTCATTGTGAACATTTTTAATGTTTTTCTTCAGTTTCAGCCTTTTTCTTTTAACTTTGAGTATAGGTGAACTATAGTTTCAAACAAGATGTTACTGCCAACTTAACAAGTCATTTTGAAAAAGGTCCTCTAAGAGCTTTCCTTAGAAGCCTGGGAAGAAACATACCCTTTTCAGGAACAGTTTTTGGTTTATAAACAAATATTTTCCAATGGAAAATGAGGTCTTCAGAATTTTCCAGACACTGCCATACACAAGGTAAATGGTGTGATTGCTTTGCTAATTAGAAATGTAATGACTCCTGTCAGCTGTTCCCTCAAGCTCTTAGCAACACACTGCTCTGTGCTGTCCCAGCAGCTCCAGCAGCACCTGAAAGCTCTTCCCTGCCTGTCCCCAGCAGCTGAGCCTGCAAAGCATCCAGACTCCCTTCCCAGGCTGTGGGAGGCAGACACTCCTCTCTTGTAGAAAATAAGTCTTGTTGAGTCCATCCAGATCACACACAAAGCCAAGGTTCTCTTGAAATCAGTATCAAACCAGTCAGCTTGTGCTGCTGGCTCTCTGGGGAGGCAGCAGTGGTGCCTTTTGTGCCAGGTCTGTTGAATAATGGCATTTACACAATATTCCCAGCAAAAGCAGCCTAAAGCTTGAGGACACCATGCAAGTCAAAGGAAGACATGAATATATTTAGATGAATGCACTGAACTTCATGGACACACAGCCCATGTCACAGGATGCACAGCCTCCCTAAAACCCAACTGATAACCCACTGCTGCTGCTCTGCTTTTCCAGCTCCATTCTCATCACAGCATCAATCACAGTGACATGAAATCAGAACAGCAACTGATTGAAACACCTGGATATGGGACTTTTTCAGCCCCCTCCACCCCAATTTTCAATAGTTTAGCTTTACTTCCAAGGGTATTGACTCTCAGCACCACAGGGTGTGCCTGGGCAGGTCTGACAGCACATTTGTTTGCTGAATAATGACACTTCATCCATCAGGCTGTTGTATTTCAAAACAGTCCTAAAGGTAACATCACATTTTTACTAAAAGTTAATTTGAAATCCAACTGGTTTTCTGTCTTCAATCTGTGTATTAGTGTCCAGCAAGGGCACTTGAGGACAGAGGGGTCACCACACAGAGACACAAGACTTGCTCCAGAGAGCAAACATGCCAAACAGAAAAGACTGATGGAGTAAGTGGGGCAATAGTTCAAACAGCCTCTGGGTTCAGCACAGAATGCAAACATTGCAATGCAGCACCAAGAGTCACACGGGCCTGAAGCTGTGGCTGCACAGCACCACAAAGCAGAGACCATGGCATTACTGACCTGGTGCACCAAGTGCCTGCATCTTATGTTGCTTCCTTTTAAAATGACCTCTGGACAATTCCACAAGCTAAGGGCTGGCATTTATTATCAGGGTTTAACAGAGAAAACTATCAGTTAAAAATAGCTTTACAGTTGCAGTACAAGGTTGCAGACCCTGCAGAGTAGGTTGCTTCACAAGTCATGCCATTCATTTCATCTGTCACCCAATAAAGGCAGCAAAATCCCTCTGGACAAACTCCTCATGTAGAAATGAAGCTGCAAATGCCACAGGCAGCTGTACCAGCTTGGACAGACCCACACAAACCACTGGTTTCATCACCTGCTACCCTTGGGTGCCTCGTCCTGCCCTGACCAAGGGAACAGCTCCCAGTCTCCCAGTGATGGAGCAGCCCCAGCCCCAGGGACAGCTCAAAGGCTCCTCAACAAAGCACAAAGCAAAGCCCAGATCCAGGAGGGGCCCCTTGGTGGCACAAGCTGCACCAGGAGAACTCCCAGGGAGGGTGGGAGAAGCCAAAGCTCTGCAAGCACAGCACGTAAGGCCACTGCAGCTCCTGAAGCACTTCCCAGCAGGAGCAGCCTCTCTCCTCCTTATTTGCAGTTTTTCATGCTGCTGCAATATAAACAGCAGTGACTATGGGTAAACGTTAGCTCTCAATGACAGCCACTGTACATATAGATTTCATACAGTTTACTTTTTATGTTTTGGTTAAAAGGTCAGAGTAGTGCTCAAATATTTGGAAGAGGCATGAAATTTATAGCACCTAAGAAATTACAGAGCATAGTAAACACACATGCACTCTATTTATATGTCTATACATATCAAGAGCAACAGCACGGCCTTGGCAGTTAATTTGTTCCTGCTGGAAGGCAGGACAGGACACCAGCAGCAAACCCATGTGCACAGCCTCCCCAGCCCTTGGAAGTGCCTCATTCTGTGGCACACACGGAGCCAACACATTTTTATTTACATTATCTGTATTTAATTAGATGCTGCTTTCACACAGAGGGACCTGGAGCTGGAACCCCCAGCCCCCCTCGGAACCAAGGAACATTTCCTTTCTGTGGCCCCTTCTCCAGATGTTTGTCTCCCAGCAGCAAAGGGGATGAACCCAGTGGCAGGAGGGGCAAGTGCTGGGCCTGAGCCCACCCCCTAGCCACAAACAGCCCAGGAGGGGTGAGGGCAGCAGGGGGGCAGAGCTGTGACACCCCCAGGGCTCCATCTGGGCAGCTGCCCCAGGCTGGATCCTCCCTCCCGAGCTCTGACCCCAGCAGGGGGTGAGCCCCCTTCTCCTTGGGCACTGGGACAGTTTTCCCAGAGCAGAAGGTGCCCAGTCACCAGGGCTGTCTCCAGGGGATGTGCTGCTGCCAGGAGGACTTTGCTGCCTGCCCCTCCCCGGGGTGTCAATCCCAGCATCACAAGCCAAGAGCCCAGCAGCAGCTCCCAGCCCCTCTCCTTTTTGCACTGAACCCCCCAGCAAGGACAGGTGTGAAACCCAGGGAAACCTCCCCAGGGGAGGGTCCTGCCTCCAGCCACACGTACCCACCAAAGTGGGGCCCAGAGGGAAGCTCCCAGCCATGGGGAGCACCATCAGGAGCAGCACCAACCCTGGGATTCCCAGGAGGTCCCTGCTGGGACCCGGTGGAACCCCCACCCTTCCCTGTGGATGTGCTGCCAGAGCCCTCCCTGCAGCCCATCCCCAGGGGCCGACCTGCCCAGCCAGAGCAGCTTCATCAAAGATTAATTATGACTAATGAAAGGATTGCAGCTGCAGCTTGGATTTTGACATCATAAACCTCCTTTCTCCAGCCGTTCCAGGAATGACTCAAGCTCACTGTTCCTGCCATGCAAACAGCAGCTCCCAGGCAGCACCCGGTGGCAGGAGCAGGGGGCTCTCCTGGCAGAGCAGAGCACACCAGATGTATCTGGTGAGTCCACCAAGGCAAGAATGTGTTTATTAGTATCATTAAGAGAAAACAATAAATGTAGCTTCAAGAACTACACTGAACTAGTGGGAAAAGCAAAGAAATAAAAGGGTTACAAGGGGTGTGGGAGGCAGCCTGGGACAGACACAGCACATGCAGAACAACGTATCTGGATGAAGATGACCTATAAATTCACTTGTTTATAGTGCCAATACATGATTACTTGGACTAGCCTAGTAAGAGCTCCTCTTTGCCATCCAGAAGCTGTACCCTGCAGAGCTTTATAACCACAAACCAGCTCTTGCTGCTGCTCTGGTTGGTATCACATCACACACCTGTGAGAACCTGCTCAGAAAGATTTAAGTTCACCCAAAGATGAAGCTCCAGTTTCTTTTCCCTCAAATGGAGTTTTATGACTATACATTCAAACCCTAAGCAGAAACCCAAATAGATCCTGCTCCTCTCCTTTATACCCAGCAGAGCAGCTGCCACAGACACGTTGGAGCTGGCACTTGGCAGCTCCTGCAAACACTTTGCAGGACCTGACTCCTTCCAGGCTGCAAGTCATGGAGAGAAGGAAAGTCTAAAAACAAACTTCAGAATTACTTGCATAGAAAGTATTTTTTTAACAAAAAAACCTCATAAATGAAATAAAATGTGGTCATTTTGATGTACATAAGATCTTTTTCTTCAGTTTATTTTTAGGATTTGAGTTGCCATAACAACACAAAGTATTTTACTGTATCCTATATGTTGAAATGAGTTTGTGCTTCCTGCCAGCACACAGCAGAGCCCTGAGCACCCCCTGCACCCTAAAGGGGAGGGAGGCTCCCCCAGCTCCAGGGGGCTCCCAGGGTGTCCCAACACCATCAGCTGGTGCTGCACATGGACAGCATGACCAGCCCCAAGAGCCAGGATTGCAGTCACCACAACCTGGGCACACAGAGAAAAAAGCAGCCAGAGCAGCAGGTACTGCAGCCCAGCAATTTTCAAGGTTGCAGTAACTACTGCACAACCTCCAAGGAGCCCCTCACTCCCAGCCCTGCCCCCCAGAGAAGCTCTTACCTGAATCCAGCACCACGTCCACGAGCAAAGTGACTCTGAAGAGAGAAGTGAACCCCTGGGCTGACTGCACAGATAAGCAGGACTGTGGGGATGAGGCACACCCACCTAGATGGGGGACACCTGCAGGGGTGGGGAAACACTTGTGATGGGGCACACCTGAGGTGATGGGGCACACCTGAGGTGATGGGGCACACCTGAGGTGTCAGCTATTAGACTGGATCATTGCAGGTCCTTTCCAACTGCAAAAGTTCTATTCTTTTATTTTCTACTCTACTTTCTTACGTGGCTGGGACACATGGGGTGGCTGGGGCAGCCCTGCAGCCCCCTGCCCACCCAGCAGCCCCAGTGCAGGGAGCTGGGTGCCCCAGTCCCTGCCAAGGGGTCTCTTCCAGCTGAGCTGCAATGGGTGGGCCTGAAGCCACAGCAAATGGTCTCCTTGCCACTGTCCTGCCTGGGCCCCATTCCCTGCTCTGCCTGCCTGTGACCTTTCAAATAGATTGGTTTTTTGCTGGTAAATCGTGTTGTTGCTGCAGCCCCGATGCCCCAGTGCCCTAAGACCATAAGCAAGGGAGGAGGAGAAGCAAGATGCCTCTTGTGCTGGTGCCAGTTGCAGCTGGGGCTGAGGGACTCGTTAAAGTTTGTCCTGCTGGGCAGGGAGAGTGGAGCTTTAAAGCCCTGTCTGCTGTGCCCCTGGGCAGTGAGCACAGGAGGGCTCTGCTGCTGCCAGACATGGGCAGTGCCCAGGGCAGCAGGCAGAGCCTCCTCAGCACAGTCTTGTTTATAAACTGTTTGTTGCTTCCAAACATGTCCCAGCTGAGCTGCCTTGCTCTGCTCCAGCAGTGCTGCTTCCCCAGGGCTGCCTGCTCACCTGGAGCCCTGGGTGCTGAGCCCCAGACACACACCTGTGATTGCTGCAGGCAGTGCCTCAGTGTTCTCAGTTCCTGTCTTCCCTATACCTCGTGTGCTACGACAATGACAGTATTATTAAAAAAACCCCCAAACAAACAGTAAACCAGAGGCAGTGACAGCAGGTTCAGGCTCCTGGATGCTCCTGACCTTTCATGTTCAGCCTGGCAAGGTTCCCACAGCCTCCCAGGCTCCTGCCCCAGCCCGGCTGGGGATGGACACGCTCAGGCCCAGGCTGGGGCTGCAGAGAGCACATCCCATGGTCAAGCCACTGAAGGGCTTGCATTAAAACCAGCAAAAAGTGGTTTCAGTATAGAAAACACTGCTCTTCTCCAAAATTATTTTCTCAGCTCAAAGCTAATGCTCTGCCTCAGGTCTGGTTCTGTGTGTCACTTGGGCTGGGATGATGGAAGTTCCTTGTGCCCAGAGGCAACAAAGAAGTGCTATTCCTTTGCAAAGAAGGTGAAGAAATTCAGTTAAAAATAGCTGAGGGGACTGTGCTGTCAGGCATGGGCACTTTCCTGCCTCCTCTGGGTTGCTGTTTCCAGAGGCCAGGGAGGAATGTGCTCCCAGAACATACGGGGTTTTTTAATTACTCAGCATAATTAAGTGTAGCTGGTTAAGTGAGCACAGTGACTGTGGAGGTCACTAGAGCAGCCACTAACTTTTCCCTGCTAAGTGAAGTGACTTTTGGCCAAACAATCACGATTTTCCTCCTCCCCCCCCTTTTTTAAATTTCTTTTTTCCCAGCACTGTTACACAGAATGTTTAGCTGCTGTTGGAGGGGAGGAGGAGCTGAGTGCACACAGCACCCCCAGCACCCAGGGCCCTGCAGGGCTGCATTCCCTCTGCCAGACAAAGTTTGTTATGAGATCTGAAATCAGCCCAGACTCAAGTGGCCAATGGGTTTCTGTAGGAGCTGGGGCTGCCTGCACTGCTGGGCCCTGGTGCCAGGACAGGGGTCCAGAACCAACCAACCCCTTCCACCCCCCGAGCTGTGTTTAAGAGATACAGCCATGAAGCAGAAGGAAACTTTGGATAATTCACAGATCAAAGTGAGGATTTCTTTCCTTGTGCTCCAGCCTCCCAGTGAGGATTCCTAAAGCAGCACCACCACCCCCAGTACCAGTTTGCTGGACCCACCGTGGCATCCAGCACTGCAGAAGAGGATGCTCAGGCTTGGGGTGACACCCCCCTCCCCCCCCCCATTTCTGTC
>NW_009953803.1:1317989-1332919 GCF_000747805.2 Chaetura pelagica
CTGGCGGGTGCTGCTTCTCCTGGCTGCAACACCGAGGGGCTGTCAGAGCTGCCCTGGCCGGGCTCTCTCCTTACACCGGGACCTGCCAAAATCCTCACCGGGCAGGGACCTCGGGGGCTGCATTTTCAGGCAGCCAGCTTGAACTCAGCAACGGCTCCCACATTTCTGTCCCCCCCAGGTCCCTGGGAGCACAGGGCTCCTGCTGCACTGCTGGGCATGGCCAAGGTCCCCACGGCCCAGGGGCTCCTTCCCACGAGGAACACGGGACGTGCTGCACACGAGCCAGCCCCACTGACCCTGCAGATGCCTCTGCACCTCCTGCTCTGGAAGGGCTCACCCCCAAGGTCTGGGCTGTGCTTGGCTGCACAGACAGGCTGGGACACAGCCCACTTGCTCTGACTTGAAGAGAAGTGCCTTGCAGAGAGTATTTATTTCCATTGCCTCTAAAGCCTCCAATGATTTACTCGTATCTACCTCTACAAGACAGAGCTGTCTGATCAGATGGATCCCATGGTGGATGGGTTGAAATAAAGGCTGGAAACAGAAGTACTGAGAACCACAGCAGTAGAAACAGCAGTTACAGATAGTTCACTGGTTCAGAGAGCAGGGCAGGGAATGTGAAACAAGTGCTGATAATGGTCTAGATTAATGAGTGAAAAGTCAAGATGAGCTTTTGTTCTGGTCTTGTTTTCTCAGCAGAACTGGGGACACAGCCCATGGTCCTGCCTTGCCTGCTCAGTGTCCTCCAGGCAAACAGTTCCCCTTCTTCACCTCTCAGCTTCTCCCTCTGTGATACAGAGATGCTAATAATTAACCAACTTCTTCATAAAGGGGATTGTCTGAGACTGGCAAAAGGGAAAAGGCATTTTTTAGTAGGAGAAAAATGGAGCAGAATTATCATCCATCAAGTTTTTCTGGCTTTCTAAGCTTCATCAAGTGTTGCATTCACGGGGTATTCTTGGTCTGGCACCTTGCTGAGCTGCAGCCTGGAAATAAGAAGAGCTGCATGATAACAGAGAAAAGCTGCAAGGGCCCCAGCTGGGTTAGAACATAAAGACACTGCCTTGCATGAGGGGGCTCTGAGCCTGCCCAAGGTGCTGTGCCCTGAGTCCCCAGCAGCCTGAGCCCTGTGGGGTGAGGGGGGGAGCCAGGGGGGCTGCAAACCCTGGGCCAGCTGGCCAGGCTGCAGCACCAGGTGATGAGCTGGGGATGGTGGCTGGAAGGAACCTGCCATGGGAAGTGCTGGCAGCACCGTGGGGAGGGGGCTCCTGGGCAAGGCTGCTGGTGCTGCCAGAGGCTGCTGGAAGCAGCCCCAGAGCTCCAGCCTTTGGGCTGGGCAGGCACCAGCTCCTCGGCAGGCTGGGGGACCCATCAGGGGTCTCATGGAAAAGCAAACAGGACCATGGCAACCAGCCTGACACAGCCGGGGGGGAGCTGAACAGCCCGTCCACATTAGAGTGAAGTGAGTTGTTTGGGGGATTGCACTTCAGGTTTCCATGGAAAAAACTCCCATAGAACATACTTTCAGCTGGATGATTGTGTAAACTGAAGAGCGGGTTTAGAGCTTCAGCTTGATGTTTTTAATGAGCATTATCTGGCTGCTGGCAGCACTTCACAATTTCAAAATTCAGCTTAGATGTATTTTCTCCAGGGTCTAGAATCCTGCCTGTATTTGCTCTGAAAATGATGAAGGAACAAGAAAAGGTCTCTGCAGTTATTCAGTCATCTGCTTAGCAATCCAGAGCAAACACAAGCAAACAAATGTGCTGGAAGTAGGAGTGGGGAGAGAGCTGAATGGGAATGCTGCAGTTACTGACAGCAGGAAAACAGGAGAGACTCCTCAGAAATGCTACACACACAAAGAGCAGGAAGGCTCCCTGGCAGAGGCAAAATAATCAGAAAGAAATAGGAGCAAAAAGCCCCACAAACCAGTTGTGGCAGAAAGACAAAAACTCTTGTTTTATTTCTGTTGTATTTAAGATGCTTTCAAGTGTCAGGGTGAAAGGGAAACCCATCAGACCTGAAGAAGACACCTCCTCTGTCCAGGGGGGCATCACCCCCCCTTCAGCAGGCAGTGGGAAGTCATTGCCATGTTTGAAAGCCTGGATGATAAGAGGGGCAGCTCTGCAGCAGCACAGACAGGGCCCTGGGAATGTAAAGATCCCTTTTCCTTACCCCCAGTATTTGGAGTCAGTTGGGATCCTCAGGATATCAAACTCTGCTGTTTTAACCAGTGAGAATCTCCAGGCCAGTAAAATAACTTTTCTCACTCAGAGTTGGGCTCCAGGCTGAGCAGCAGGTAACTGTGCACCAGAATCACTGCACTATTAAAACAACATTTTTCACATCAGCTTGACACGTTTCTGTCTGAGTTGCAGGTGCTGTGCAGGATTGCTGGGGGGTATTTTAGTGACAAAATAAGCAAGTTTTCCTTGCTTTTGAAAACATGATCTGAAATAATCTAATTTGAATATTTTTCATGCCACTCAAAATGGGGTAACTTTACTAGATTATGAATAAGTACCACATTATGCATAATTCATGATGGAGATTAATTATTTTAATAACACTTATTATTTGAGAATGTGAAAGAAGGAATATTTGGTATGATTACTTAAGTTACAGAAGTTGGGCTGATAGTGGTTTTTACTGCTTCTGTGATTCAGTAGGAAATCATTATTTTTGTAGCTCCCTGCCAGCTCTTCCTCCCCTCCCCTCAGCAGCTCATCACCTTAATTACACTCAATCAACATTTTTTACCTTTGCCTGTTCACCTCTTTCCCACTTTGCCCTCCTGCTGCTGGGCTGGGACCTGCCACTGATCACCTGCTCATGACTGCAACTTGATTTAGGGACAAGTTGAGGTTCTGCTCCTCTCCTTGGGTTTGGTTTCCCTGCTCGGGAGGTGTTTGCTGTGGGAGCAGGGGGTGGGTGGGGAGCTGTGGCTGAGCTGCCAAGCGGGATCTGCACAGTGGGAACTCGCTCCAGCTCAGTGGGAATGTCCCAGACCTGGCACCATGGGATGGACCCTTCTGCTGGCCCAAACACGAAATGACAACGGGCTAAACGTGCCAGATCCAGATTTGAATCTAAACTGTGTCACTGTTGTAGCTCTGCTGTAGGAAAATGTCCTTGGAATTGATGAGAAAACTGTTTCACTTCAGCTGTGAAGGCAGGAGACAGCCCAGCTCTTTTTCTGGCATCCATCTCTCAATCCCAGATAAAAGGAACCTACAAAAACATTTAAAAATCAGTTGTTTTGCCTTTTGTGTGCAGGCAAAAAGGAAAAGCTTTGCTCTTCTTTCTGTCCCACATTCCCTAACTAAACCAATCGAGTTTTTTAGAAGGTAAAATTCGGAGTGTCTCGTAAAATTATCTGGAAGGTGCTGAGTGCAGGAGGCACAGAGAACCACCCAGGGGAGGTTTTGGTTGTTGTTTTTTTTTATCATTTATCTTATCTACAGACTCTCATATTTAGACAACTTCATAGCCAGGCAGTGTGTTTTTCCTCTCTTCTCCTGTGTTTTCATGATCATTTGTTCAACAGATTAAAACCCACTCTTCACCTCACTCTGAGGCTCTGGGGTCTTTTGTTTCTTTAGTCCCTCCTGGAATTCCCTAAACAAATCACTGGTTATTTGCAACTAATCTTAGGAGAACCAGCAAGAGTAAGATGTGGAAAATGTCATCCCATTCCATACCTGGCTGTGGTGGAGCCGTGAGCTCTGACACCCCCAGCAGCTGCACTGGAGCCTCCATCCCATCCATGACCTTGCTCTGCTGTGCTCCTTCAGCCCCAGCTGCCTTCAAACCACCCCCTTCCTCAGACACTCCAGAATTAGCAAATCCATTTTACAATTGATTAACTGAACTCAGGCCAGTGAATTCCCAGTCTTGTTTCACTCAGGGCTGGCTGCTAAAATCAACACCCTGATTTGCAGAGGATTGAGAAGATGCAACCCAGAAGCACTCAAAGCCACCATCCTCCACTTATTTAAAGACTGAAGTAGACCCAGAGTGTTCAGTGGTGAAATTGTATGTCTGAAAGGGGCATTGAGAGGGTTAGAATATGAAGCTCTATTTTTATAATACTCTACTCTGATTATTTCAGCTTCTTTCAGTGCTTGATGACAGTGAATGAGGCCATCAAAGAAAATGTGATGTGTGTTCTTCTAGTGAGGATGATGAAGAAATAAGCAGCCTATGCTGAGGTAAAAGGAAGAGTAATAAGTGACCAATAAACAAAGCTGGAAACAAGAGTAACCAATGTTTTAATGAGAAGATCAGTGAAGTACAGGACCAGTTCTTAGCAGGGAAGGAAGCAAGTGCTGCCTGGTGATAAGCAGGTTGACATGGAGGTTAACAGGCCCCTTTTATGGGACCCCCCACCAGAACACCAGCCCTGACCCAGTGCTTCAGCCCTTAGAAGGTTAAGACTGTTCCTGTAAATTGTGGGTCCGTGGAGGCTTATTAGAAGCTGCCAGAGGATGCTGAGGGAAGGGGACAGAGTGATTCCTCAGCCTCCTGCCTTCCTCCAGGGAGCACACGGAGCAACACACACAGCATTTTTTGAGAGGGGGAGTTGAGGAGCACTTGTTAATACCTGTCAGGAGGCTGGGAAATGACTAAAAGAATCAGTCTGTAAATACAGAAAAGAAAATTAGGTAGAAGAGGAATAGAAGAAAAACAGCCAATATAGAACTGCAGGGAGAAGCAGGTTAGGAAAGCCTGGTTATCTTCTTCCACAGGTAACTGGTCTTTTTAAAGCCAGGGAAGCAGCAGGTGTGATATTGTGATGTACAACAAACACAGATCAGAAAAAAATACTGTATTGCTTGAAATGTGAGCAGAGGATTGAACTGCATCCCTGTTCATGCAGGTCAGACACCCCACCCTGGGTCTGCACCAGTCACCACTTTAATCAACTTGGGAGAGGAAATTTAAAGATGAGAATGAAATGGAAGGCACTGCAATCACTTGGGAGATGGGATTAGAGCTCAAATCGATCCATATAAATGGAGAAATGATCTGAATTAAGAAGATGGAATTCAGTAGAGTGTACAATGCCATTTTGAAGAAGAAACATCAGTGCCTCTGGACAAGATGGGTAACAACCAGCAGCCTTCCTGTAGAAGTGGGTTTGGGGATTGCAGGGCAGAGTCAAGCAGGTTTTCTCACAAAAAGAGGGAATGACAGGGGAAATGAGAATGAGCTCACTGTTATGCAAGAGGCTGCAGCCAAAAGGGAGAGAATAAGCTGTCTTTCATGTCTATTGTGGATAGAATAGTAATAATGAAGTCCATTAAAGGGAGGGAGAAATAAGCCTGACATCATGAACAATTTTCTAATCACAAAGTTAGCAAAGCCCTGACAAGGTGTTCAAGGGGGATCATGCCATTTTTCTCCAGCTGGAGTTTTGAAGGCCAGGTCAGACCTGTCCATCAGACATGAGGTCATCTTGCCTTTACAGCAGGTTCTGAGCTTCTCTAGGTGCCATCTGGACCCTCTGCAGCCAGAGCAGGGGAGGACGTGGGCACAGGCAGCCTCCACAGGTGGCTGCAGCCAGAGCTCTGCCCCCAGCCCCACCAGATGGGTCCCGCCTGCTCTCCAGGGGGGGAGAAATTGGGCTTCACCCCATGTGCCCAGCCCAGCCCCTAATGGGGACAGAGCCAAACTAGGTGCTCACAGGAGGGTGATGAAATGCCTGCTCTCCAGGGGGGGAGAAATGGGGCTTCACCCCGTGTGCCCAGCCCAGCCCCTAATGGGGACAGAACCAAACTAGGTGCTCACAGGAGGGTGATGAAATGGGGCATAGGTCTGATTTTCAGAGATCAGTTTGGAAGCCTCACTTCAGAAAGTGAGGCTGTTGGCCCCAGTTAAGCACCTCCTTTAGGTCTCCTAATCTTGTCTGAACCAGTGATTTTTAATTGGGACAAAACACTGGAATGAGAAAAATCATCCTGAATTTAAATGCTTCCTTCTGCCACAGCAAAGCAGCCACATCACCAGAGCCAAGGTGCAAGATTATCTTCTCCTGCTGACAATTAACATTTGAACTAGCTGCTAAAGCAATCAGGAGATTGACTCATATTAACAAAGTGAAGATTGAACAAAGAAATAAAAAGGCACTGAACTCATTAAAATCTTTCATAACCTGTCATGAGCCTTTAGTGTTTGTCTTGGGGGTATGAGGACAAAATCACCTTCAGCTTCCTTGGGTAATTGAACATGAACAGGCCAATACAATAAGTTTTTTAGATGGATTTTTGCTTCTGAAGATTGAATCCTTTACTAAAACTATGAACAGACTTTTCAGACTGTTGTTTTGGGGTTTTTTTCTGAGGTGAGGAGCTGGCATTGATCTGTCAACACTGAAACTCTGTGCTCTGTGGATGTGCAGCTCAGGAGGCTGGACATGGCTTGGCCCTGATGCTGACTGGAGCAGGGGGACCAGCCAAGTGTTCTGGCCTGCCAGGTTTATTGGTAAATGAGGATATTTGTCCAGATTTGCCTTAGTTATTGGCCAAATATTCCTCTTGTTGATTCAGCTAATGTGCCTGGGATTTGTGGATCCTTACAGAAACTTTGCCTGTGAAAACAAACTGAGCTGCCTCCCAGCAAAACAAGTGACCTGAAAAAACAAACTCACTGCCAAAACACCAACCAACTGGGAGAGGTAACTTGGTTAAAAGTAGAATTGTGTGGAATAGGAAGTAATTTCAGGGTTGGGTGTGACAGAAAAGAAACACCAGCACTCAGGTTTGAATGCTGTGAACTGAGTGACACAGAAACATCAGGAGGCAGGGCAGGGTGGCAGCAGCACTGCACCTGGGAACTGGTGAGAACACTGATGTCAACAGACTGTGGGGGAGCACTCAGGTTCAGAAAGGGAAAAGAAAAAAGGTCCTACTAAATTTGAAAGGAATAGGTGGGACTAAGGAAGTGAGGCACACAATCCTGCCATTCTGTGTAATGGCAAGATTAAATAATCTGAAATGTAACTAAAATGGAAGATGTAGGACAAAGGATTATTACAGAAAATCTATAGAATTGATTTTGGGAAGGCAATAATGGAATCACATTAATTAAATTACCCAAAATCAGGGATATTTAAGACTACCAGTCTAGACATACCATTGTGTTTTTATAGTCCTCTATGAAAGTGTTTGATCTTCTACTTCCATCTGCTTCTCTTCTGCCCCCAAGAGACCAGTTAGAAATTCACTGATAAATTCTCCACAATGTGAGCTGGAAAATATAAAATTGTTCTGAAACCTCCCTGGTCAAACCCCACTGCTGAGGCAGAACGTGCAGCATCCTCTACTGCCAGAGCAAGGACCTTGTGAACTTCCTTACCTGAACAAATGCCTTCTCATACGGTCTGTATTGCCAGTGCTACCCTGAGATAGGCTCATTTTAATGTCTTTCCTCTGCACTTAGTTTGCTCATGCTGTGGTGAGAGAAAGGGTTATTTTACAACAGTTTAACATGCAAGTAATCACCCTGGAAGCTCCAGAGTCAGTGCAAGCTTTGAGGCAGGAACCACACTGGTGTGTGCAAGGTAAGCTCAATTAGCCCCTTCACAAAAGTACAGTATTTGAGTATAAGAACCTGATGTGCTCAACAAAGTGAGTGAGCTTTTATGCTCACTAGAACAATTCTGTATTTAATTAGGTCTCATTAGCAAAGGTACTCACTGCAATTTATTTGCAGAAACACAGGACGTGGTGCTCCATCAGCAGGCAGTGTTCCTCACTGGAAGGAGCAGGAACCCCCAGCAGCAGGGCAGACGTGCTCTGCTGCTCCAGAGAAACCAGAGCCACCAAGTACAGGGTAAAACATTTTGCTGTGTAACATCAACTCACCACTTCTGCTCAGGATGATCATTTGTAGTCAACTGTTGAGGCAGGGAACCTCCTGGGCTCCTGATTTCACTGGTGGAAGGAAACAGAAGGTTTTGCATGTGAGAGTTCTAAGCCCCTCTGTACCAGCCAGCCCAGCACCTGACAGGAGTCAGAGCAGGTCGGTGCTCCAGGGCTGACACTCGTGTGACACTTCCCAGGACTCCCAGGGACATGAGAAGAAGTTGACTCTGGCCAACAAAGAAGAACCTACCAGTGGCACTAGGAAGGAATTTTTAGGAAAGGTGCAGAACTCACAGAAAAGTGAACAAAGAAATGTGGAGCCTTTGAACTGACTCACCTTGTGTGGGTGAGATGAACCCTGACTGCTTCCCTCCGGGGGTGTTCACACACAGTCACACCAGGGCTCCAGGCAGCACGTCTGACCAGTGATCAGCTCCTGGCATCCAGGAACAGATGGTTCCACAGACACCACACGTGAACATCAGACCCACACCCGTGGGAAAGGCAGTGACACCAAACCCCTGGGATCAAACTGCTCCAACCTGCCACTTGGTCCGAGCTCTTCCATTCCCAGGGAGTTGTGTGTGAGCAGCCTCCCCTCCCCAGCACCAGTCACAATTGGGCTGTACCCTTTTCTGGCTTATTTGAAGAATTAGCAAGTGCTTGTGTGAAGAACAGTGATTTCTGCTTCCCCCCTCCTTAAGCTGGTAAGACTTCCTGAAGTGCCTGTCATCATCCAGGAAATTCCACTCCTCAGCTGAGACAAGTATTCCTGACTGAGGCCAAGTATCAAACCCACTCACTGAACACACTTCTAAATACAATTTCCCTTCAATAATTTAAGTTTCTGTTTTAGTAACTGAACTCCATTTAAAAAAAGAATTAGAAAAATCAACAATTTTTTCAAAATTTAAGGAAAATTTAATCAATATGCCTTAAATTATTTTACAGTAACTACAATACTGACAAGCATAACATTTTGAAAATGGTGTTTTTCTTGGAAGTACTGCAAGAGATTACTCTTCATATACTATTGTGTGCACCATTAGGAAATGGAACTCTAACTGATCTTCAGAAATCCAAGTTAACCTAGAGCTACTTAGACATCCAAATGTATTTGTATCTCAAGTGTGACAGAATTGCAGATCCCTTTAACTTTCATGTATCTGTTCTCTAATTCATAATTTAAGAATCTTAAATCCTGAAATACTATCACATCAAAGAAACAAATAAATGAGACCAAGGACCTTAAGAGGATATTTGTTAAAATATAGAAAATACTCCAACTGCCTGTGTTCATGTGTGCATTTTACTTTTGGTAAGAGGGGACAGGAAACAGGTTCTTTATTACTGCAGATTTCTTCACAGTGCCCCAAATCTGCAGCACCTGCAGTTGGTAACTTCTGCTGATAAAAATCTATCCATTTATAACTGCAAACCTTCTCCCTCCCCTAAAAAAAAATAATAATCAAACAAAATGCCCAAGGCTCAACCAAAAGCTCCGTTTTCTGAAGACAGAGGAATGGGAAAGAAATCACATTAACTTGATAAGCATGAACACTTATTAAAGCTATAGACACCTCAGGTCAATTGAAAACAGTATCCAAAGTTCTAAAAAAGTGAACACAAGACATTTGTTTTCATTGTTCCAAATGATTCAGAACAGGTCTAAGTTTTGTGAGAGCAACACCCGTCAGCTGTTTGCAGCTGTTTCTGGTCCAAGTGAATGTTCCCAGGTGATGGTTTCATTTTGGCCCACGGGGAGTCCAGCAGTTTGGACAGTCTGTTCAGAAGATGGAGATGAGGGCAAAGACTCCATAGAGCAGTGCACAGGGATATGCTACCAGCAGCTGTTGTCCTTCCATGGCTAAGGCAGAAATGAAGATTTTGGAAGCTGAAAAACTGCACCAGCCCATGATTGCAGCTGTGAGAATAATCCCCATCATTCCCCTGCACAGAGAGAAATGAAGAGAGTTCATATAGGACTCATGTATGTATTCTTACAGGAGTCACAACTGAGCTCCTTCTAACACCTCTTACAGATTCTGAGATCAATTTTACCTTTGACATCTAAAATGACACAGTGCTCCAGTAAAGACTCCAGACCCTTATCATTCAAGTAAGACAGCATAACACCCCCAAATTAACTGTATCACGAAGAGGTGGGTAACAAACTGTAACAAGTTCCTTCTTTTCATTTCCTAATCTCACACAGCTATGAGGAATCACTCTGATTTTCTTCTGTTTGTCAAACTCAAATTTGTATCTTAAATTGTTATTCTTTTCAGATTTTACAGGTACTAAAATTTCTGACTAAAACCAAACACTGTTCTTTAGACTCTATGTATTTAATTGACTGATAGATAAAACTAGTATTGACTTGTCTTTCCCCCAGTGAATACCTGGAGACCACTGATATTTATGTTTTTACACTTATTACAAACTCCTGTCATGGAATTTGGCTTTGTGCAGCCTGGTCTAGTGGGATGTGCCCCTGCTGATAGCAGGGAGGTTGGAACCTGATCTTTAAGGTTCCTTCCAACTTTCACCACGTCACGATTCTATGATTCCATGTGCAAATGATACACAGTTTCATCCCTGAATATGAAAATCCCTTTTAACAACTTCCTCCCACAGGAGAGGAGCCATTACCAAATGATAAAGTTTATGTACTTACTGCAATGAAAACACAATAGCAAAAGTGGAGAGGAGGATCATGGGGAGCAGACAGTATCCCAGGACACTGGCAACGCAGCCGAAGGAGACGCCCGTCATGCTCATCAAGTTGAGGAGGCAGAACATGCCCACACACCCGATGGCACTGATGCCATAGACATACCCAAACTGAATCTTACCAGCCTGGAAGGCAAGCAGAGCAATGCCTGTTAGTTACCAGAACAGGTCACACCTCCCACAAGCAAAGGACAGAGTATCTCTGTTTTCTCCATTGTCCCCCAGCCCAATTCCCACATTCAAATTCCACAGGCAGTGTTTTCCCACAGCCAGAATTCCAGGACACCTCTAGGCAACCAAGAGGCACATCCATCCTTACTTCATGTATCTCCACAAACAGATTTTGACCAAACTGTTCTTGCACAGGCCCTGCAGCCCCATGGTGTGCAGCCTCCAGGTTTGCCTCCCACCCTAGCTGCCCTCCTGCTCAAACACCTCTGGAAGCCACCAGACCTGCCTCCATCTCTCTACTGGGCAAGCTTGTTTTCTCTCACTATGTTCAATGCACTGAAAAGGCACACAGGATTAAGTGGTAATTTCTTAGGAAAAGAACATTCAAATGTATCTATTACAAACATGCTCATTACATCCCCTTGCCCAGTTTCCATAAATCAAGGCTACTTATTAAAGTAGGTGTCAAGTGCCCTCAGCACCAACACTCTGTGCTCCAGGTGTCATAGCAAAGGGAATATTCAGGTAGAAATTAAAAGCAGCACCTGAAGACATGTAGAGAAAAAACTGATAAAACAAATATTGATACTTTCAATGACAAGGAAGTGTTTGCTGCTCCTCTGTCACTTCATAATTGACACTTCTGAGTCATTAAAGCACAATCTTATTTCAATTAAGCTCAACTTAAAAAAGAATCAGGCTTCAACAGCCACTGACCTATTAATGAGTATAATTATGTTAAAGCAGGTTTAAAGCAGATGGACTCTTGATGCTCAAAGTCACATCTCATGTACAAGTACTTATGAAATAATTTTTTATGCATGAATTCTGAGTCCCCTTATCTCTTGAGTAAAGAACAATGCATAGAATATGGAGCAAAAAGATACAACGAAGCAAAACAGAGAAGGAGACTAACACAAGAAGAGTGAAAATTAAATTAAACTCTTCCGTGAAGAAATAAATATTAAAATATGTAATGTGTCTGAGTCCATTGTTCCGAGTCCTGCCAAGACAGAAGATAACAGACTGCAAAAGGACAAGGTATGATTCTGGAAGGAAAACATCTCACTCTGTAAAACCTCAAACAGGTTAAACTCTGAGAACATCCATCCCACCCGTTCTGTAACAAAGGGAGACTATTCCTCAAAAGCAAAGGATGAAAGGAGGTATGAATCACATTTAAATCATTGCCACTCAAAATCCAAGCACTTGGATCCCAGCTTCCCTGAAGCAAAGCCACAAGGAACTCCTTAATTCCACCCAGTGGTGTGTGAAGCCCCAGCCCCTCTTCCACCCAGCCAGAAACCCTTGGGCAGGACGTGCTCGTTTGGCCTCCGTGCCAAGGAGCCACTGCCAATAAACCTAGAGGTCACCTGGCTTTTCCCCTCGTTTTCCAAGAATACTGATGCACACCCAGGACACTGAGGTTGGTATCTCACCAGCAACAAGGTGGCCCCAAAGGCCAGGCAGAAGACCATGGGCCCCGCCAGATCCGTCTCGTTCATGATGCTGCCATCGGCCACCTTCAGGGGGTGCAGCACTGTCAGTGTCTTCTGCCAGATGTGGTCGAAATTGATCCCCAGTTCTACAAATTACATGGAAAGAATGATGTGTATTTATTTCATCTCCCCCCATTTGCTGCACTATCAGGTCTTCCCTGCCTCTCCAGCTTTAAATGTCCTGCAGTTCCTGCCCTGTGGGGACCAAAGAATCGCATCATTCCATCTTTCCTCAGGCTGAGTGTACTGCTCCACACATTCCAGCTCTCAAACACTTGGAAAAGACAAGGGTGTGTGTTCTGGGTGAGCCCAAACGTTCACTTAGCCCAGCACCCTGTCCCTGCCAGTGGCCAGAAGCAGATGTGCACAAACCAGCCTAAGAACAGGACATGCAGATTCCCCAAAATTCCCCATGTCTGCAGTGACTGATGCCTCAAGGATTTCTAGTTCCAGGTACTTTCTCTGTGCTCGATCCCCTCAGTGGATTTCTCTTTCATAAACCAGCCACTGAGCCCACTAAGAGCCCCACCTACCCCTTAACAACCAGTGTCTCATGACAAGGAGTTTCCCAACTCCCTCCAGCTAGGCAGGATTCCAAGTCTCCATCCAGACATTCTGAGCTGGAAGGTATAACAGGCAGAGGTGACAAGTATCACCAACACCTCTCTCACCAGTGAGAAACGGTTTCTTCACTGGTTTGGTACCCAGACATGACTGACAGAAGCTGGGACCCCCAGCTGAGCACAGCCCCAGGCTGATTCCTCTGCACAGCCATTCCTGCAGGGCTCAGCATTCCTCTTCAGCCACCACAGACTGCAGCTCCAACCACAGCATCCACTGAGAATAACTGCACCCTTTTGTTTCAGAGTGGACACTACAAGCATTACTTGCACCACCAGAAACCAGCACAAATTTAGAACTGCAGAAGTTCACACAAGAAGATGTATTTCATACACCAAAATATAGCTAAATAAAAAAACTAACAAGAGTTCCACATTGGCTGTGCATTTCCAGAAGCAGGGATGGCACACCCTGCTACTCAACCCATCCCCAAATAGGGAAGAGTGCTGGATTTGGGCCATACAGCAGAAGTTATACCTTCTAACAGGGGAGGCTCATCCTCAAAGTTACTTCCATAAAAAGACTGTGCTGAAGCTGGAGTGTAGGCTTGTGTGGGCTGGTAGATCTGCCCAGTGTAGGGCTGCTGCTGCACCATGTCTGCAGGGACCAGCCCGCTCGGCGGGGGGTACTCGTAGCCTCCATAGTGCCTGCAAGGAACAGACCTGTTACCCACACACCCCACAACACCCCCCAACAGCCCACAACACTGTGCTGCTTCCACAGAACAGTCAGCAGCAAACAGCCCTGCCTGCCTCACAAAGTCCTGCTCAGACCCAGGCCTTTCAGTTCAACCTCTGACTGCTCAGGTAACCCAGGTCACTCCTGCTATATACTCCAGTTTGGCTTTCTGGTTTGAAGTCCCAGGGAAATGATCTGTATCCATGGACTGAAGAACTTTACCCATGGACTGAATTACTGCTACAGGCTGCAGCCCTGAAAAGAGCAGGAAAATCTTACACCTCAGACCTGTGTAAATATGGTCCCTTACTGATACCTCACTTGAAGCCAGCACTCATTTGCTATTTAGAATGTCTGTTTGCAAGGACACTATTAGAGAACAAAGCTCCTCACACTGTCACTTCTGCTCCTGTTTCCCCTCTGCTTTATCACCAGGTGCATCAGGCAGAACTGTGAAACACAGGGAGTTGTGAAGGGGACACAAACACCTGATGCCATCTAACTGCAGGACACAATGCAGGGGAATAAGAAGGGCAGATTTCCACTTTTTGTCCCATACAGTCTCAATTATTTACTAACAAACCAACCTATATTGTCTCTGGTACAGATATCATATGCACAAAACTACACACTGCTACCTTTAGGAACAACAACAACAACCACCTGCTCTCCCTGAACATGCTGGTTGAGTCACTGCTGCCACTCACCATTCCCAAGTCCAGCCACAGAGATTTCAGAACACATCTCCAGATTATTTAACTATGGCACTATGAGCATCCAGAAGGAAACCCCATGTCACCCCAGAACTCCTGCTCCCTTCCTTCCTGGTGTCACTGGAGCTCAGCCTCCCCACAGCCCCCTGATCCCTTTCAGGATGTGACCAGGCTCCATGCAGGGCATGGCCCACAGAGCTCGGGTGACCCCCCCAGAGCCCTTCACCCCAGCCTGGACACCCACCCTGCACTCCTCAGAGCTGCCCTGGCCTAGAAATGCCCACCACCCTTTCCTCCTGGAGCCCAGAGACCACCAGGACTCTGCAGGCTCATTGTTGTGACACTGGGACTAATCCCTGCTCCCTGAGTGACTCAAGATGAACTGACAGGTGTGAAGCCCGTTCATGGCATTACGACTATTCATATCATTATCTTTCAACTTTCTAGTCTTTCTCTTCAAAGGCAGAAGGTGTCCGGGCACCCCTGCATGTAGGGAGCACCATAAAGCTCTCCACAAGCAGCAGGAGCTCGGGGCCACCCAGCAGTGCCAGCCCCTCCTGAACCAACACCCTGTCCCGGCCGGGGCTGAGCTCGGGCTTGGCCGCCAAACCGGCGTGTGGGGGCGGCGGGACCGGGGCTGGGGGACCCGG
>NW_009953803.1:1334919-1336785 GCF_000747805.2 Chaetura pelagica
GCCCCGCAGGGCGGCCCCGGCTCCTCCCGCCGCGCGTCCCACCCCCCGGGCCTGCAGGCCCCTGCGCTGCCCCCCGGTTGTGCCTGAGGCCTGGAGAGCTGAGCTCCCTCAGCTGGGCTTTCAGTCGTGCGGGGATTGAAGCTCTGGGCACGTTTCCGTGCGCGTTGAAGCGCTGCCTGTCGGAAGACTGTCAGTAAGTTTAGTTCTAATGTATTTGAGGTCACGGGATTCTTTTACTAACCAAGTTTCTTGGCAAAAAAGCTCCAGGATTATTTTTTTTTTTCCTATTACTCATGAAAATCAATGAGTCCTTGTGTAAGCGTGGAGCAGAGTAGGGATAGAACCCCGTGCATGAATCAGAATCCTTGTTGACATCGATGACAGGAAAGGAGCAAACTCTGCCTCGAGAGTGATGATTTTGCATCCTGTTCATTTGGGGCTGGTTGAGCTTGGTTTGCTGTGGGTTTTTTCTCAAGGCCACAGCTTAGTTCCATGAAGTGGATTTGCCTGCAAGGTCAGCACCTTGCCCGGTGACCTGTGGGGATCTGGAGGGAGCAGGATGTTCCCACAGGGATGGGCGGGTCAGTCGGACACTGCGGGGACTGAAGGGGATGGGGCTGCAGAGTGAAAAGCCACTAAGTGCTGTCATCTGATATTAGACCTTCATACCCTTCCATATGCCCGCAATAAATGAAATCAATATTTTCCTGTGGCCAGACAAAAGCAATTGCTAGAGCCACAAATCTTCTCATCTTTCCCACAGAGCAGCTGCCAGCCTGTCCCTCACAAACAGGCTGCTGGAAACGGGCTGAGCTGAGAGAAACGTGGCTGGAACTGTGAGACACTCGTGTGAAGAAGTTCCTTTCTTTCACAGCCCTTTGTCAGTCGCTCCATTTACCCTTCTAGCTGCATCATTTTGCTCTCTTACCCCACGCAGGGCCCGGGGAACAGGAAAACAGTTGGAATGCCATGCTTGGTGGAGCTTCACTCCTCACACGGTGCTGGCACCCAGGGCATGTCACCTGTGCCCCTGCAAGCACCAGTCCCTGCTCTGCAGCACTTGAACATCTTTATTCTTTTGAAAAAAAGCTTTTCAGCTCACAACACAATTACAGTTATTTAGTTGCAAACTCTCAGGTGTGTAAGCTCCTACAGGGCTGGCTGTGTTTGAGTTACAGCCCCATTACACCCCTCTCCTGCAGGGTGTGTCTGGTGGTGCAGGGTACACAGCTCCTCCTGGGAACAGCCCCCCAGGGTATAGGGGTGTTTGTGGAGCAGAATGCCAGAAGGATGGAGGAATGTTAGCCCCAGGCAGCACAGAGACCAGTAACTGTTATAAGCTGCTTCTTGCAAATTTCCCCTTGAGGTGAATCAAGTGTGTGGAGGCTGAGAGGCTGCCAGGTTTGCTGGGGGGGCTGCTCGGGGCTGCTGACCCAGCCCTGTGTGCTGAGCTCTGGGGCTTTGTGCAGTTCACTGGGCAGTGAAATGAGACCCAAAGCCCAGGCAGTGTGCTGTGTAATTGGGATCTGCTGGCAAGATGCTCTGTGGCTAGAAGCCCTTTTGCATTTGCTGGGATTATTAGCATTTACTCACAGCCTGGGCTCTGCTGCCTCCAGTTGGCTCCCTCTGCACTGGCCATCCCAGCCTTGCCTTGGGGTATCGGGGCTTTCAGCTTTGCAGGACAAGCTCACACTCACCTGTGACAGCCTGTGGGTTCAAGGGAAGGCAGGACACTGCACAGCCTGAAGTGGAAAGGACGTGAGGTGAAGAGCCTGTGTCACCATGCCCAGAGGTGCAGCCTCCTAAGGCACCAAGCTCAGCTGCTGCTGTGGTGATCTGGAGCAGGGGAGCTGGCTTGGCAAGAGG
>NW_009953803.1:1336845-1339225 GCF_000747805.2 Chaetura pelagica
GATGTCACAATAATGCTGCCTAGTGAGGACAGAACTAATGGTACTGTTTTCCTCTCTTCCTTTTAAACTATTGTTTGTAAAAAACACCCGGGGTGATGGAAGTTCCCATATGGCTTTTTAGCTGAAATCTGTCCAAAATTCAACTTAGATCTTTCTTTTCCTTCCCAGAATTGCTTCTTCCATTTCAGATAGAGATTATTGCTGCTTCTCTGTGTGCCTGGAAGCTCTGCATGGTGTTGCTAAATACTGATAAACAGTTCCTACATCTCTCCTGATGTGTGGGTGACTTGACTGGCATTTATAGCTCGTGTGTTCCCCCCGGGAGCTGCGTGGTGACACGGACACACATCCCTGCTACTACAGACCTGGCTCCACACTGCCCTTCCTTCCTCCCTAGCACTCCTGCTGCTTCTTTTGAGACACCTTTTTTTAGCATCCGTGGAGTCTGATGAAGTCAGTGGTCCCATGATTTCCTGAGAGCCTGGGTGCTAATTTAGAGCTTTGCCGTAAGCAATGACCTCAAACCTGTGAATGATGTCACCTCACCAGTAAACCAGGGTTAAACTTAGCTCTGCTGGGACTTCTGGGACACACACTTTAAGCTCAGGCTGAATTTCCCCCCAGCTCTACGGAAGGTTACGTAGGCAGCTGTTAAAAGTGGAACATGCCCCATCCTCCTCCCTTTGATAGATGCTGCTTTACTTTTCCACCCGAGAGCTGTAGCTGCTCTTCAGAGGAGCTGTGTTGAGTTTGCAGCTGAATAGGTAAGAACCTGAGCGTGGTTCTGACACACATTTGACATTTAGGTCACCCATGTATTTGGCCCAGATTTCCCAGTTTTGCTCTTCTCAGGCTGCGTTTTGATAGATGTGACCAGTGGCTTGTCCTTAGCTGGGAAGCACTAGGTGGTGCTTTTAGTACTGAAGTATTTCATCAGAGGAAATCATATTATGTTGCAGGAAAACTACTGGAACATCCTGTAAAGAAATAAAAGCTGGAGTTGAATATTTTTCCTTTGTTATTTGAAAAGTGCAGGTGCATTTCTAGAGGTGTTGTGATTAAAATTCTAAGGTTTTTGTTCTTTTCAAAGGACAATTCTGATTATCATTTTTCAAAAAGACTTAGAGCGTGAATACTTCTTTATTCACTAATCACATGGCATCTGTGTCAGGGTGTTTCACACAAGCTTGTCAGGAATCACAATGTTTTATAAGACTCCCTTGTCACTGCTCCATTCTGTAAGCACCTGCACATCAGCCTTAGCCCCCAGAGCTTCTGCCTGGGCTTCCTTTACCAGGTTCTATATACAATATATATGAATATACATTAATATATAGTTTTGTATATAATATATATATAAATATTAATATATTTTTTATATATATCCCTTTAAAAATATCTCCTTTTACCTTGAGACCCAGGTGACTTGGTAGTTTGGATCTTGAAGATCCTGTGTGATCACAAATGGCTCCAGTGCTTGCTTGAACAAGATCAGGTTTCACTGTGCAGAGTGGATTGATTCTTCAAGCCCTGCCGACGTGGCATCCCTGGCTTCATGAAATTGAGTTAAATCTTACAATGGAATATGAACTAGCATTAATAACAAAAGCATTTGAACAAGCTGATGCAACACTTGGTGCTTTGAGCAGGGGCAGCACTAATGAGCTGAAAGCCCAAAGGCAGCCAGCATTTCCTCTGGCTGGGCACACAGGTGTCCACCACCAGCCACCAGAACATGTGGGTTAACCCCCTGTAACAGGGGGTTACAGGTGCTCACATCCCACCTGGACATCCTCCTTGGGAGGGTCACAGAGCATGGGAAGGGCACTTCTGCAGCTTGTCTAGTGGGGCTGCACAGCACCTGGGCTTTTCTCCCTCAGAGCTGTGGTGAGCAGCCTCTGTGGGAATGTTCTGCAGGTTTGAAAATTAGCAGTCAGATCCAGAAGTATCAGAGCCTTGGTTCAGAGGCCCAGTCATTGCTAGGAGGTTCAGAGGCCCAGTCATTGCTAGGAGGTTCAGAGGCCCAGTCATTGCTTCAGAGTGTATCCGTTGATTAAGGGAAAACCCGAGGGTTTGATGAACTGCTCAGTTCTCAGGTCTGGATCTGGAAAGTCTGTAAGTACATGGAGGAGTTTGCTTCCCCTCCTTGAAAACTGTGCTTTTTACACTAGCCTGTTTTGTTAACTTCTACCTACCTACCTACCTACCTACCTACCTACCTACCTACCTACCTACCTACCTACCTACAACCATGTTTTCAGAAGAATCTCCCTGAAGTATCTGCAGCTTCAGTGTGGTCCCGCAGGGGTTTGGTTCACGCTGGAGTGAGAGGCTTTATGGCACCGTTCTTTGATTGTTCTGTGTAACCTATTTTTGCCCC
>NW_009953803.1:1344424-1364853 GCF_000747805.2 Chaetura pelagica
CCCCGCAGCTCCGTGCGGGGTTTCTGCAAGTCATCCGAGGCGGGGGGTTGGGGGGGGCTGCCCCGCGCCCCTGCCCCGCGCTGCCCGCCCGGTTCCTTCGGGGCTGTTCGGTTGGGATGGATTTCTGTGTTTCCCCGCCCCCATCGTGCTGCGCGTGTCGGGTTTTCTCACCGCCCGCCTCGCTGAACTTTCCCGTGGGTCGGTGCAGCCGCTGAGGTCCCCGCGGATGGAGCTCAGGGCGGCTCTGCCTGCGCTGCCCCTCGCGGGCCCGGGCTCCGGGTGCCTGGCTGTGCTCCCAGCGCCCCGGCCTCCTGCTTTCCCTCCGCAGCAGCTGTGCAGTCACTGCAGCCAAGGTAAGACCTTCTGCCCTCATCTGCATGTCTGCATTAGGTGTTTCTTTAAAGACGAAGTTTGTGTTCTCCTCTAAACGGTGCAGTCGTATCTAGTCCTCCCATTGAGCAGTTCTTGTGAAAGAGAAGCTTAGAACTGTCAAAATAAATGAACAGAGCTGTTTAGCAGGAGCTCCAGCCTGGCTTTCCAAACGGATCTGCTTTCTTGGTTGCAGCTTCTGTGATGGTTGAAAGAGTAATTTGTGCCTTACTTTGTTTTGCCTTCTGACAGACCTGTGAATGACCATGGGCTTGGCTTGACCTTGATTTTGATGGCTTTGTTGGAAGATCTGCTGATGTGGTTGCATTTCTGGAAGTGATTGTTCTCCTGCCTCCCTGGCTTGGGGTTTAAGCCACTTCTGCCACACTGTCACTCATGGACAATTCCCATTTTTGTTTTCAACAAACCTTTTGGCTATTTTGCTTTTCTCCTTTTCCCTTTCCCTCCCTTCCTCCCTAACGCTGGGAGCCTGATTCTGTACTTGGATGTGACTGATTGTCCTGCTGCTTCGTGCTGCTGATTTCTGCTCCAGAGCACAATGGCTCTAAGTGGCAACTGCAGGACTTACCTGCCTGCCCGGGAGCAGGGGACTGGGCTGCCCTCCTTCCCAGAGGTGGTGGAGCTGAACGTGGGTGGCCAGGTTTACTTCACTCGCCACTCCACCTTGGTTGGCACCCCTCACTCCCTGCTCTGGAAAATGTTCACCCCAAAGAGAGACGCAGCCAACGACCTGGCCAAGGACTCCAAGGGAAGGTTCTTTATCGACAGAGATGGTTTCCTTTTCCGCTACATTCTGGACTATCTCAGGGACAAGCAGGTGGTTCTACCCGACCACTTCCCAGAGAAGGGGAGGCTCAGGAGGGAGGCTGAGTACTTCCAGCTCCCAGACCTGGTCAAACTCCTGACTCCTGATGACAACAAGCCAAGCCCCGACGATTATTGCCACAGTGACTACGAGGAGGTGTCCCAGGGCAGCGACACGAGAATCTGCCCCCCCCCGTCGCTGCTGCCGCCCGACCGCAAGTGGGGCTTCATCACCCTCGGGTACCGCGGCTCCTGCACCGTTGGCAGGGAGAGCCAAGCAGATGCCAAGTTCAGGAGGGTCCCGAGGATTTTGGTTTGTGGAAGGATTGCTCTGGTCAAAGAGGTCTTTGGAGAAAGTCTGAATGAAAGCAGAGACCCAGACAGGGCTCCAGAAAGGTACACCTCCAGGTTCTATCTCAAGTTCAAGCACCTGGAGAGGGCGTTTGACATGTTGTCTGAGTGTGGATTCCACATGGTGGCCTGTAACTCCTCGGTGACAGCTTCCTTTGTCAACCAGTACACAGATGACAAGGTCTGGTCCAGCTACACTGAATATGTCTTCTACCGTAAGTACCAGACATTTCCCAGGGAAATGCAACTGCCTGTTTTAAGCTTCTCTCTGCTACTGACTGTCCAGCCCTCCAAGCACGGAGGGCAAATTTCCTTGTGCCTGCTGAGGACCGAGGCTTTGCTGAGCTTCAGTTGAAGCTCTGGAAAGGTGAAACAGGGCTGAGCAGGGTGCTGGGCAGGGGCAGCAGGGGCTGCAGGAGCACCCTGGGGTCCCTGCTGCCCCGGGGGGGCGGGGGGCAAACGCGCTGCGGGGCTGGGGCAGAGCATCTTCGGGTGGGATTCCAGTGACGGGTAATAGCTGCGTGGTAACAGTCGAGCACAGGCAGCCAAGCCATCTGTCAACAAACCTGACACACACACGCACAGAGGGAAGGGAAAAGAGAATCCCCCCCCCCGGCTGCTCCCACAGCCCCCCCGGCACCGCTGTGCTGTGACATGAGGGCTCGGAGTGCGGGAGCCAAGTGCCTGTGCCTTGTTATGCAACACGGCTGTGGAAAACAAACTATCCTCACGATGGGAAGGACCTGCCCTGCTTACTGCAATCACAGCAGATCCCCTCCTGATGTGGTAATTTCAGCTGATGGCTCCGGCAGGCTCATTCACTTCTTAAGTTGATATTCGGGTAGAGGCACTGTTACCAACAGTAACACGAGGGTGATGTTGACTCTGTAATTCTGCAACAGCAAATCCTTCCACAACTACTGTGCTTATATATTTGAGAGGTTCGTGAGGCTGGTTTTCCTCCATTTTCATTTCAAGAGGGTGAAGCAGGGAACATTTCCCTGGTCCTGGATGGGCTTTAGGCAGCTGCTGCTCTGGCCAAGGGCTGTGGGGAAGAGCAGTGCTCTGCCCTGGGTGCTGTGCTCACAGCTGGCAGGCTGGGGCACATGGGGAGCTGACAAAAGTTTTAGGTGGAAGATGGATCAGGAAGGGAATAGTTGGTGTGTGATGCTGCCTTCAGCACCATCTACTCTTGTGTCTGGGCTCAACAGGCAGCTCTAATCTGCTTATGTAAGGATGCTTAAGTTAGCATCCTGAGGAGCCATCTGTATTCTTGACATGCATAGATTTACTTAAAATTAGTTTTCTCACTGGATTTCTTAGCAAAATGGTTCTAAGGTCATGGATCTGCTTATATTCCATATGGTTGATTTTTTGTTATTAGGCTCCTTGTGGTCGAAATCATAGAGTCCTGTACAAGTTACAGGAGGAGAATTAATATAGTTAAAGGAATGCATTAAAAGAAATCTCATTTGCATTCTTATTTAAGACCAGGAAAAAATGTGAGTTCTTTCTGGGCATGATGGTTTGCTAATTGAAGAGAGGATGAAGGTGGGTTTTGCATGAGTTAACAACCAGACTCCTGGTTTTGATATTACTGGAATTTTTACCTTCAAGGATTGCTCCTTGCTGCCATGTCACTCCAGCCTGGCAGGAATAAGGTACCGAGCTGAGAGGTGCCTTACAGGCTTTTGGAGAGTGAAAGTCTATAGTGGGTGTCACAAAATCACTTCTCACCAATGCAGGGAAGGCCCAATCCAGTTAAAGTTCCTGGAAAGACTCTCATACAGCTCAACAGGTTTTGCATTTGGCTCATATCAGCTTTGTGGATTTTGACACGGGTACAGTCTGAAGATGGATTTTTCAAAGGGCCCTTCCCTAAGTAAAAGCTAAAGCAGGGACCATGATGCCAAATCACTCTCTTTAATCTCAGCCCCTGGTGCTGTGTGCTTGCTGGGACAGAGCTGCTGCTGGGCTGCTGAGTTTCTCTGGCCACGTGCTCGGGGCCTGGCTGCCATCAGCTCACCTGAGAGCAGGCACCACCTGTACAGAACTCACCTGGAGCCACAGACGCCCCTTTCCGAAGCTCCTGAGGACATTCCCTTTGGAACTTAGAGGACTGGTAAAACTGACATCTGGCTTTCCAGTGGAACACTGCAACTTCTCTGCAGCTGCCTGGCTGTAATTAGAAGCTGCCAACTGTGCCTGTGTAAGCATTAACTCAGAGCTGTTGTGATCAGGTTAATGGTCCTGAACATGGGAGGTGTCTCAGGCAGATGGTTGGGCAGGCACAGAAGTGGTTTGGTAGCTCCTGCTGCTCCACAGCTGAGGGACCCTTCCGGGTGGGGAAAGGGCCATTGTTTGCAAAGGAGGAAGAGTAGAGGGAGGGACAGCTTTTTGATACACCAGATACTTTCTGTCCTCCTTACCCAGAAGGTAAACCTGTGGTTGGCATGAAGATACAGAACATTCTTCGTGTGCAAATCCTTTTGAAAGCAGCTCTGGTGGCCGGCGGGGGGGGGAAGCTGGGGGTGTGGGAGCTGGGGGTGTGGGAGCTGGGGGTGTGGGAGCTGGGCAGCTGCTCACATGGGCACAGTGTGTGCTGCTACCAGCGCTGCACCATCAACACTGCATGAGGTTTTCTCCCCCTGTCCCCAGGTAGGTGCTATTAAGGCTAATGGGAGGTCCAGGGTCCCTGTGGAGCTGTTCCCGAAAGGCAGGGCAGGCAGAGCCCGGCGCAGCAGAGCTGCAGCTGTGCTGAGTGGGTGGCAGGATGGGCTGCAGAGCACTCAGGATGACAGTGCAATCCTGGGAGAGCAGCCGGGCTCCAGCACAGCCCCAAGCAGGCCAGTGCAGAGCAGGGTTTGGGGACAGGCTGGGAGGGTCCTGAGAGCCCGAATGGGGGGACAGGACTGACAGCCCAGCTCCTGCTCACCCCTGGGCTAGGAGTTAAGGGTGTCAGGTTCTGCTCGTGCATTTTCCTTCTCTGATGTCAAAGGTGTTTATAGAAGTTTTATACCGGCTAAGGTTGGATTTCTGACTTGGTTTTGTGGAGTTTTCCCCCTCCTTCTGTTGTTTTGATGATCAGGAAGTAAAACCTCATCTTCAAACTCTCTCGTTTCTGGGAAGGGTGATAGCCTGTGCTTGGATCTTCATTTTTAAATGTTTTCAACACTTAGAGTGGGATGAATCAAAAATGTGCACTTGAACATCTGTGAGTTGCTGTGGCAGGGGCTGGGGTGGTGCAGCATATGGGCTGGCTCAGCCCTTTGTAGCCTGGCCCCGTTCCTGCCTTGGCAGCTCAGCCCTCACCTCCCCTCTTAACCTACCAAGCAGCCCCTCCTGCCTGCTCTGCCCTGGCAGGTGGACGCTGTGGTTGCTGGAAGGACAATATCACAGGTTGGAAGCAGAGAGGGCTGGAGCCTCAGGCAGCAGGTCAGCAACACGGCAGGTCGTGTGGCTGTGTCTGCTGAGCAGTGGGGAGCAGGGGGACGTGGCAATGGGATGGGGAGGGGAGAAACTCCTTGGCAGACCCTGAGTGCAGATCACTATTGCCCAAGCCCCGCGATGTCACATCCCTTGTCTCTGCTTGTCAGGGCTCTCAGAGCACCTTGACCCCGATTTATCACCCCTGCTTTCCCCCCTGTGGCTCCCACAGAGCTGTGGTTAGTGCTGCCAAGGAGCAGGGCTGGCACCACAAAGAGCTGCTTGTCCTCTGCTCACCTGGAGCAACAAAGCTGGGGGAGAGGAGAGCTGCTAGGCAAGGAGGAACAAATATAGAGGAACAGATGGAGGAAAAGGAGAGAAATATCACACATGATCTGGAGAGAAAGAGCTAGGGGAAAGATGAGGGTACTGAGAACTGCATGGAGACACAGTGAGGGAGGGTTTGTTAGATTCATCAAGCCTTCAGTTTGACCCCAATGTTGTCCCACAAGGAGCAGGCAGAGAGGGGTGGGCAAATGGTCCTTCAGGTTTAGCAGCAGAAAAGAATATGGGGCTCTAGACAGACAACTGTCCTTGCCCTTCCTAGGGCTCTGTTTCAAGGCACAAGAGAATCAGGACAATGCTCCGATTTGCTCAAGCCTTGCCTTGTGCTGGCCCCTTCCTCTCTGCACACGTGGGGCAGCTCAAGCACCTGCAGGTGCTCCAAGGAAACTGTGGATGTTCCTGGCACTGTACCTCTGAAAGTCAGGCTTTCATTAACAAGGCTCTGCCTCCTGAAGGTGTGCTGGCTGCTCTCACTCCAGGGACAGCTGTGAATTGTGGCCTCCTCACCTTTCTCTTTGGAGAAGGTGCTTGCTGGGTGTGCTTTTCCCTTGCTGGTGGGAGGCTGGTGTGCAGAGAAGTTTGTGAAGGTTTCAGGTTATCCTGGGTTAAACAGATGATTCCCCTGGGGTGGGCTGTGCAGGAGGAAGAGAAATCGTGTGGCTGTGTCTGCTGAGCAGTGGGGAGCAGGGGGACGTGGCAGGGGGATGGGGAGGGGAGAAACTCCTTGGCAGACCCTGAGTGCAGATCACTATTGCCCAAGCCCCGCGATGTCACATCCCTTGTCTCTGCTTGTCAGGGCTCTCAGAGCACCTTGACCCCGATTTATCACCCCTGCTTTCCCCCCTGTGGCTCCCACAGAGCTGTGGTTAGTGCTGCCAAGGAGCAGGGCTGGCACCACAAAGAGCTGCTTGTCCTCTGCTCACCTGGAGCAACAAAGCTGGGGGAGAGGAGAGCTGCTAGGCAAGGAGGAACAAATATAGAGGAACAGATGGAGGAAAAGGAGAGAAATATCACACATGATCTGGAGAGAAAGAGCTAGGGGAAAGATGAGGGTACTGAGAACTGCATGGAGACACAGTGAGGGAGGGTTTGTTAGATTCATCAAGCCTTCAGTTTGACCCCAATGTTGTCCCACAAGGAGCAGGCAGAGAGGGGTGGGCAAATGGTCCTTCAGGTTTAGCAGCAGAAAAGAATATGGGGCTCTAGACAGACAACTGTCCTTGCCCTTCCTAGGGCTCTGTTTCAAGGCACAAGAGAATCAGGACAATGCTCCGATTTGCTCAAGCCTTGCCTTGTGCTGGCCCCTTCCTCTCTGCACATGTGGGGCAGCTCAAGCACCTGCAGGTGCTCCAAGGAAACTGTGGATGTTCCTGGCACTGTACCTCTGAAAGTCAGGCTTTCATTAACAAGGCTCTGCCTCCTGGACGTGTGCTGGCTGCTCTCACTCCAGGGACAGCTGTGAATTGTGGCCTCCTCACCTTTCTCTTTGGAGAAGGTGCTTGCTGGGTGTGCTTTTCCCTTGCTGGTGGGAGGCTGGTGTGCAGAGAAGTTTGTGAAGGTTTCAGGTTATCCTGGGTTAAACAGATGATTCCCCTGGGGTGGGCTGTGCAGGTGGACGAGAAATCCCAGTGAAACCCTCTGTGAATGTGCTCCAAAGGCCAGTCATTGGACACGTGTCTCTGGGATGATCCTGGTGTCCTTTATACAAGATGATGCACTTGGGATTCATGCAGCCAGCTGCGACCTGTCACTTGGTATGTGTGAGCAGAGCTAAAAGATCCCATCGTGGTGCACCTGTCACTGACTCAGAAATCAATCCTGTGGTAAAAATTTGATTCACACGACTCAACAGGCTTGCACAGTGACACCCCCAGCTCCACTGTCAGGTGGGTTAGATGGGGAAGAGGAATATCACCTGTTCTCCCCTCTCTTTAAAATGACACTCACATGTGTTCTAGTAGTTGGTTCTATCTGGTTTAAAATCTCTGAAGATCAAAATGACCCAAAAGATAACAAAATAAAGTCTAATCCATTGAATATTGTGAGCTTCCTTTCCTGTTGAGAGGAGATGTTTCTGTGTCCAGGTAATTTTTGTCACCATCAGTGAATCTGGTCCCTCTTGCCAAGCACAACTCTCAGTCAGGAGGACAATGATCTGCATGGAGAGGGACTGTGACCAGCCAAGCCTGCTTCATGGCAGCATCCATGGTGTAGTCATGGCAGAAGGACCTTGCTTCTGGCTTTTTTGGTCAGACTTGAGTTATGGTTCATTTTTTCCTTGTTTGGCATTGCAGACTGAAAAGCCTGTAGAGTTTGTTGGTTTGATAGGAGTTATTCCATAGAGGAAAAACACTATTACCTATCAGAAACCAATAGTGTCAAATTTGATTGTTAGATCAGTATAAAAGTCTCCAGCTTAATGGATAAGTAAAAATTGGTAGAAAAAAAGTTGGTTGGATAGAGGACTCTGAGTTATTCCAACAATGTAGGGACAGTGATGATCAGGAACTGGCAAGGGTGGCTGTTGGGCACTGACTTCTGCCTGGTGCTCACAGCTTGGCTGGGTCTTTCGTAGCCCCTTGGATGGGATCTTCATTAGTTTGAATGTTTCAGATTGATGTTCAGCACGAGTGCACAGATCATTACCTTGCTGCTCCAAAACACCACTTGGTGATGAAAATCCTGCTCCTGTCACAGCCCCCACAGAGCAGCTGGACAGATCCCCACAGAGAAGACACCTCCCCTGTGCCCTGGAGGCCTCTGGATGGGAGGAGGTTCCTGCCAGAGGTGGTGGGGTGGGTTTTGCCTTCTCTCTCTGTCCCAGCTGGCAGGAGGGCTGTGTTTGCTTTGGGCAGTGCTGGTACTGGGGTGGGGGCAATGGAAATACTGGTGCAGGGGGCTGTGGTGCAGGGCCTGGCCAGGGACACAGGTGGCTCCATGTCCCCACAGCTCCTACCCACCAGTGCTGCTGCTGTGGGATCAACAGGCACGGGCTGGATGCAGAGCCCCACCTGAGCAGTGATCTGTGATCCAGAAAGAGCCTGTAGTGACTCAGGGATTAACCACGGAGGGCACTTAGGGAAAAAATGAGGGGGGAAAAATCAATGTTTTAAACTGCAGTCTCCAGCTGGATGTTTTCCAGGAAGAACGAGCACGAGGCCCCACAGCACCACATCAGCTGAATGATCAGAGGAGGGTTTTGCTGTAATAAAAGTAGGTGTGTGCCAGTGGGACACTCCCCACTGGTGTCCTGGAGGTGTGGGAGCAGGGGATGCTCTGCCTGCTGCCCTGGGATGGCAGAGCCCCAGGGGGAAGTGGTCCAGGGTCCTGGGCTGCTCTGCAGGGTGGCATGGAATGGATCCCAGCAGCCCCTTCCCTGCAGCTTGACCCAGCCTGGGATGGGCCTGAGCCAACATCTGCTGGAACCTGGTTGAGGTTCTTCTGAAAACAAAATCAGAAAGAGCAAAGGAGAGTAAATAAGAAAACACAGCACAGCTATTTGCCACCCAGTGAGTATCAGCAACATATTGCACACACAGACAAACACTTCCCTGCAGCAGGTTGAGGTTTTTTCCTCCAGCCATCCTGGATTTGTTTAGATTTGTAACCACAACATTTTCTCAGTTCCTTCGCCCTTTTTTCAGCTTTTCAAGTTCAAGGCTAACATGCAGGAAATATGGAGAGAAGAGGCAAAATCTAAGTTACCTCTTTGCAAGGAGCAGGAATAACTGTTTTTGAAGCTTGCTCAAAACAGGTGTTTTTTTTTTGTAAAAGAAGAAGACAGGCTGAAGTGATTGAGACTTGGCAGAATTGCTTGAATTGTCACTAAGGTGCAGTGGTGGATGTGCTGGCCAGTCCACAGAGCCCTGCTCCAGGGATTTCCCCCTGCTCCCCTCAAAAGCTGTGCTCCAGCTCATGCTGGAATCCCATAAAACACTGCTGCATTCTTTGGGCTCCTCATGTTGGCCCAAGTGCTTCAGGAGTGGAGCTCAGCCTCAAGCCTGATGCAAGGGAGGGTGTTATTGGGATGGTTTGGGAAGTGCTGCACACCTGCAGTGCCTCAAGTCCACGGGTCTGGTGGGCAACATGCCCTGGGGAAGCTCAGTCAGGAGGTGACATCTCCCTCCACTGTGCAGGGCAGGAGGCTGCTGGGCTTTCTGTGCTGGTGGTCCTTGCTGAGGCCCTGCTGGGAGCTCTGGACTTCTCTTTTGGACTGCAGGCTCCTTGGTTTTATCTCTGCTAGGAGGATCTGGGGAGACAAAATGGAGAATGAGCAGCAGTTTGCTGGGCATCAGTGCCAGGCAGGCTGGGTTCCTTTTTATTATTCCTTTTTCCCCAAATTATCTTGTTAAATTAGTGTTCTAATAATGTTTTAAGGAAAGCATGAATTGTGAGGATACTTTTTACATGTCAGGAGCTGGGTAGAAGCTTTGCTGAAATACCCATAAATAGAAACTGCTTGACTAGAGTGTGATTCTCTGGACCCTCAGCCGTGTGAAATGCCTCTCCCCCCTGAGCCCTGTGCTGCTGGGAGCCTCTGCTGCTGGAGCAACTGAGGAGGCTGGTTCATAAATCACCAGTGGGAACAATTTTCCAGTGCCGTGTCTGAATCTACTAACAAAGTGATTAGTGATTTATAGGAGTTCATTGATTACCTGCTCAGGCAGCTAAAAAATTCGTCTACTGAAAATATAGTGAGGAGAGCCCTGGCTGTCCTGGCTGGCCATCCATCCCAAACCTGGGAAACAAACTCCTCCAAGTCTGTAAGGGAAAATCTCTCCAGCTGTGCTGGAGTGCCTGTGTCCAGGCATTGGGCTCTGGAGTCTGTTGGGAAAAGATACAACAGTCCCAAACCTTCAATTTCAAACAGGAAAACAAACCCAAGTTTTGGTGTGTGCTTCTAGAAGGACAGAATTGTGTTTGGGGGAGCAGCAGTCTGGGGAACAGCCCCATCCTCTCTGCAGGCTGGGGCTGGGATTGGGAATGGAGACCCAGGGCTGCTTTTTGGGCATTAGTCTCTGGCAGGGCCTGAAAGCCAAATTTAAACAAAAAAAGTATTTCTCTGCATTTTTTGGAGGAGACTCATTTCAAGACTTCAGATTGAATTTCCATCAAACTGAATCAGAGTGTATTTTTACACCAGAATTAAATCAGGCTGAAATATAACCCAGTGGAACATGCTGATTTTGACTGAATTTTGCACTTTAAATATTCTCAAAGCCAAAAACTCAGAGCAAAGCTTGAGTGAGCAAAAAGCATGCCATCAGAGAGCTCCAAAACATGTTTATTTGGGCTCCTACAAAGGGAATTTTACTGATTTCTTCTCAGCTCAGAGTTTTCACTGGTACTGTGGGCAAGCCCAACATTTTGTTCCACAAAGGACCAGAGGGATCACAGAGACTAATCCTGACAGTGGGGAGTGAAAACGACTTGTTGCCAATGTACTGTTTGTGTGCTCATAGGAAATGTGATTGGTCATCACCAGTGAAACTGAGTATATCACCTGTATCACTAATGGATGCTTCCATGGGCAGCTGGAGCAGCTTTCCCTGGCAGCCTTGGGCAGCAGGGCAGGGGGCTGGGGCTGCTGGGCAGTGGAGAACCTTCACTGCAGATCTAACCCCCCGGGCTGATAACATGCAAAAATCAGCAAGGAGGAGCTTAGTGGGTTGCTGGTTACTTTAGAAGTATGTTGGCTTTGGTTTTCTTTGGTCTGCACTCTTGGTTTGTAGGTGGTCAGCAGAGCCAGCTGAGGGAGCTGGTCCTGCAGGTGCTGTTCCTTTGGTTTGGTGTTGCAGCATCATTGTGGGGGGCAAGGAATCAGCCCTGCTCCTTGGGGACTGAGGGGGGAACCCTGCTTCTGAATTCATGGCCCAAGAGTGCTTAGCAGTAATATTTATTTTATGCATAAATAATACTATTTATTATAATGTTCTCTTTATTGCTGATGTTGGTAGCTGTGTGTTGTGTTTATAGGCAGAGGAGTAAATACAAAGAGCTGAGGTGGATGATGAAAGCCCTGCTGAGCCCAGCTGAGCTGCAGAGCTGCCCCAGGGGCAGACCTGCCTGAGCCCTTCCTGCAGCACATCATCCTGCTCTGGCTTGTGAGTGCTCCCTGGGGGAGTGGCTGATTGGAGAGGTTTGCTATGGAGCAGATCTCCCTGCTTGGCACATGATGTGTGCAAGGTGCCTGGTGTCAGTGCAGCTGGGCTTTCTGAGGAGGTCACTGTTGGAAATATGTTGCTGGCAATTTCTTGAAAGTTGGGTTCCTTTTGTCTCATTGGTCTGACCCTGCCATGCTGCAACCTGCTTTCTTCTGCCTGATTCACCTCTCTCACTCCTGCCCCATGTGGGTAGAGAGACTTTCTCTCAATCCTGCCATCACCTTTTGAACCACCCAAGTTGAGGTTAGAGAGGTTTTGTACCCATGGCTTGACTGGATTCCTTCATTCTCTTGGATGTTGCTTCACCTAAACCACGTACAGCCCAAGGGTGTCTTTACTTTCCCCAGTGAAGCCACAATTACCAAGATGCAAAAGCCTGCATTTCTTACCTGGGGGAGAGCAGTTTCTGGGTATTCTGGATTTCACTCATTTGTGAGCATTCAGGAGAACAAACCCTCTTTTCTCCCCAGTCAATGCACTTATATTACATGAGGAATAAATCATTCCCTTCCTTCAACTCAGAGCCTGCAGACAGAAAGCTGGGCTGCCTTACTTCAGGTAGACAAAGAATATTTAAACAAGGATGCTGATAAAAATGCTTTCACTGGTACAGATTTGATTAAAGAACCTGTTGCTTTAAGAGTCCTGTAGGTGAAGGCAGAAGCCAAAAGACACTGTTTCTTGCAGAGCAATTGAGAAGTTGGTTTAAGTTTGGTTTGAGGGAAGAGTTTCCACAACTTGGTGACATCTGCATTGCTGGGGAGAGTTCAGGTCCCTCCTGTGGACTCACCAGCTCCTCTGCTGCAGACCCCAGGGGGGCTTTTTCCTAAGGCCAGTTCACCTCTGCCAACCCGGGCAAGGATGCTTCTGATTTCAGAAGTCAAATTAATGTTTTCTGATGTTATGGTAAAGATTAACTTTTAGTAGCAATAGTATTTGCCCTGTGCACTGGTTTTGATGTCCTTCACGATGGAAATAGAGAAATACAATAACCTCCCTCCCAGAAGGACAGTATTGTCACATTATTTGGACTTAAAATAGAAATGGATGTCACAAGTATTTTTTTCCTGGTTTATATCTGTTAGTTGGTTTGAAATTTTTTTTTGCCTGCAGGATGGGCAGTGCATACAAATTAACCTGCCTCCCAAAGATAAACCAGGGTGTCCCAGGTATGGGATTGGGCAGCCCAGGCAGTTTGCATCCCATGGAGACTTAGCAGATCAATGGGAGGCCATTAATGAGGAGAAATCCAGCCTGCTCTGACTTGCTTCTACTTCTAAATCTTCAAAATACTTGACTTGTACCTAGGAAATGCCAGTATTTACTTTATAAGTATTTTCTGGGTTTAAGAGATCAGCATAAGCTTTCCTATGCTGAAACTCAAAGGACTGGAAAACAGGGTCCCTTTGCCACTCTTACCAGCAGCACCCACGTGCTCCCAGCTGGGCTGGCAGGTGGTGGAGCAGCAGCCACGTCCTGTTCCGTGGGCAGGTAGTGGGTTGGCTGTGGTGGCACCAAGGTCTGAGTTTGTGCATCCACAGTCCAGGAGCCCTGGGGGTCAGGGAAGTGTCTCTGCAGGAGCAGCCCCTGTAGTAGATAAATTATTTCAGGGAAACATTGCACATAGATTTCTTGGGGAACAGAACTTAATTAAATTTTGTGAACATGCCCACATAGTTCCATTGATCAGGAAAAAATGGATATGTGCTACATCTGTCAGATTTACTCTCTGGAGAGAGTTTTGCCTTCCTCCCCTCCCTCAGCTTCATTCACTTTATACCCTGCAGTGGTAAGGGAACACATTTCTGGTTTTCTTTCATGAAGAAATTGATCCTAAGAAGCACAGGACATGATGTATGGTTTGCAACTCTACAATATTGCTAAGCAAAAACAAATCACTGAAGAAGGCCGGGCAGATATTACATTAATTTCCATTTTAAAATGGATTTTTTTCCCACTAGGACCAATAAAAATCATGCCAAGGCTTTCAACTGCCTCGCTAGTAATAATTAGTTAAAAGATGGTATAAGTCTTGCTAGGCTAATTTAACAGGGTAGGGTTTTTTAGACACTTCACAAGAATTATTATTTTTTTTGCCATTGAATTCAAACTCATCCCTGAATTCACAATCCAACCTCTCTGGGTCTGGCTGGGATCTCAGTGGCTCTTCTTTGGTCCATCACAGAGACCAGCAAAATCCCTTGAGGTGACGTGGCTGGTGCCTGGCAGGGGTGCAGAAGGACCAGACAGGCACAGCCACCCCCGTGGCTCAACAAAGAGCTTTGGGGTGGTGCCAGGGGACCTGAACCTCATCCCAGCACTGATGGATCTGCCTTCTGGAAGGGCCTGGCTGGGGCTGCCAGCTCTGCAGGCTGCAGAACGTGCTGCTGGTGCTGGGAACAACATTTATCCCGCGAGAACCCGGAGAATTCTTCTCTGTTTATTTTTCAGTCTCCGTTTGTCCAACACAAATTGCCATTTGCTGTGAGAGCTGTTCCTGGAGGGCCCCTGAGGGCCTGGACCCCTGGGCAGGAGGGTGTGGGGTTGTTCAGCTCCCCCAGCACCCAGGGAGCTGCGGGGGCTGCGGCCTCTCCTGCAGCGCGGGCTTGGCACGGCGGTGCAGCAGGGAACAGATGGTGTCAGGATTTTAACTTATGCTTATGAGATGCAGATGGTCCACGGAGTGAACTTGTACCCCGGTTATTTTTATTTCGAACAGATTAGAAACAAATTACTTTTTTGACTCTTGTTGTTATTGCTCGACTTGACAGTTTCCCTTCCCCTGTCAGGGTGTGTGTTCACGTGTGTCTCTGCACCTGGGCAAGTCTTCTCAGAATCTCTTGCCCTTGTAACTTGAGGTTGAAAACAGCACCATTTTTGTCTATTTCTTTCTCCTTTCTCTCTATGTTTACTGTTTCCCCCCAGGGAAACCAGCTAGGTTGCACTGGAATAAATTTGGCTTGACTCCACTTTTACACCACGAAGGATCTGACACTCACTGTCTCATCCCGTTGTGAAATGCAGGGTTATAATTTCATCATAATTGATTCACTTATTTAATCTTTTACAGAAAAAAACCCTAAAATCTACTGCTACAAATTATTAGTGCCCACCTGAATATTTTGCCCCTAATACATGGTACTAATTTGCATGCACAGATTGTGGTGCTCTGCAGAAAGCACCTGCTACATTTTCCATACTGTTTCTTCTGCCCCTGTGACATCCTCAGGGGAAGGTCCAGGCAGGTCTCTTGGGTGCCAGCCTTGTTTCTGCTTTGGCTCCTGCCTGCTGGGGCTGCAGCTGGCAGCATCTTCTTGGAGTGGTGAGGCTTGAGGTGCCTCCCTGCTCGTCCCTCTCTGCAGGGTGTTTGCTGTGTGCTGCTGGGCACAGGGAAGCTTGTGCCAGCCTGTGGTGCTGATGTTTAATTTAGAGCCCAGTCCAGAAAGCAGGTGAGTCCCAGTGCCTCCTGCACTTGAAACAAGCTGGAGGTATTTGAGATCTTTAGATTGGGGAAAACAGCCTTTCCCAGGGGTTAAATCATTGAGTTAATGTCTATCCAGCTTACTCCTAACAAGGGAACAGGTTTCTGAGGTCTGACTGTGATCAAGTGACTGGACCAGCAAAAATAAATCTTAGTCTGTTCCCTGTCCTTGGCACATCTCACATGTTCATCCTGGCAGCGTTGGTTGCAGGGAAGGTTTCCACAAAAGACGATGCAAACACGTGGCACGAGGGCAAACCCAGCAGTGGCAGGTGTGGGTAGGCTCGGGTTCATCCCTGCCTCCCTCGTTCCTGCTGTCAGGGTGTGTGTTCACGTGTGTCTCTGCACCTGGGCAAGTCTTCTCAGAATCTCTTGCCCTTGTAACTTGAGGTTGAAAACAGCACCATTTTTGTCTATTTCTTTCTCCTTTCTCTCTATGTTTACTGTTTCCCCCCAGGGAAACCAGCTAGGTTGCACTGGAATAAATTTGGCTTGACTCCACTTTTACACCACGAAGGATCTGACACTCACTGTCTCATCCCGTTGTGAAATGCAGGGTTATAATTTCATCATAATTGATTCACTTATTTAATCTTTTACAGAAAAAAACCCTAAAATCTACTGCTACAAATTATTAGTGCCCACCTGAATATTTTGCCCCTAATACATGCTACTAATTTGCATGCACAGATTGTGGTGCTCTGCAGAAAGCACCTGCTACATTTTCCATACTGTTTCTTCTGCCCCTGTGACATCCTCAGGGGAAGGTCCAGGCAGGTCTCTTGGGTGCCAGCCTTGTTTCTGCTTTGGCTCCTGCCTGCTGGGGCTGCAGCTGGCAGCATCTTCTTGGAGTGGTGAGGCTTGAGGTGCCTCCCTGCTCGTCCCTCTCTGCAGGGTGTTTGCTGTGTGCTGCTGGGCACAGGGAAGCTTGTGCCAGCCTGTGGTGCTGATGTTTAATTTAGAGCCCAGTCCAGAAAGCAGGTGAGTCCCAGTGCCTCCTGCACTTGAAACAAGCTGGAGGTATTTGAGATCTTTAGATTGGGGAAAACAGCCTTTCCCAGGGGTTAAATCATTGAGTTAATGTCTATCCAGCTTACTCCTAACAAGGGAACAGGTTTCTGAGGTCTGACTGTGATCAAGTGACTGGACCAGCAAAAATAAATCTTAGTCTGTTCCCTGTCCTTGGCACATCTCACATGTTCATCCTGGCAGCGTTGGTTGCAGGGAAGGTTTCCACAAAAGACGATGCAAACACGTGGCACGAGGGCAAACCCAGCAGTGGCAGGTGTGGGTAGGCTCGGGTTCATCCCTGCCTCCCTCGTGCCTGCTGCCGTTACTCATTCCTCCCGCACGCAAATGGGCACATCTCCCTGTGCTCCTCCAAGCCCACGGTGTTTGAGGAGACACTGTTCCTGTCCTTCCCGCTCAGCAGGGCTGGGAGCCGCTTTCCTGCTGCAGGGACACGGCACCCAGGGACCCTGTACCCCCAGTACAGCTCGGGGTTGGGCTGGGGGCACCCCAGCAGACCCGAGTGCTTCTGGAGCACATCCCACAGGCTGCAGGCCGCCTCGTCCCTGCCGGGCACGTCCCCTCCTGCTGGGGTGGCCCTGCTGACGCAGAAAAGGCTTTTGGGATCCCCTGCAGTGCAAAAAACCTGCCCTCCCACCTATTTCTGATAATTAGCATGTTCCATAATTATCCTGGATGAGATGGCAGAGGCCATGCAGGCCCTGCTGGATCAGGTGGGTTTCCCAGGAGCGCAGCACCCCCGGCCTCTGCCCTGCGCCTCCCTGTGCCCAAATCCCAACGGGAATAAGGTGAAGGGGAGGGGGGCAGTAATGAATGTGTCAGGGGCAAAACATTTCACGACTGTACAGGAGAGCACCTGGCTCCACGGCAGCCCCCAGCTGCCTCCTGGCTTTGGCCAAGGTGGTTTTTCCCTGGGTACCTGCAGAGGAGGGCGCGGGAGGCAGCCCGAGGCGCCTGCCCTGCTCCTGCCAGCCCCCAGCTCCTCCAGGCACAGAGCTGGGGCAGTTTGTGGTGCTGCTGCTGAACGAGGGGATCACAGAGCTCTGAAATATTAACTTCTTGCGCTTTATGCTATGTTTGAAATATTGCCTTCAAAACCACAGCCCCCCTGGTCCGTGGGATAGGAAGAGGGCTCCCCCGGGATGCACAGCAGTGAGGAGCCCATCTCCCCAGCCCTGGGGTCTGCCCACTGGTGGCTGGGTCCCAGCTGCAGGGAGCAGCTCCTGGCTTTACAGTGTCCCTTTTCCCTGGGGGGAGCCCTGGGGACCATCCCCCAGTGGCACGTCCCTGTGGGACTGCGCGTCGGTGGCCGCTCTGCCGTGGGCTTTGCTGCCACCCGCTCTTACCCAGACAGGTGAAGCTGTTTCCAAGCTGTCACCAAGCTGTCTGCTGGCACAGCCTGGCACGGGGATGCTTCCTCCTTGCCAACCGTGTCCCACGTCCCCTCAGCACCTGTCCCAGCTCCTGCCCGTCCCTGCCAGCCCTGCCTGCAGGATCAGCATCCCACACGGACCGTCCCACGCTCCACTCTGCCCACATCCCTGGGGCTTCAAACCAAACCAGGGCCTGGAATCCGCTTCAGTGCGTCTGCTGACGTTACCCAACCCTCACACCAGTCCCGAGTTCAAACAGCACGTTCCAAGGGTCCACGTGCTGCTTTGTGACATAAACCATTGCTTCGGGGGAGAGAAAAAAGTAACTGTGCCTGAATTTCCTGCACCAGGCCCTGCCAGGTTTCCCCACTGCACAGGGAAACCCAGAACTAAATATCAGTGATGAAGACATTTGCAAGTTCTGTGACCTGGTTTTGAACATATTCCATAAAGAAAAAAGTGAAATTTGATAAGTAAAATACTGGCCAGGATGTGTTTGCTCAGCTGCAGTGACAACTTCAGTGACACACAGTGTTTTTTGTTTGCAGATGCAGCTTTTACAGAGCCATGGCTATAGGACATTAAACATTGTTTGAAAAAGTGATCAGAGGTTTTGTTTGCAATCGTGCTGCAGCTCTTCTCTAAATATTGGAAGCATTTTAAATTGGTTTGTGTTGATAATGGCATTGTAATGCCTTTTCTTGCTTGTACTGATCGTCAGTCCTTTAATGTGCTTATTCCCAAGGGAAGAAGTAACTGAAGAGAACAGATTAAGTTAAACCTTAAAGGATGTTTCGTTAGGGAAAATCATATTTCCTTTAGAGCAGCTTTGCATAAGGCTATTAGATACTTGATTGTTTGTGTTTCTTCCTACTCATGTAAGCAGTGTTCCTGGCTAGAGCTGGTTATCAATTTTCTGACTGCAGGGCATAAGCCCAAATGCATCAACTTGCCTGACCCAAGTGAAGGGTGTTTCCTGAGCCTTGCAGGAAAGGCTGTTCCCACCGTGTCCTCCCCTGACCCCCGCCCTGCCGTCCCACTCCCATCCCCTTCCCCAGGCAGGGCTGTCCCTTGCTGTCCCTCCCAGAGCTGGGGAGGCAGGCTGGGGCCCAGGGACCTCAGCAGACCCTGCGTTTTCAGTTCCAAGCATTTTCTTTTGCTCCTGTTTGCAAGCACAGCGGAGGGGTGCTGTGTGCCGGAGCTCACCATGTGCTCCATCACCTCCTGCCTGCAGTGACACGGGCACTTGGGACAGACAGCTCAGCTCTGAGAAACTCATCAAGACACAGGTTGCCAAAAGCTGTTTGGATGTACAGGAATCACATTTTAACTGAGCTGTTCTGAACACATCCACCCAGATATAAGCTCACCTAAAGCAGTTCCCTGCTGCAGGCCGGGGACACGTCCCAGATGGCCCTGAAGGAGGCTGAACCCCTCTGATGGGCTCTTGGAGATGGCACATACTCATCACGAGGTCCTGAGCAGAAGTGCATAAACTTCTTGGTGCCTGAGGGACCCGGATTGCTGTGCCCACCCACCACCATTATTTACATGATTTCAGTGAGACATTTCCATTATTTTCAGCCTTCAAGCAGAAGTGTCAGTTGGTGTGAATTGCACACGCTGACAGCAACGTCCCAAATTACACCTGTATTTTCTTGACCCTCCCAAATTCACCAGAAATACAGAGCTAGCTTCTACCACCAGGAAGGTTTCCCTGGGCTTGGAACTGCTGTTTAGATACAGGACAATACAAAACCTCATCACCGTTTTCTCCTCACCAGCTCATGACTGGGCACCACTGGCTGCCGAGGCAGGACACCTGGAAATGGGACATGGATTAGCAGGTCTCTAACAGAACACAGAAAGGCCTCTCGATATCCCTGGTGCATTTAGTGCCCCTAGGGAGCCGTGTGGCCCATCCCTGGGTGACAGCCTGGTCCCCAGGAGGTGGGTGGGGACACCAGCCCCTCAGACCTGCCCGGAACTGGCAGCACTGGGACATGGGTGGTCTCTGCTCACGTTCATTGCAATAAGGAACAGGATCAAAATCCCTCACAACCAGTATTTCAGCTGGTCAAAAAATGGCTCATTCGTTCATTTTTATTGATGCTCTGATCTCTGGTGAGAAAATAATTGGCTTAAGCAGCAGAAGCCTCTTCCACTGAGAGTCACTGGAGCTTTGTTCAGTGGGTGACCCCAGAGTCAACAAACAAATATACTCACTTATTTACCAATTATGTGTTAGATACATTAAGCTCTGCAGTATCCAGTTTGCTTTCCACTAATTATTGTGCTGTCTCCTTGCATATGTCTCCACTTGGCTAATTGCAGTTTCCCAAGTTCAGGTTGCAGTGTGAAATTCCAGCAGGTTTGCAGGAGGAGGAGTTGCAGGTTCTGCTGGGAGAACAGGGTGCTTGGGAGCAGTGCAGGTACCCGTGTCTGTAGTGAGGTCACATTTATCTCTGCTGTGCACAGGACAGTAACATTCTGCATCTCAGCGAGGCTGGGCTGGGAGGGGAGGCTGGACCTGAGCTCTTCAGTTCCCCTCCCAGCTCCTCGGGAAGTCAGTGCTCCCAGAGCCAGGGATGGTGCTGAACACCCCGAGCTCCGGGCGCGGTGAAGTGATGTGAACTGAGTGCAGCCCTGGCGGGGAATGAGTTGTCTGCTAAAAATAAGTGTCTTCAGTTCCTACAGTGATGTAGTTTTGATAAATGCTTCAGCCTTGCACTTGTTTGGCAGCAGGACAGCATCCCTGTGTGCTACGGCAGCTCCTAAACCACAGGTGACTACAGGAGTTTATTGTAACCTGCGGGTTCTAATCTGAGGGTCACACCCCTTGCTAGTGATGAGCCCATGGACACCTCTTCATTGGGAACAGCCCCTTCCACCACTTGCAGCCCAACTTGGTCTATTGGGCACAGCTGAGGTGACCGGAGCCTCTTTCCTGGGGGGGCTGCACTGCTGGAGCAGCTGAGGGTGGGACTGGAGCTCTGGGGGGGCTGAGGGTGGGACTGGAGCTCTGGGGGGCTGGGACTGCAGCTCTGGGGGGGCTGGGGGTGGGAC
>NW_009953803.1:1365476-1377342 GCF_000747805.2 Chaetura pelagica
GGGGCCTGCACTGCTGGAGCAGCGGAGGGTGGGACGGGAGCTCTGGGGGGGCTGAGGGTGGGACTGGAGCTCTGGGGGGGCTGAGGGTAGGGCTGCAGCTCTGGGGGGGCTGAGGGTAGGGCTGCAGCTCTGGGGGGCTGGAGTTAAGGCTGCAGCTCTGGGGGGTGGGCTCCTTGGCTGCTTTCAGAATGTACGGATGGATTTTTTTTGATTGGTCTGTTTTAAAGATAAACCCAACCTGAGGTGTGGAGCCTGTGCCTGTTCTCATGAGCTAACTCAATGAAACCTGAAGCTCAGTGCATGACTTTACTGGATGATCAGCTGAGTTATTCTACATGTTTAATATATTTGGTGCTTTAATGAGAACATAAAAACCTGAATAGTGTAGAAACCTAATTTTCAGGTTCTCTGCAGGCATGTACAAGTGTTTCATAAGAAAGCCCAGCCCAAAGGAGCCATTTCTTTGCTGCTGTTACAGGTGGAAGAAAGAATTTGCTTTCACATCAGTCTAGAGTTTTGCTCTGCTTAGGAATGAGTGTGAGGTAAAGCTGATAAACAGCAGCACAGGTTCTTGTCCTGGCTCCAAAGACCCTGCTGCTAGTGCTGGTTAACACAGAAGATGTGCTTGTGTTGGGCTGCTCTGGGGAGGTGGCAGCTTGGGATGGTGAAGCACCTGGGCAGGCACCAGCTGCTCCCCAAACCTGGGGAGTGGGGTCTGTGTCCCCTGGTGGTGAGAGGCTTGGCTGGGCAGCCTGGGGGTGCCCTGCCAGGGATGCTTCTGGGGTTTGTGAGGGGATTTCTCTTCCTTTTTCCTTCTGTTTGCCTTAGCTTGTGTTTTTTACTAGCTTTTGTAAATACTCAGGTTTTTGGTCCTCAGAAGCTCTGTCCAGCCTCTCTGCTTCCTTTTCCCAGTAATCTGGGTGGTGTCAGTGGGGTTGGATTGAATAGAAGAAGGATGGTTGCCCTCTGACCCAAAGGTGTAGCTGTAGCAGCATGGCTTAGATAAACTTCATGCCCTGAACAGATGGGGAGAGTCCCAAGGAGGGTAAAATATCCTTTTTATTGAGCACAATGGGAAAGAAATGTCTCTTTTCTCTATTTTTGCTTTTGATGCAGAAGACAAGCTGCTGGTTCTTTAACTGGCAGGGTAGCTCCGGTGAGACCTCACCCAGCTGGATTGTTCATGGAGCTGTAGGGACCAGGAGCTGCAGAATTAGCCCTTCAGAGCTCCTGGCCCCTCTGGGGGGATTTGCCCCCGGGCTTGGGGCTCCCCCAGTGCCCCCAGTCCTGAGGAGGGCTGAGCCTCTTCACCCTTCCCTGCACCAGCCCAGGTCTCACCACCTACTGCTCTTCCAGCTCTCCCACCTTTTCCTGCAAACCACATCTTCAGGTAGACTCCTTTTTTAAAACAAAGCCCACCAAAGCTGGGCTGTCTCAAAAATGTGGTTTTGTTAGAATTGCACTTAGCAAATCAGCAGCTCTCATTCCCCCTCAAACATGAACGTTGCTCAGATAACACCATTCACATGAAAAGGTTTCTTGAAATCCTTTAAGTGCACATTAAAATGCAAATCAGTCATCTTATTAAAGATTTCTGGAAGTTCTCTGACAACACATTTAAATGCAAATCACTGAAACGTAGGCTCAATATTAAAATCCAAACAATTATTTGATCCACAGGCTGAAATTAAAATGGGACCACCTTCTACGTTTCCACCCAGTCAGAGCCATTTTAGCAGCATCCAGGAGGCAGCTCTGCCTGGGGCTGGGCTGGCCTTGTGTGGGGCTGTGTCACTGGGCTCGTGTCCCACCGTGGGAATGTGGTGGGGTCAGACCTGTCTTTGGTGAGACAAAAGTTCCTGAGGTGGGTCTGGACTAGTGGAGTTTCTAATGAAGAGTCCCTGCTGGCATCAAGGCCCCTCTTTGTCCAGTCTGGGCATTCTCAACATGACCCACAAGTGGGGAGCAAAGGTACCTGAGCTCTGCCTCTGCAGCTTTGGGCTCCCCAGTGCCCAGGGAATACAGGTGGGGGCAGGTGAGGCAGCAGAGCTGCCTGCTGAAATACCCACTCAGTAAGAAGCTACAGCTCGATTTGTTTGAGTTTTCCCCCAAGTGATGGAGTCTGAGGTTAAAGCTCTACCCCCAGCCAAACTGATGCTAATTATTTGATGGAGTTTTAATAGGCAGGCTCTGAGGCCAGCTCTGAAAGCTCTTGGTGTTAGGGGATACAGCTCAGCTGAACACATCTCATCTGCTGTATTTTAAAGTATGATGATCCATTAGGAACAAAAGGCTTTAAATGCCTTTAAAACTGAATGAGGACCTTCTTTCTTTTGCTCTCCTGTGCCTCTCCAGTTCCTTCAGAAAGGCTCAAGGGGAGTAAAAGGTGCTTTTCCACTGCTCTCTTTCTTTTTGTCCTTTCTCACCCCTCTATGAATTTATTTAGCTGCTTCCCCTTAGGCTTTGCTGTCCCTGCTAAGTGACCTGGAGCTGGGGAGTGTGTGAGTGCCTTCTTAAGCAGGGAGAGAGCAGAGCAGCTGCTGCCCTGACTGCAAAGTGCTGCTACAGCAAGGCACTGGGTTTCTCTTACAGCTTCTTTCAGTCCTTGGACTCTCTTAGAAATAAGAGGCACCATTTTCAAACCAAACTCGTATTCCAGGCTCTCCGTGGGGTTTGGGGGATGCTGATGAGATCCAGGTGTGCCAGGAATGTAGGACCTATCCATTTGGTGCAAATCCTGCCTGAGGTGCAGGCTGTCACCCTGCCTGGCATAGCTGTGTGTTCCTGCACCAGGAATGGTTCCTAACCTGCTGCTGGGACTTCTGCTCCTTGTGTCCATCCAGCCCCTTGGCTGGGGCAGTGTGTTCCTGCAGCAGATGGACCAAACAGGGGTGTCAAAAGGAGAGCAAATATTAGCTGTCATGGCACAGGAGGGGTCCTGTGTGGCACCAAAAGGAACAGCAGTGTGTGACTCCAGCTGTTTGTGAATGACTTGCTTGATTCAGCTTTAGTTGGGCTGCAGGGGGTGGGGACCCTGCAGGGTCACCTTGGGTTTCATTAGTGGCTGCTGCAGCCACAAGTTGCAGCACTAACATCTGAAGTTTCCCCAGAAGCTTTTCTCTTTGGGGATTGTTTTCTCTCCTGAGCTTGCCATCCCACAAACAAGCTTTGCCAACACCAAGGCTTTGGGTTTTTGGGGGGTATTTGTATTTGAAGGGGCTGAAGCTCTGCTTTTGTCTGTATCTTTTATGTTATTTCATGTTCTAATCAGGGCCTTTTAACTTGACTCTGTCACTCAAATGTTTCTTGGTGATGATGAGCAAACCCAAGCTACTTCACTGCTGAGTAAGTATGCTCAGTGAATTTTAATTTTAAAGGAAAAGGGTTTTTTCCATGTTTTAAATGATTATTTAAAAAAAAACAAAAAACAAACATGTGTTGGACAGAATCATCTAAATAAAATTGAATCCAAAGTACAAAATGAGTCTGGTTGTTCTCTCCTCCATATACTGTTTGTATTGCATGAAAACAAATGTCATGGCCAAATAATTTTGAGAAGGACAAAATGTGCTGTCGCTGGCATCTCTCAGTAGTTGAGAAAGAAAGGGAAGCATTTCAGCTCATGATATTCATGGTCACTTGTCTCTGCCCCACCCTTCATCACAAATATTTCTGTGCTGGGGAAAACTGGAGATCAGATCATAACCTGGGGCTGGTGTTGGCCTTGGGCTGGCCTGACACTGGTGCCCATGGCAAGGCAAGCACAAGGCAGGTCTGTCCCCACTCCTGCTTTTTGGGCTGTGCAGGAGACAGGTAGCAATGTCTGCTGCTTCTCACCCTTGTGGGAAGATGCTGAACCCCCCCAGGGACAGGTTTGGGGGGGATGAGGGTGGGTTCCTCCCCCTCCACAGCAGGGCCATGAAGTGCCAGCTCCCTCTGGGCGTGTGATGGATCGAGCCATTTGCTTCATGCTGCTGGGGTTTGAGCAGGGGTTGCTGATGTGCAGCTCCACGGGCCTTCATTTACAGCCAAGATCTGTATTTCCCAGAGACATGTGCTGCCCAAGTGCAGAACTGTGTTTCCTACCTTCTAGCAAGGAAGAGCAGCTCCTGCCCCTGACTGCAGGCAGGGAAATCCCTGCCGTGTCCTCTTCATTATGGGCTTAAGAGGCCTGAAAAACCAGGGGATCTGCAGCCCCTCAGCAGAAGGTGTGGCAGCTGTGGGTGTAGGACAACAACCACGCTCAGTCTGACCCACTTCCCTCTTCTCCTTGTTAGAACAGAGAAGACATTTCCCTTAAGAGCAACCCCCCAGGTCCCCCAGCCTGCCCTGGGCAGTCCTGCCCACACACATGGGCTGTAACCATCCTGGGGCTGTAACCATCCTGGAGCTGTGACCATCCTGGGGCTGTGACCATCCTGGGGCTGTAACCATCCTGAGGCTGTAACCATCCTGGAGCTGTGACCATCCTGGGGCTGTAACCATCCTGGGGCTGTAACCATCCTGGGGCTGTAACCATCCTGGAGCTGTGACCATCCTGGGGCTGTAACCATCCTGGAGCTGCAGCCAGGAATTAGCAACAGCTCTTCAAGCTGCTTCCTGGGCTCTGAGGAGAATTCCTAAGGAAACAGTTTGTAGGAAATGTATTGGAAAATTAACTTCATCTTCATCAACACATAATAAACAGTTTTCTCACCCTAACAATCAAAATGTCCCTGGTTGTTTCCATCTTGGAAGAAGGTGAACGCTGGCACCAGGCAATATGTTCTCTCCTCATCTACTTCTGGCAGAGCTGTTCCCAGGGGGCTGCAGCTTCCTGATGAGTGGGGACAGCAGAGAAAAAGGCAGCTGGTGAGTTGATGAGCCTGCTTACAGCACAGTCCAAAAACAGTCAGTGTTGGAAGTGATTTTTTAAAAATTATTTTTAATTTTTACAAGAAACAGACATTTGTGGCTCCCTTTTGCCATTCTCAGTTTTCCTTCTTTCTCCTTCCTGGTCTCCTCAGCCAGAGCAGCCTGTGACCTCCTCCCTTGCTGCTTGACATGTCTTTTATCCCCCAGCTTAGTTTCCTTCCGTGTGCATGGGATAAATGTGAGGACACCCCCACCAAACCCATCCACACCATTTGGGGGAGCTAAGTGAGCTGTCCCAGAGCCTGCCATTCCCTCTGCTTCTGGTGACCAGTGCCAACCAGAATGGTCCCTGGTCTTGGCTGGTGGTCCCCAGGGCAGAGCTGCTGCAGGTTGGCAGGCTGGGCATCTGCAGGGATGAATGTGGGCTGGGGAGCTCCCTCCCAAGCCAGGTCACAGTTTGTAGGTGTTGGTATGAGGAGCTGTTCCCCAGTGGCCTGGGAGCTCATTCCTTGTTATGGGGCTGGAGTTGTGCTGTCACCCTAACACTCCTGTCATCCTGCACTCCTCAGGTCCAACAAGCCAGAGCCCTGATGGTGCCACCTCTTCTAGCTGCCTTTCCTTCAGAAAGTCATTCCTGTGACAGTCCCTGGCCCCTGTGGCTCATCCAGCTGCCCCCCAGGCAGCATCCCCCCTCCCCAGGAGCTGCTTTCAGGGGGTGCAGCCCTGGGATGCTGGGGAGGGATTTATCTGCTTGTTCTGTGGAGTTTCCTTCCTGCAGCAGCTTCAGTGAAGCGTGTCCTGAGAGAGCACAATCCTTCCTGCCTGCTGCTGGGGGCTGGGGGCTGACAGCAGCTCTGCTTCACTGCTCCCTAATGAGCACAACAAATGGGGTGTGGGCACAGGGCTGAGGAGGAGCAGGGGCAGTGACCCTGGTGTGTGGCTCTGGAGCTCCTGTGTCTGCTGGCTCTGCAGGTACATCTTGCCTGGGGATCTGCCTGCCAATTACAGTATAGATAATTATTTGATTACACCATTTTTATTAACTGCTTTGTTCTCCGACTTGTCTTTGGGTGTTCCGGGGTGCAATCATTGCATGTTCAAGGAATAGCTTGGGACCTGGCAAACAGCAGTTTCCTCATCCTGTTCCATGAGCATGTCCTGTGTGATGGGCTCAGGGAGGAGCAGGTTGTGCTGCAGAGCAGTGGAGCTCCCAGCCCCTTCTGCCCTGCAGGCCCAGGTGCACACAGTGACTTTCCTGCTGCCTCTGGGGAAGGACAGTGACATTTGCTTTGTTTCACTGCAATGGCATCGTTGTAGTTCCAGTCAGCCTAGTCATTTCTTGGTCTTAACTAATCTCCCCTGTTTCCTGGGCCTCTTTAACTGCACAGTTATGTAATGCAATTATCTTGAATCTTTTATTTCATGACCCTGTTCTATTAGCAATGATGTGCTAATTATTCTTGTTCTCTGTGTGTTGATAATTGCTTCGTATTATGATAGTAGCTTAAAGATCATTAATAACATGTAGCACCTCATTGTATGAGCTGTTATTAACTTTTACTGTAGCCCACAGAAGAGTTTAAACTTGATTTTAAGGCTCCCTTTGCCCAGGTAAAGTTTTGGTGTGATGAAAGGGAAGAAATCCTCATCTCCACCAGCCTCTAAGCTTCGCTGCAAACGCCTAATTACTCTTGCCCAAAATTAGACCCATTCTTGACTCCCTAACTGTGAAATGGAAAAAAAAAAATAAATCCAATTTCTTATGTCTCTCTTAACAATAAGGCACTGAACCTTGCTGGATGCTCCAGCCAAGTGCAGGAGGAACGTGGTGAGGGAGGCCTGGAGCTCCCTCTGGGCTCTGATGCCATTTCACTAGAGCTGTTGTGCTATGAAACAAGGAGCTTAATTCTTCCTTCAGCTGAGGCTTTCTCTGAGGAGCAGGGAAGCTGATGGGCCTTGAAGACTGTTGGGCTGCATGTGCAAGCACCAATAGTCCTGGTTATGCAAGGTCCTTGGCCATTTGTCCTTCCATGCCTGTACTGTGGTCCTGATCTTCAGAAGCAGGTTCCTGATGGGAGAGAAAATTAAATTTGTCCTGATCAGCATCATGAGATTGATCTCATGATCATGTCTTCTTGCCACATTTTCTAATGGCTTCCTTGGCTGTCAAATGCAGAGAAGAACATTTGCAAAACTTCATTTATCTTCCACATGTTATGCTCAGAACCAGATTTCCCATTTTCATGAAATTTGGACTAAAAAACTGGGGAGAAATACAGGATCTTCTGAAAGAGGAGGGCTGATGGCAGCTTGGCTGGGGCTGCTTTGCAGGCAGATGCAAGGAGTCTCCTTTCCCTTGGGTGACTCTGGGAATGGATATTCACAGGAAATAACTTCAGACTCTTCTGTGCCCTGAAACAAGGGATTTTAGTGCTTGCTTTGTATCTCTCAATACCTTGGTTATCAAGTTTAACAAATGCATGAATGGTAAAATCTGGTCTTTACAAAAACTTCACATCTTGCACTTTCTTTTAAACCAAGATCAGTATCTCAGCTTCTGGAAGCTGCATGTGGGAACACCTCAGTGCTCTCTTCTGTGTTTTGCAAGAGTTTAGAAAGTGTAAATAAAATCTGACATGCGAGCCCAAACAATTATCAAGCTGTAGGTATAATTGCAGGGGAGGAAGATGCTTTACAAGGTGTTTTGTAACAAATAGGAAACAAACAATTGTCTTGGAAGTATTTAATTAACCTGAGTGTGTTTAGTTAAGCAGGCATTAAATGTCTTACCCAGAGTATATGCTGCCTTTTTTTTCCCAGTATATGTGAAAATGTTCCTGGCTGTATTTGTACATCCCACCTTCACTTTTCATTAACTTCAGTGTTTTCATTAGCTGCCTGTAATCAAATATTTATGATACAGTACATTGACATTTCTATAAAATATTGAAAGCAGAAAGGAAGCATGTTTTCAGGAAATGGAGCACCAGGTTAATAGAGGTGTAGAGGGGGGTGTAACACGGGTGGGTTGGTCCTGGGCCCCCAGGGATGAGCAGGTGTTGAGGGTGGGCAGTGCTGGGTTCTGCTCTGCCCAGGGTTCACTGTCACACTGGGGGTTCTGCCCAACCCTGGGCCCAGCTGGGCCATGAGCATTAAGAAATCAAACCCAGCTGCCAGGAAGAGCAAGGATCAGGGATCTTTCCTGGCAGCAACCTTGCCTGCCTGGGCTGTGCTCTGTTTCTTAATGTCTCCTGTTGGGGTGTGTGCTAGTTTAGCAGGAGTTGTGGCTTTGAGCATTTCTCCTCTGAAGTCACATTGTCAGTGTTTGTAACTCAGGCTAGTAAAACAGGCATGAAATACTTGTGCTGTAGACCTCTCAGGGCCATACAGTTTGGGAGGTGTAGTTAGATTTAATTAGTGACACGAAATAGTGTGTCAGACTCTGCTTGCAGGGCCCTGGTTCTGTCCCTTGGCCATCGAGCCAGGGCAGCCCTTGCCAAGGAGGCTCCTTCAGCTGAGGCTCTGCTCTGACTCTGCAAATTGCTTAGAAAAGGGACAGCTTGACAAAAAGAGATCTGCACTCTTGCCTGTGAAGGGCTTCCCAGAATGAAAACCAAGCCCAGTCACTTCTCCCTGCTGCTGCAGGAGGGCAGGCAGGGCCTCCCTGTGCAGCACAGACACCAGCCCTTAGAAGGGTTTGGTAGCTCAGAGGTGCAGGTGGGAATTTCTGAGAACAAAGGGGAACCGATCAGAGACCAAACCAGGATGTGTTTTGGCCTTTTTGTCATTGATTTAATTACTGTTGTGCAAAGTGTAGTTTGCATTATATAAGGCAAAGAAATCAGAAAACAGTTTTAGCTTCTTGGTTTAAAAAGAAACAAAGGCAGCAACTTATCTAGGCAAAAAACCTCCTACTACAGCAGGGGTTTTCCTTTTTAAGCAAGTAATGTGTTTTTGTTTAAATAAAGGAAAGACTTGGCTACTTATTACTCTTCAGAAATCTATATGGCATTAGCAGCTATGTAAATTAGTTTAACTTCATTGACTTCCACAGAAATAAACCAATTCATCTCTGCTGAGAATCTGATTCCGTGGGACTTAATTGATTTTTCAAGCTGACATTTTTATTACTGAGAACATTTGAGGTTCAGATAATACTTGTAAAATATTTGCTTACTTGTCTGTGCAACATCCTTTGTAGGTAAATAAGGCTACTGTGTGTCTATCAATCTGGATAAATAGATACAAATCTAGAAATAATGTTTATGATTAACCAACAGAGAAGATGTGGAAGGTGGTGTTGCCTGTCCTGAACTGTTGCAGCGAGGGCTGTGATGACCCTGAGCAGTGTGTGGCAGCCAGAGCTGGTGCCCTATTGGCCCAAGGTCCTGGTTGTGAAATGGACCACAAAGATTCAAAAAGTCAGGTAAATTTGGTGAACACAAGCACCAAAAGGTTTTAATTTTGAAGCAATGCGGAATATATTCATATTCCATGTATGTATGTTTATACATACATAAAAAAACCTGTATAAAATACATGACATATGTTGTGTGGAAGAACCTCATGGTGCCCCTGGGAGGATGTCCCTGTGTGCTGCTCTGTTTTCTCTCTCCCCTGACGGGTTTTTTGGGGCTGACAGGTGAGTAAGAGCCCTGTTAGCAGCTGGGCAGCTGCAGCCCTGTGCCTGCATCCACAGCCTCCCCCTGCTCCCCCTGCCCCAAACCCACCCCCGGGCAGCCCAGTCTCTTCACCCCCGTGTCCCACCAGGGTCCTGCTGCTCAGGACACGGGGGCAGGAGCCAGGTCCCTGCTGCAGCAACTCAGAGCCCTCTGGTTGTGTCCCTGGTGCTGATGGACCTGTGCTAGATGTGGGGTCTGGGGCTTCTCTGGGCCTTATTCTTGCCAGACCAGGTATTTCCCCTTTCATTGCTGCTGTATGAAATGCTGCTACTCTAGAAACAAACCTGTTGTGCAATAGTTTGGAGAAGTGCCAAGGACAGCATCTGCATTTGCATTCTGTGAATTAGAAAGCAATCTGTTGCTGGAGGGGAGCTTGTGTGTGCATGTCTAGCCCAAAGCCCTCCAGAGATCTGTCACTGGCAGTGCTGTGGCTGAGGCCTTCCCTTCCTCTGCCTCAGATACAAGTGGCCACAGAGGTGCTCTCTGGAAAGAACCATTTCTAGCTTCTCATGTCACTTGTCTCAGCACGCTCTGGAGAAACAACTGTCCTAAGGTGGTTCCAGGGAAAAACAGGCATTTTTTTGTCTGTGTGAAGCTTTACTTAGTAAAACTAAATGCTCTGATGGTTTTCTCTTTCTATTCAAGAAATGGCAAAAATGTTGCTTAGGTTCTTCCCGCCGTGGGCAGCACAACGAGCTGTGCAGTGGGGTTGGGTTTCTGCTGTTTGCAACAGGCACGAAGGCTTTCTTGCAGCTGAGAGGGTGGCAGTGCCAGTGGGCAGCTTGGCCTGACACCAGGCTCTTGGCTGTTTGCATCTGCTGGATGCACAAACATCATCAAAGGCTGGTGAGGGATGGATGACCCGAGTTACCAGCCTGTTGGTAACCTGGCGACAGGGTGATGCTGACATCCAGCTCCTGCACAGCCTGGGGTAACTGTGTCCTGTCCTGAGCCTTCCCAGTCACCTTCCTGGCACGTGCCCTGGACTGGGTTGTACAGCAATCTAAGATGAAGCTGTTCTGAGCAGGGTTTCATAGAATCATCATAGAATCATAGAATCTTAGGGGCTGGAAGGGACCTCGAAAGATCATCTAGTCCAACCCCCCTGCCAGAGCAGGGTCACCCAGAGCACATGACACAGGAACGTGTCCAGGTGGGTTTTCAATGTCTCCAGTGAAGGAGACTCCACAGCCTCCCTGGGCAGTTTGCAGCACAAGCTGGGTGGGCAGCTGCCCTGGCCTGCAGGGCAGTGCTGCAGTGCCAGCTCCTGGCTGCTGGGGCCAGGCAGCTGTGCTGGCACCCAGGGCTCCTGCACACAGGGAAGAGGGGGGCTGGTCACAGGCCTCTTTTCCTTGTGGGTGCCTGGGAATGCCAAGGTGATGATGGCCCCGTGAGGAGTGCTGGGGCTTTGCTGCCAGGAGCTCAAACATGCTGCATGTACATGAGCATGAATACTTCATAACATGACAATAAGAGCCTGCACCCATAAATACCAGCAGGCACAGGGAGTGCTGTTGCCATGGGCTCTGTGGGTGGTGTGTGCTGGAGTGATGCCACGTGGCATCTGGATCTACACGGAGACTTTTCAAACCATGCCTGTTCTGCCATGGAACAAAACCCGTGGTGGCTTTTCCCAGAGCCCTCAGCTGCTCGTGCTGTCCCTAGGGTGGTGATTTTGGGGCAGCCCTGATGAAACCAGCAGGGCCTGGGAGCTGCTTCTCCTCCTCACCCAGCCTGACCACGGGCTGGCACGCAGGACCAGTTTTCCCTCCCACCCTTCCACATAAAATACACAAACCACCGTGAGCCGCTGAGCGCTGCTGAGCGGAGGGAACAAAAGGGAGCGTCCCCGGTGAAAGCCAGCCTGGGGCCAGGGGCACCTCTCCCAGCCTTTGCCCGCTGTGCAGCACCAGAAGCCGAAAGCTTTTCCCTCCGGGCGCGGCTCCGCTCCGGCCCCGACGTGATGCGGGACGGGAGGGCTGGGGGGGCAGGAACAGGAGCATCCTCTGCCCCCGGGGCTGGGGGTGAACAGTCAGCCGAGCCCTCTGCTTTTGAAACATCCCCCCCCGAGCCCAGGGCAGGGTTAAAGCGAGGGGGAAACCCCCGGGGGGACGTGCCGAGCGGGGCCGGAGCCCCCGGGGGGCAGAGCGGGAACTGCCCCCTTGGGCAGCACCGGAGGTACCTGCTGTGCCAGGGTGGGAACGAGTTTCCAGCTCCCCAAGCTCAGGGCTCACAACTCGCCCATAAGAAGAGCAGCTGGCCGCTATTTTTGGCTTTTCAGTGTTTTCCTTGGCGAATTGAGGATGAAGGCGTTTGCCAGGGCCCGGGCT
>NW_009953803.1:1377977-1381453 GCF_000747805.2 Chaetura pelagica
CTCGGGGGGATCCAGGCTGTGCCCGGGCCGTTCGGTGCCATCTGCAGCCCCCTGGAGCTGCTGGGGGCACTTGGGGAACTTCGGCTCATGATCCAAGTGCTGGTTCCTTTCCGTGTGAAAGAGCAGATCCTGATTTTAATGCCTCTTCCCGTCAGCATCCCTGGAGGTTTTATTTACTTCAGCTGCTTTCTTTGAAAACTCTGCCGATTCATTTAGCTGAATCTTTGTCAAGTTGCTTGAGCTAAAATTGAGATGCAAATGTACAGCAGCTATTCCTGGTTTCCTCAGATGTAGAAAGCAGCCACTGGAAAGATAAATTACTGTAGTTCCCTTTAAGCACACATTGCTGGGAAGCAAACACTGAAACGTCAAAATAAAGGCTTTTTTCTTCACTCCTTTTAAACCAAGAATATAATTATGCTCAGTGGATCTCACCAGGGCACAGATCAAAGCAATTAAGCAAGTGCCCTTGGCTTTCTGGCTGCGGTTTTGCAGGGGGCACACAGTGTTTACACGGATGCCACAGGATGCAGCTGTGAGTGGGGAGCAGCCCCAGCACCAGGGAGGGCTCAGTGGAGGCCCCAGCAGCTCTGCCAGGCCACCCTGGAGCACCAGGAGGAGCAGCAACAGCAGCAGACCCCAGAGAGGTGGGGGGCTCCTGCCCCCAGCTGCTGAGTGTGTTTGCCAAGGTTCATGGTTGGGGGAAATTACCTGCAGGTTGGTGGTAGAGTGGCTGCTTCTATCAAAAGTTGCTTGTAGCTTCCCTGCTTGCTTGGCTTAGTTCTTATTTGGGATTTTAAAAATCTTTTAATCTTAGGGATGCCTAAAATGCAAGTTCCCTGGCTGATACTTCCCAGCAGGACAAACTGGATCCTAAACCCAAGCACTGACAGCCCTCAGTTCAGGATTTGGTGCTGGGTCACCTTTATTAGTATAAGGTGGATAAGCAGAGATAAGACCATAATTTTTCACACTGGGAGACTTTGCTATAAAATGATATTCCAAAATTGAGAGTGTGTTCTATTTCCCCACAGGAATGTTCCCCTATTTTAACAATAGTTCCTTTCTTGCCTTGCTTCTGAGTGCATGACTTTCTTGCCAAGCAAGTTACAGCCCTGCCTGGTTTCTAATTGAAGGGACAATTTGCTGCTGATTCACACTCGATGGGCTCTGTGCAACTGTTCCTTGCACTGAGCTCCTGGTGCAATCAGAGTCCTGAATGAGCAGAGAATCCCTGAGCCAGTTGCCATGCAGGTGGCTGAGAGGAGGGGTCTTGCTCCCTGTCCAGCCCTGGCTGCAGACCCCGAGGGGCTGGCTGTGGGCACAGCTCCTGCCTGCATCCCCTGCTTTCCCATGGGAAGGCAAAAGGAAGAGGCTGAAGAGAAAAGGCAGCAGTGGAAGGGAGAGGTGAAGAGGGAGGATGAGAAGGACAGGGAATGGTCCAAGTGGGGGGAAAAGGGTGGCTCTGGGAGCTGTGACATGTCACAGGTCCTGGCCATGCTCAGCTTTAAAACCCCAATTCTGAGATTCCCTCCTGCAACCTGGTTAGTGCAGCACAACATCTGACCCAGACCCACAGGGATCCACTTTGACCCACATGTCACATAATTGCACACCAGCCTAAACCGTCTGTGAGGTGCAGTGCCAGGGCTTTGACAGTGACTCCTGAGAGTGGTCACCATGACCTCCCCAAGAACTGCAAATGTCAACTTGTTGCACTGCAAAATCCTGAGGGTTTTGTGCAAGCAGAAGTGTGTCAGATAGATCACTGTTTGTCCTGGGTGAAATTAAAAATGTTCATTTGAGAAGTGTTCACAAACGAGGTTCATTGGCACTTTTTCCCAGGCTGGGGAGGGGCAGGAAAGCTCTCAAACTGTGCTAAGATACAATGTGGTTACCAAAAGTGTAGACTTCAGCCCAAAGTTTGTCTGAAATAAACAAGAATTATTGATGAAAATGTGATTGTGGAGCTCCTGTAGAGAGCAGTGACAGGATGCATGATTGTTTCTCTGGGATTCTTGCTAATCATGAAGAGAGCCAAAGAGACAATGTTAATCACACAGGTGAGATTTTTGAGAACATAATGATTGATAAGGATCCAAATGACATTGATTAGCATGGGCAGTTTTACACACAATGGTTTTTTTGTGGCTTTTAGATCTGCCTGAAATGGAAAAACCCTGAATCCTTTCTAAGTCCTGGCACTGAGGAAGGGACAGAATTTGGCTGCTGTAATTGCTGCCAGGTTTAGCAATAGGAGGATTTCAGTTTCTGTCTGGGCACCTGCAAATCTGAAAGTCCTGCCATGGCTGCTGGTTTGCTGAAATAAAAAATGTTAGCCAGGTAGCTTGGCTGGAAACAGTTTTACCTGAACTAATGAGGGGATCCTCTGCCTGGTTTCAGCAGCAGTCCCCTCAGAGGAGCTGGGCTGGGTTGCTCAGCAGACCACCCATAATAGAAAGCACAGACTTCACTGCTGCTGCAGGAGAACTGCTGGAGCACTTGGCACAGGTTATACTGAAGGACTTGCACCTAAGTTCTGAGGTCTAAATAACTACCAGAGTATTTGTCAAGGTGCAGGTGAGAAGCCTTTCCGGGGCTCTGCTCTGCCCCCTGTGTAACTGGGCTCATTGTCTTTGCTGTGATGCTTTGGTGTGTTCACAGCTTCACCACAGCCCCATTCACAGGCTCTGAGTGAACACAAGAGCTAATGGAAAGTAAACCAAGTAATTGCTTAGTGATTCTTTTTAGGGAAAACTGTCTCCACAAGAGACAGCTGGATCGAATCTTTAGCTTGATAGAGCAAATCTTGTTTGAAATCCCTCTGTGGTGGATCCCCCAGCCTGTGTGGGGCTGGGGTGGTTTGCTGGGGTCTTTCTTTGGGTAATTCTTTGGGATTGTCCAGCTGAGCAGAGTCTGGGGAGCAGCAGCATCTCCTCAGGGTGATTCTTCCCCTCCGAGGGACAAAAAGCTGCAAGAGTTGTCTGACCTGGCTCTGTGGCAGCTCCTGGTTTCTCTGCAGGGTGGGAGATCCTCTCTCTTGGGTTATCTGAGGCTCTCCTTAGCACTGAGCTCATTCTCTCCTCCCAGTTTTACTCCTGGTTTGCAGTGTATGTGTTGAGCAAGCAGTGTATCTGTCACACCAGCACGTGCTTAATTGAGCTATTCAGTCCTGGGAAGTCTTTGTTTCCTTTCAGAAGATAAATAAGTATCATCTACCGACGTATTTCTTCTTCCTTCCCCCCCCATTTCCCCCCTTTTTGAAACCAACCCTTTCCAGGAACTGGTGGCTTAATTGAGCTATTCAGTCCTGGGAAGTCTTTGTTTCCTTTCAGAAGATAAATAAGTATCATCTACCGACGTATTTCTTCTTCCTTCCCCCCGCAATTCCCCCCTTTTTGAAACCAACCCTTTCCAGGAACTGGTGTCAGCCCCCTCCTCTGCATTCCCTGTCAGCCCTGCACAGGGGGGGGGCA
>NW_009953803.1:1382646-1386766 GCF_000747805.2 Chaetura pelagica
ACCGTCCCGGGGCAGCTCCTGCAGGAGGGGCGGTTTTTGCAACCTCAACTCCTGCAAAAAACCCTCTTGCTGCCCGGGCCGCCCCAGGGAGGGGGCTGGGGGTGAGTTTGCTGCAGCCTCCGGGTGAGGGGTGCTGCGTTTGGGTGGTTCTCTGAGGATCAGGGTGTGAAGAGGTGGAAGCTGGGCCGGGCAGGACTGCCCGGGCCGCCCCAGGGAGGGGGCTGGGGGTGAGTTTGCTGCAGCCTCCGGGTGAGGGGTGCTGCGTTTGGGTGGTTCTCTGAGGATCAGGGTGTGAAGAGGTGGAAGCTGGGCCGGGCAGGACAGGGGGTCCCTGCACATCCCCGGGAAGCAGGCAGCTCGTGCAGCAGCTAATGAGAGAACAACATCATTTGTTAATCATCTTCAGTGTCAAATATTTTACTGTTAATCTGAACACACGAGTCTCTTGAATGCTGTTTAGGGCTTTGAAGTTAAATTGCAGTTTCATCACTTGCACGGTACATCATTTAACGGAATTTCCCAGGCGGTTTGAAATTGAGTTTGTATTTTCCTGAAGGAGGTCAGGCTCACTGCTGTGCTGAGCTGGAGGACATCTCGTGGCTCACTAGGAGTTTAAACTCCTTTCTGGGTGGCTCAGGGCCCGGGAGGTCCCGCAGATGGGGCTGAGTTGGCAGCTCCCCTTGGACCCGATGGGAATCCCAAAGCTGCACAGGCTGCAGGTGAGGAGCAGGTGAGGAGCTGGGACCTGAGTCCAGGCTGCTTTTTTGCTCTGATGAGGGACCTTTATTTGAAGCGTTGGGTGTGAACGTGGCTGAAATCTCCCCCTTCTGATGATCTGAATTCAGCTCCTGGCTGAGGCTCATCAGGCCACGTCATCTGTGCAGCCCTCCTCTCATCCTCCTTTGTGCAAACCGTGCGTGTACCCAGCGTGACTCTGCAGTTCCCAGCCCTGGGGCACTGGGGCAAGGTGGGGCTCCAGGGGGAGGAAGCCCAGCCCGAGCTGAGCACTTGCTTTCCACGTGGATTTTCTGTCCCTGAAGGGCACCCAGGTACATGCTTTCAGGCTCGTGTAGGTCTGACACAGAAGGCGTGAGGATGTGCTCTGCTTTTGGCTGCCTGCACAACCTGTTTGCAGCAAAAGACTGAACGTGGGTCCCTTTGGGCTTGTCTAGGTGACATTTCAGAGGTGCCAGGGGATCTCAGACTTGCAGTCCAGCACAGGCTCTGAGCTGGCTTTGCTCTTCCCAGATGTTAATGACTGCTGAAATCACAGGGCTTTTGCTTCCACCCCCCTCAAAATGTAGTAAACAGGGGCTTCCAGGCAGGGAGTGCCAGCCTGGGGGTGCATTTCTGGGGTGAGCAGTGCTCCCCTGAGCCTGGGGGGCCTGGCTGTGTGGTGTGAACGTCTTTGGATGAGACCTGGCGTAGCCCCAGGTCAGGACACAGGAAGGTAGAGGGTTTTCCTGAAGCCAGAGCTGTGGGCAATGGGCCTGTGGGTGCTGTGCTGGACAGAGGGACCCAGGGACCCACACTCTGCATGGGGGAGCAGGGCTGGAGAGTGTCTGAAGCACTTGTCCCATGGCAAGCCTGGGGGCAGCACTGCTGGGGACCTGCTTCCTACCCCAGGAGAGCTTTGGTGCCACCAGAACTCTGTCCTTGAGCAGGTGCTGGGAGACAAAATACCTTTTGGTACTTTGATGTGTACCTGTTCTCTGTTTCAATGTCCACTTCACTTATTTTGGACAAATGTGTGCAGAGGTGGAGGGAAGAAGGGGCTCTGGGCCTGGCCATGGGGCAGCTGGTGCTGGCAGCCCTCGTGGACTCTGCTTCATGTGTTGGGGTTCTTGCATCATCTCCAGTGCTCTCACCAGGGCTTTCATAACAGTTCCACCAAAGCCATCAATTTTTAAAGAGGCTGCAACTGCTCATTTCCAGAGCTCCCAGGATGCAGGCAGCAGCATTCCACCAGGAGCAGCCCTGCCTGTAGAACTTCTGCTGGGCCCTCCTCCCTTCCTTCTTCTGGGGAGGGATTTGACTCTTCTGTATATCCTGAAATGGCAATATCAGGAAACATACATTAGACCAGTAACAGTATCATAAATATGTATTTGCACTAGAGTGGACAAATGTATCTGCTGAATGATTTTTTTAGAACAAAGTAAATTCACAAGATAAATTATTCAATGATTAATATTTGACCACTTGCAATGTATGCAGAGCTACCTTAGTATGTTTGTGGGCCAAACCTGACTGGGTAATGCATCACATTTGTGCCATATTTTTACAGCTGTTAAATATTAAGGGCCTGTTGGTCATGTGCATGGAGGCCCCATAAATCATTCTGGCTCTGTAAAGGGGCCTTGAAGCCCAAGTAAATTAGATTGCTGCTTATTTTACAGCCCTCATATGCAGTAAGAGAGGTATAAAAAGGCGTAATGTGTAAATGAGAACCTGACTTCCCTGCTCCTGGAGTTGTGAAGCTTTCCCAATGACAGTCCCTGCAGGCTGGGGCAGTTTGGGCAGAGGCAGCATGTGCTGTGGCAGAGCAGCCCCTGCCCCATCCCACAGCCTGGCAGGGTCCCAGGGTCCTCCCCACCTGCTGCCCCCCCAGCCCTGCTGGGCACCCACTGCCCCCCATGGGGTGACCCCAGACCCAGCAGCTGTGCTGGGAGGACAGGGTAGCCCCAGGGCTGCTGCAGGGTGACTCAGGTCACCTGCTGCTGTCAAACAATGTCTTAAAAATGAGTACAAGTTGGAGTGGGTTTTAGGCTTGGCACATCATTAGCCTGTGCTCCTTACAGCCCCTTCCACCCCTTGTTAAGGACCAAACATTTGTGTTGTAGAACAGCCTCAAACAGGTCCAGCATTCCCCCCCAGCTGTGCTTTGTGAAACAGATGGAGTTACCTCCTCCTGGTTCACAGCAGTGCCTGGAGACTGGGAACACAGCTCTGTCTGGAACCCCTGAGCTTGGTGAGACCTCTTCAGAAGGGCCTGGTTAATGCTGGAAGGCAGGAGACCCAGGAGGACTGAGTTAGCAGTGCTGGAGATAAAGTGGCTCCCTAGGAAAGCACTCCCTGGCATCCTGGTGGGTGCTGTTACAGACTGTGCTGCAAGAAATATCTGTGCTCATGGCACTCACCTGGGCTCCTGCTCAGAGAACCAGTGGTGGGACAGGACTTGGCAGCACCTGGGTGAGGTCTCAGTGCTTTATCTGCCCTCTCTGCTGGTCCAAAGGGCCAAGTACCAGTGGAGGAGCAGAGCAGGTCCTGGACATGCATGTCCCTGCTTTTGTTTGCCTCCAGGCTGGCAGGAGGAGACCTGTCCTGCTTGGCTGTGCCCTGGGGAATGCTGTGTCCAGGTTGGCTCCTTCTGCCCCTCCCCATGGCAGCTAAACCACCTGGGGTGAGGAGGATCAGTCCCTGTGCACTGAAGCCCCTCCTTAGGCTGAACATCTATCAAACCAACTGTGCATCTTTCTTGGATACAGGCAATGTTTGTTTTGATTTTATTTTCACTTCGTATGTAAGAGAAATCCATTAAATGCAGTGAAATCCATCAGCTGGCAAAGAGAAAACTGTTCCAGCCAAGATGTCACTGTGATATCATAACTGGTGCAAATGGCTTCTGATTTGGTGATGGCAAAGAGACCTTTAGCTGTGAATGATTCATGTAAAGGGCTAATACAGCAAACACGACAGGGCTGTGCCAAAGTCCTACCTGGTTATTTGTCACGCTTGACTGCAGCACAGACGAATGATGCCTTTGTCTCAGGCAGAAGTTGGTGACACCCTGATCTGCAGCTCCTGCTTATCACAGCAGAGGTGCAAGTGCCCGTGAAATGAAACTTCACTGTATTAATTCAATATTTTGTGTTAGGGATTAATCTCCCACCTTGAGTAAGAGTTTGGTGCATTTTTTTGAAGGCAACGTGTTGAACTTTGAGCGTGTGAAACGCAACAGAAACTACCAATATCAAACGCAGTATCGACTCCTCCTTCCCGGGGCCGGGCCGGGCGCTCGGGGTTCCCGTCACTTCCCACGGGTCGGTGGTTCCTTCTCCCGCTGGGAACTGCCGGGCTGCCCCCTCCTCCTCCCGGGGGCCCGGACCCCCCTCCGGCC
>NW_009953803.1:1387477-1391698 GCF_000747805.2 Chaetura pelagica
GGGGCAGGAGGGGCGGAGGCTGGAGCTTTTCTTACACTGAAACATTGCGAGTTCGATGTGAAATGTTTAGACTCTTTAAATTACAGTTTGGGCCTTTACCTTCAGTTTAACGATGCTGTTTTTGCTTGCCTGCAGCACTGAAGAGCTGGTGCCCTGCCTGCTGCCCCGGGGGCCAGAGATGCTGAAGTGATGCTGGTGCAATGGGTGGGGGACCCCAGTGCTCCCAGCACCTCCCAGGGCTCCCAGCCCCACTCAGCAGCTCTGAGTACTGGGCTTGGGTTTCCCAGCTGATCAACAAACACAGACACAAAGCACTGAAACAGCCTCTTCAGCAGCAGGTCATGCTTGCATTTAGAATATAATTTCTCTTCCCTGAACAGCAGAACGAGGTTGCAGTGTTTGGTTTTCACCAGATAAAGCTGAAATAAGGCAACAGGACAGACCAGAGCAGCCAGTCCCTGTGTTAGCATCAGCCACTGATGCACAAGGATATTACCCCTAAGACCTATCTCTAAACCACTTCCTTGTGTCTGGGAATTAAGTTGCGAAGAAGAAAGGTGAGGGAGATTTTGTTAAGCCATGGACTGCTGAAGTAAAAGGAGAGAACACTTGAGGAAGCAGGGGGAACTGATGCAGGGTCTGTGCCAGCTCCAAGCCGTGGCTGGGATGTGGTCAGTTGTTGGGCTCCAGGGAGCTGGAGAGGGACATCGGTCACCTTGGCAAGGCTGTCCTGAGCCTCTGCTGGTCCTGCAGCCCTTCAAGGCAGAGTGAGACCCTTCTCCTCCCCACTGGGTCCTTTCCTGAGGCAGGAAGCCCCTCTGCTGTGTTTGGGTTGGTCTGGATGGACCTTCTTTTTGGTGGTTGTTCTGTGTTTTCTCGTGCTGCGTCGTGTTAATAAGCTGCTTACTTGATCAAGTGACTTTGTTTCTGTAGCTGATTTGAAGGCAAAAGGGCCCAAGAGGGTTCAGGAGGGAAGACAGAAAATGTCTCAAGTAATTAGCATGATGAGAGCAGCTGAACATGCTGCTTTGCTGAAACTCTGCTGCTTCCTCAGGAGGCTTTACTGCCTGGCTTTAGCATGAAATCTTCCAGCTGGGGGAGGCTGGTGCCTTCCAGCATGGCCCATTTTCCTGAACCCTGTGGGTAGTGAGAGGGGCCTTTGTGAGCTTGTCTTATTCCTTGGGCATTATTTGATACCACCCATAAAATAATGTTTTGTAGTAATTATTTTTATATGGGAGGCTGCCTTTGCAGGCAGGGCCTGGTGGGCTCTGTGGGCTGGGCTGTGCAGAATGGTGGGCATGAGGGCTCCAGCTGCCTGCACAGCCCCTGCCTTCCCCAGTCCCTCCCCTCCTGGTGATGCTCCTGTTCTGTAAGGTGCAAAACCCCTCAGAGCAGAGCTGGCAGTGCCTGCAGCAGTGACACCATCCCCAGGGGCTGCAGGTGCCCAACATGCTCCACCAAGAGTTCAAATATAAGCCTGCACTAAAGCAGAATTGATGAGAGGTGTAAAGGTGGCAAAAAAAAACCCCAACAACTTTTGGTGAGGTCCTTGCTTGGTCACAGGCTGGAGAGGAGTCAGGAGGGGGTTTGGATTTTGCACCTCTGGGGCTGGTGTCCCCAGGTGGCTGTGGAGCCAGGTGGCCAGGGCCACAGCTCCTGCTCCTCAGGGCACAGTGTTTCTTACTTCCAGAAGTCCAGCCCTGGAAGCCAGGCTCTTCCTTGCCCCAAGCACACTGCAACAGGCAGCCTGCAAAGTCCAAATGGCTTCCAGAGGGCAACAAGAGAAAGCAGTTGGTTTCTTCATCATTGTATCTGCTAAGCTGCTCTTCACCTGAGCCAAAGGACAAACACTGAAGGAGCAGCTGTAGTCAAGGTGGAGTCTTGTGGGTGTTTTTTGTTTTGCCATCCCAAGCTGTGTGTGAAACTCTTGATGGCATTTTTTTTCCCAGCCTACTCATCCAATTAAATCTATTGTGACTGCAGCAAAAAAAGAGAAGGGCCCTACGTGAGTTAACAAGTGACATTTCCAGGCTCTAGCAACAGGTGAAATGATTTTCACAGTGCCAGAAGTAAATATGCAAAAAATATGAAAACAACCATAATGTGCCTGTTTTATTCTGAGTCTCTCAGGCACACGTGAGACAGTATGTTTTTCTCCAATACAAAATATTTAGAAAACATAGCAAGGTGTTTGCTGGAGCTCTGACTGAACTTGCTGTGGAGCTGTGAGGCAGTATCTGGTATCTGCTGAAATAATTGTTGCCCACTTGTCACTTCAGCTGAGCAGCTATATGTGTTTTAGTATTTTAGGAAGTCCTTATATAGGTGGGCAGGGTGATCCCTCAGCCAGGATCTGTCCCCAGCATCATGAGGGTGCTGCTGGGGGCACTGGTTTGTCACCAGCCCAAGCCTGTGGTGCAGGATTGCTCCAAGGGCAGCAGGTGAGGACCTGAAGTCCTGGCTAAAATCTCTAAAGAATTTTTGCATCCTCTCATAGAAATATATGCAAGAGAATATCTCATGATCTGTTACATTTGATAGAAAGAAAACAGAAAGTGCTTTCTTCTAGAAATGCAGGGTAGAGCTTGTATATAAGTTAGCCAAAACCAGTTTATTTTCCCCATATTAATCCAACCCAGTGTACCCACCTTGAAAAAAAAAATTATCCTCTAGACCCGTTAGGGAAAAGCCCTAGGGAACCTGGTAGAAAACCCTCCCTGTAGAATGTCTGCAGCTGCTGGCATTCAGTACCCAGTGGTGTCACTGCCTCAGGATTTGTCGGGTGGGTCCTGTGGCTCTGGACATCAAGAGATGTCATGTCCCTGCTGCTCTTCCTGCCCGTCTCCCCCTCACTTCCCAGTAGGACTTCTCTGTCTCAGTGTGTTCTGGCACATCTCCTCTGTCACTGAGGCACTGGGGCTGTGTTTTGTTTAGTTCTCCATCTCTAAAGGTCACTCATTCCAGATTTCCCTTGGATTTACTCCCACGAAGCAGGTTCACAAATGTTACTGATCCCAAAGTCTGTCCCCCCTCTGCACAAGTGCCTTCCTCACAGTCAGAAGTGGTGGGGCAGGTTGGGCTTTGCTTGCTTTCTGGATTTATTCTTTATACATTGCAAACCCAGAAATAGTGGGGTGCTCCATCTGTGCTGCCCTGTGTGCTGGAGAGCTCCAGGGACCTGCTCAGAGACCTGTCTTGACACGGGAGCTGAGCCCAGCTGGGGGTTTGCTGTCCCTGCCAGGCTGCTGCTGTGGCTCAGCTCCCTCCTCACCCATCTCCAGGCCCTCTGCCTCAAGGAAGGGAAAAGCTTGTGATCTCTCAGCATTTAGGAAGTGCCCAGGCACAGATAACTTACTTGTCTTGAAGCTGGTGCTAAGCATGTTTGCAATATACTGCTGGACTTTATAAGCAGTAGCTGGAGGGTCTCCCACTGCATGCATTTATTTGATGCAAAAGTGCTTTGGTTGAGATGCTAAAACTGATAAAGCAAACCATTCATTTCTAGAAGTTCAATTCACCACTTAGAGAAGAAGCCAAGCTGGGCCACAGCAGCAGCAACCAGCACAACATGGGCTTTAGGGCAAAGCCCCTGGGGCTGGGGGTGTTTCTCTCCCATAAGCCAAATTTGCCTCTGCAGAGCAGGAGGCTGTTGTATGAGCTTCAGACAGGAAAAAATAAGAACAAAACATTCCAGAGAGAGCATCTTAAATAGCTCATAACAAACCAGGCACCTGCCCCTACAAGAAGGGGTGTGGGGTACCCCCAGAACCACAGCCCGGGCTGAGCTCGGGACCCACCCGTGCCCCTGCCGGGGGTCACACTCCCCTCCTTGGTCCTGGCACCCCTGCCTGGTCAGGCCTTAAACCCTGAGTGAGCAGCAGGGCTGTCCCTCGTCTAGCAGCCCCTTGCCCTCTGCTCCTGGCAGCCCCAGCCCTTCCCGCAGCGCAGCAGCCCGGGATCCAGCCGTGCAGGGTGGGCAGGGTGGGCACCGAGTGCCACGGTCCCCGCACAGACCAGCAGCCACCCAGTGCTCCCCAGTGCCCCCCAGTGCCGGCCCCGCGCTCGGTGCTGTTACGGACCCCTGTATGAAACGTGAGGCTTGGTCCAGTGCTGTGGGGACTCTTCTGTTACAGCGCATTAGTGCCCGCTGCCCCGGGAGGCAGAGCCCCGGTGCCGGTGAGCAGGGACCCGCACGGACCCGCTGCAGCCCCGGGGCTG
>NW_009953803.1:1392211-1439328 GCF_000747805.2 Chaetura pelagica
CTGGGGAACCTGTGCTGCTGGGGAGCCTGGGGAGCCTGTGCTGCTGGGGAAACTGGGGAACCTGTGCTGCTGGGGAAAATGGGGAACCTGTGCTGCTGGGAAACCGGTGCTGCTGGGCACCTGTGCTGCTGGGGAACCTGTGCTGCTGGGGAACCTGGGGAACCTGTGCTGCTGGGGAGCCTGGGGAGCCTGTGCTGCTGGGGAAACTGGGGAACCTGTGCTGCTGGGGAAAATGGGGAACCTGTGCTGCTGGGAAACCGGTGCTGCTGGGCACCTGTGCTGCTGGGGAACCTGGGGAACCTGTGCTGCTGGGCACCTGTGCTGCTGGGGAACCTGTGCTGCTGGGGAGCCAGCCCTGGGGCAGCAGCCCCAGCAGCTCCTGCCCGCAGGTGTCCCGGGGGGCTCACCTGCCCCTTGGTGCAGCACTGAGTGGGTGAGGGATGTCAGGTGTGACAGTAACCCCCGGGTAGAAATAAAACCATATGGCAATTAGGAGTGGCTTTAAACAGGGAAGGAGAAAGTGGTTTCCAAAGGAATTGTTTTCAATGAGCAGCTTTTCCAGCCGCGCCTCTTCTCCCTCCGTAAGAGCCACAGACATCAGGGCAGCTGCTCCCCCGGCCCTGCCGCTGCCCTCAGCCCCGGGGAGGTGACATCGGGGCCAAACGGGGCAGAAGAGAAACGCTGCTAATGAGCTCGCCGGGGGCTGGTAACTCTGTGCTGCTCCTGCCGCCCTGCCCGTCACCTGTGCAGGTGACACCCAGCACTGCCGTTGGGTTTTCTGGCACCCTGGGTGGTTGTCCCAGCAAAGTGGGGAGCCCTGGAGCCAGGAGAGCCCCTCTTGGCTGGGGCTGCTCAGCCCTCCTGGCTCCTCAAGGCTGAGCAGCAATGCTCTGCTCACTGACTCTTAGGAACCTTGGGTTTAAATTCATGTCATCTCCCTCCCACCTTTTTCAACGGAGTCATTTCAGTGGTGAGTTATAACAGCTCACTGCCTGGCATTGCAGCTCAGTTATTAATTTTTAGTGTCATAAACCCCCGTGCTGTGTGTGTGTAAAGTGATTGAAAAGGGCTGGTAAAGAGACAAGGAGTTGGTGACCCCAGGGAGAAGACAAACTGGACTGAAGAGTCCAGGTGGAGACCTGACCAAGGAGTCCCTGGAAACAGTTCATGGAAGGGGTGACTTTTGTGAACAGCACTGGAGTAGAGACAAAGAGGTGATTACTGGGACTCCAGGAATAGCAAAACACTTGATACTAAGAGTAAAAAATGAGAGAAGAAACTGGAGCAACAGAGAAGACTGAAAGAGCAGAACAAATGGGAGGTGAAAGGGGGTGAGTTTGTCCATGTGATGATGGCAAGCATCATTATCTACAGAAGCCATTGACAGAATCCAGGGAGGTGTATATTTGTAAATAGTGTATATTTATATATGGGGATGAAATGGAAAATAGCAAGAGAGTATGAGATTAAATAATCAGGTGAAAAAAAAACGTTTGTCTTAAGTCTTAAAATGAAGGCAGAGTTTGCTCCCACTGTCAGCATAACAAGATGCAATGAAAAGCCAGCAGAACTGCAGACTGTTGCCTTTTTTTATTTTTACAAAAAAGGCTTACTGGTTGGGTGACACCAGCACTGTTAGCAGAAACTCCTGATTTAAGAATTAGTTATCACTTTGCCTGGGAATTTTTCTACTTGACATCATGAAACAGTTTGTCAAGCTGGTGAGTGTCTGGATGTGGATGCTGAGTGACAGACTTGCTGTCTTTGGACTCACTGGTCTTACTGGGAATGCATCTTGACTCCAAGCCCTGCTGGGTTTGCTGGCTCCACCAGCTTTTGCAGGAAACATCCAACCTATTGCTGAACACTCTGCAGTTATTTAGGTTGTTTGGTTTTATTTTGAAGTAACTGTGCCAGGATCTGGGGGCTGTTGTTGTGAGGCCAGTCAAGCTAAAGGCACAAGCCCAACTGCTTTGCTGCCCAGTAGATTAATTCCAAGGGCTGCTTCCTTTCCCCATCAGTACATGCACTTGTCTAAATGCCTGCTGAGCAGGAAGGTGGGTTTGGAGGCTTGTTTTGAGGCCTTGGGAGGCACCTATTAATTTAGGTATCATTTAAGCTTCTCTTTTTTCTGCTTCTGAAATTTTGCAGCTCCTCTCCAGAGTCTTTGGACAAGCCCTTCCCATGTTGTAACAGAAAAAACAGGCTCCACTTCACCTTATGCCTTTAATACTGCATCCCTGTGATTGCCTGGGTTTGTGGTGCATTGTTCTTGGAACAAATTGGTTTCAACAAATGCAACATTTGTGCTGCCTGGAAATCCAAAAAGGAAGCAAATGTTTTTATTCAGTAATATCAGAGCTGCTGTTCTGGAAAGTTTTAGAGATGAAGCTCCAAGAAGTACCTGAGATTCCTTGTCTCTTTCATTTTTAAAATGTACAGTTCCTAATTCTATCATACCTGCCAAAGAGGCAGAAGAAAATCAGAATCTGGTTCTTGTTACTCTTTTTTTTTTCCAATTCTGTTTCCTGAGATTTCTTTGCACCAGTGTAATTTGTGGTGGGGGTAAAGGGGAACTCACAAATTATTCTACATTATGTTCAGAGTAATGACAAGTCTTAAAATAGCTCTCAATTAGCAATTGATTGCAATTAATTGGAACAACACAGGCTGACATGATATCTCCGTATCTCCAGAGCATTTTTTAGTTCATGAGTTCTAATTTTCAAAAATTGTGGCTCCCATATTACCATAACCATCTGCCAGCAATTTATTATATCTGTCTTCAAGAAGCAGGAGTAATGCACACTGTGGCTTTGCTAATTAAAACAGGTCTCCAAAACGGGGCTCAAGTTTGAACGTAAACTGTTCTTTACATCTAAGTCTGTAACTGTGTATGAACCTCCAAGGCTCTTGTCCTGGGTCAGTGCTGTGTTGGCAGGGATGTCAAGTTCTCGGGGAGGCTCCTGGGCCCAGCTGGATGCCTGGGGGGTGTCAGGGTGCTGGGAGAACTGCCCAAGCTTCACAGTTAGGAGTTAATGTTTTGTTGACACTCATCTAATTCTGAATTTCTGTGCTTTAGCAGCTGAGGAATCTGCTTGTGTGAGTTCTAAAATTAGGGGAGGAGTTTTCTGATTATTCAGACTAATTTGGGTTTACCTGTGTTTCAATTAGTGGATTATTGGAATTTCTTTCTTAATAAACATCAGGAGTGTGTCAGTGCAAAACAGCTGTGGGAGTTGGATCCATGGTCTGCCTGCATTTACTGCCCTGGTTTCTAGCCCCACTGCCAGAGGGTTCCTGTCCTGTATTCATACAGGAAAAATAAATTAAAAGTCAAATTTGAGAGGGCAAGGCTGGACTCGAGGAGGGAAGATGCTGGTAGTAGCAGCTATTAATTCTCTGTGCATCAAACTTAAATGAGCTTGACGATGTTTGACAGGACAGGAAAAGCAAACACCATTGGCAGAAGAGACTTTGCATCAGTTTTTTATATCAATGTCATTTTCCCAGAGGAAGATATACCTAAATGCCACAGTCCTGATGGCCAAATAGTGTTTCTAATCCCAGTGTTTGGAGAGGGGAGTACAACACAAGGCAGCCAGCAGCACTGCTTTGCTCCCTGGATTATTACTTCTGTTGGGAATGCTGAGCAGTCAGACCCCTGCAGCTCCTCCCCCAAACCAGTCTGTTCACTCTTCTCCTCAGGATAAATGCCTGCTCAACTGCCATTGAATAGTGTAGGGGGGAATAGAAAGGTATTGCTCAGCTGTGCTCTTGCTTAGGGCTGGCCAAGGATTTTACTTTGTGCATGAGAACTACAATGTGGGAAGGCAGAGAGATCTGGGCTGTGCAAGCCTGGAAGACTGTTCAGTGGCACCAGAGGGGGACCTGGGTAAGCAGGCAGCTATGGTTAGGCTGGTGAGGAGGTTTCAAAGTTGATTGATCTGAAGACACCATGATCAGAAACAATGGAAAGCTGACAGATGCCCTGAACTAATAATGGAAACCTTTGCTGATGCATCAGCACACATCTTCTGAGGCAGGGACAGAACAGTTTCCTGACCATGGCAATACCCAAGTGCAGGGTTGGGTGTGGAGCTCAGGGTCTCCTGCCACGCTCCAGTCTCTGTTTAAAAGCTCTGTGGACTGCAGCAGAGCCTGCCTGGAAAACTGCCTGGAGTCACCTCTGGGCTGAAGCTTCACCACATGTCCTGGATCAGAGGGTGTGGAGGCTGGAGAGTCCCCCCAGGAGCTATTCTGTGCTCCAGACAAGTGCTGAGCAGCCAGGGCACAGGCTGTGCCTGCGGCCGAGCCAGCACAGGGGCTGCAGGGACAGGCCAGCATGTTTATTGCAGAGTTAAATGATGCCCAAAAGAATAAACTGACCATGGAGGTGGGTTTCCTCTGATAAAAAAGCGTCTGTTATAAAGTGCAAGAAGTCTTTATGACTTGGGATACATCACAACTTTCAGAAACAGTCTGACAATGTCAGTGAGCACTGCTGACCTGTTTCTCCAGATGCTGTTTTTTCCTGTCCTGCTGCTACATCCTGTGCATCTCTTTTCAGCCAGAATCTTAACTTCATCACGTTACTTTGAGAAAGATTTGTAGATAAATATTTTGGCTCATTTAATATGCCTTCTGGTATTTTAACACCAGGTCTCATATTTTCTCCACCATTTGGGGAACTTATTTTTATATTCAGACAAATTTGATATGCTTAGAGAAGTTCATTTCCAGAATTGGGTGTTCTAGGAAAGATCCCAAGAGTGATGGTAAAGCAACAATGGACTGTGAGACTCCTGATACAAGTGTGTGTGCTGGACAGGGACTGGCTGAAATTCTCTTGCACCAACTGTAGCAATCTGTAGCACCCAGACAGACGATGAGCAAACCCTTTGGGGTTTTGCACTGGGTTGGCAAGTTCCAAGCATTCAAATGGAAAAAGCTTTTAAAATAGAAAATTATTTGAATAGAATGGACTAAAAAGGAACCAGGGATCTGTCCTGGCCAAGGCAGCACCCAGGTGTGCAGCTGCACCCAGAAGGGTGAAAAATGGGCTGAGCTTTCTGATTGTGCCTGGCTGCAGCCTCTGCCTGTTCCCTCCCCTCCCTGCTGCCTTTGAGCATATGGCAGAGTTCAAACCAATAACATTTCTGTCAAGTCCTTCCCTGGTTTTGTTTGCTTGCTGAAATTTTACTGAAGATGCTTGATCCTAAATGCAAATAAAGCTCCCACACGTCCATCCTGCTGCCAGCACTGATCCCAGAGCCAATTACTTGCACAGCATTTGTCATTGTTCCTAAGCTTTACCTTGGCAATTTTATTTAGACAGGGGCATTTTCTGCTGATAAATCTAGCTCGATTACCAAGTCAGAATGTATTTATTAAAACACCAATTAGGCCTTGGTCTCTCATCAATCATGGCACCTTTAATTCATGCATGGATGCAAAAAACTGAGGCACTGTGCATGTATGAGTGAGTGATCTAAATCAAATTGTCACTTTACCAGCATTACCTGAGCTTCAGGCCTAGAGGCAATCCATTTTTTATTTACCATATGAATAATGTGTGATGCTTTTAAAAGCTTCAACACTTCATTTTTTGGTCTTGAAAAGAGAATACTTGCTGCACAGGGTTAGAAACTAAGGTTCATTTGGAGGAGAAGGCAGCAGCCCCTTGTATTCTCAGGTGATGGGAGCTCTGTGGGATGGAGGTCATGGGGAAGCTGGCTCAGGGTGGGGGTTACCCTCTTCCACTTACTGCTGGGCCTGGCTACCAGGGCACTGCTATGAATTCCTGCTCAAATGGGGATCAGCCCCAGCAGAAGAGATGAAGCGTGAGACAGCGAAAGCTGAGAACAGTCATGGGGGCACCGAAGAAGAAAAAGAATGAGAAATAGAAATAAAAACCCAAAGGCAACAACAAAACCCTAAAGCAGAAGATGCAGTAAAAAGAATAAAAGGACAACATAAATGCACGAGAGTGGATTGAGAACAATAGGGTAGGAAAATGGCTCAAAGTAGGATGGTCAGAGACTGAAAGGTTAGTGCTGCCCACGCACATAAGAGCAATGAATGTCTGAGTGCTGAAAATACCTCTGTCTGCCTCAGCAAGTGCATGGTGTGTCTCCTCTGTGTCCTGCAGCTGCTGAGGGGTCTTCTGAGCAAGAAATGCCCTCGTGCCTGTTGTTGCTAATTCATTGCTGCGGCCATAACTGTAGCAACAAACCTGCCCTTCATGACTTTGTAAGACAGGCTCAGCCATCCCTCTTCCCCTGGGAAAAAAACCACAAAACAAACAAAAACCAGCACTCCTTAAAAAATTAAAACCAACCATAAGCCCCAAAAAACCTCAGGAAAATGTTCTGTGAAAACTAGAGAAGCTGAATAAAAGGCATGTAATTGTGAGAGCAATGAGCTCTTCTGCTGGTAAGGCTGAAGCTGCCTGGGAAGGCCCCTCCATCCCCCTGCACCTGCTCCCTCATCAACATTTACTTTCATTTCAAATTCAGTAGCAAAAAAAAATAAAAAAATAATAATTTTGAAATTTATTTTAGAATAGTAATTTGTAATGTTCATTCTGGAATATCACAACCTTGCATTGTTATTAGTCTGAAACAGAACGGAAAATTAACTCTATGTAGTGTGTTATTAATAGTAATTTGTAATGTAGGGATGTGGGTGTCAAGATGAAGGGAGGTGTTGAAGTGATGGAGCTGAGCACTTTCCTGGTGCAAATGTCATCAACATCACCAAGCTCTTTTAGAATATTTCTGTTTGAAGACAACAGCATCTGACAGTGACAAATTGCCTCTGAAGTGTTCATCCCTTTCTCCCAGGATCCAGAGGTTTCACACATTTAGTGATGTTCCCTCTGCATTTCCCAGGGGGACTTAGGGAGCAATGGGAGGGAGGTGATTTCTTTCCAATGTAGCAGCTGGATAATTTATTTAATCTGGGAGAATCAGCTGGGACAGGTAGGGGCTGAAGCTGGTGCCAGTCCCAGACGTGGATGCATTTACACAGCAAATTTACTCAGCACTTCAAAACTCCATCGTGCGTGAGAGGGGCTGGGTGAGGGGCTGGGTGAGGGGCTGGGTGAGGTTTCTCACACAAGTCTTTGTGGATTTTGGTTTGCAGGTCTTGGACTAATTTAATTTTGTATTAAACCTCCTCTCTCCTCCCCAGTTTTCTGCTTTGCAGCTGTTCTTCTTCGCAGGGGTTCCCTGTTCCCCATTTGCAGTGTGTTTGTTACTGAAGTGGGAGAGTGGAAGAGAGAAACTGGATGGCTGATGGTTTGTGTGTCAATTATACATCAGAGGCTTTGCTGCTTCTTCAGAAGCTTCTAATAGTAATAATAATAATTATAATTAGGGCACTGGGAGAGAAATGTGCTGAGCTCAGGGAAAAAAGCAGGAGAGCCAGGCCAGAATTAATTAGCCCCTTTTATCCAAGACTCTCAAAGCATTTAGACATTAATTAATGAGTTATGTGGTAAATCAGGATGATGCTCAGTTTGCTGCTGGGACAGTGGCCGGTCTCAGGGCTCAGCACCTGTCCTGGCTTGGCTGGGGGTCCTGTGTGGTTCATGCCTCTGCAGGTGTTGTCCTCTCACTGCAACAGGCAGAGAAAGATTTCTATTTTTCCTGTCAGCTCTGCCCATCATCCTCACAACACCCCAGACTGGGTACATGCAGGTACCTGTGATTCCCAAGTTGGTCAAAGTCTCTCTCAGACTGACCAATCGTTTTGCTTTGCTCGGATGTCAACTAATTGATGTCATGCAGAGATTAATTTAGTTACTTAAAATTATAAAATTAGCTCCAGTGTGAAGTATCTAGAATGTCAAACTTCCTTTCCTTGTCAGAACTTTGTAGATGCATTTCCTTACCCCACAGTCTCGGAAACTCTGTGGCCCCATGAGTGCATCCCCAGCACGTCCCTTTACCTGGTGAATCCGTGCGACTGGTGCCCAGGCTGTGGGTCAGGCTTTAGATCAGGCTGTGGATCAGGCTTTAGGCTGTGGATCAGGCTTTAGATCAGGCTGTGGATCAGGCTTTAGATCCAGGATCAGGCTTTAGATCAGGCTGTGAATCAGGCTTTAGATCAGGCTGTGAATCAGGCTTTAGATCAGGCTGTGGATCAGGCTTTAGATCCAGGCTGTGAGTCAGGCTTTAGACCCAGGCTGTGGATCAGGCTTTAGACCAGGCTATGGGTCAGGCTTTAGATCAGGCCGTGGATCAGGCTTTAGATCAGGCTGTGGCAAGGGCTCTGGCAGCTCTGCCCTGGAGCAGCCCGTGTCCTCTGGCTCCCTGGCAGTTTCTGAGCCCGTGTCTGGAGCTGTTTGCCAAAGCGTGGGGGAGCAGAGGGTGTCACAGCCTTGTCTGACCCTGTCACCTGTAGCAAGGGCAGTTTGTGGGGCGTGACCCAGGCAGCTGCACCCCTGCTTTTCCTCCTGCACCTGCGGCAAAGAAGAGCTCAGCTTGCGTGAGCTGAATCAGATCATTTTACAGAACTGTTTAGCTAACAGAACCAGCTTCCTGGCATGGTAATTGACTTGGATCCTACTTGACACAGATGTATTTTTCATGTATTATTGCTTCATGCTGGAACCTCTCTTTCCTCTTCCTCTGCTACCTGAAGATAACCTCATGAAAGTTATGTTTTCCCCCTACTTCATTAAATGCTAAAGAACAATTCAGTTTTCTCCACAACTTTCCCTCTGTCCTTAGATTTTGTCAATGGATTGCTCCAGCTGGCCTGGTATGTTGTTCTTGTAACGATTGTATCAAGGTCTCTCCAGCACACACGTTAAACCCATTTTGTAGGTACAATTAAAGCAGGGGGCTGGTCCCTGCCCTGCGAGATGCTGGCAGGGACAGGGGGGGGGGCTGCAGCCAGACTGGCCCTGCGGGTTCTGAGCACATGTGTAACTGTGCAGACCGACTTCTCACCTTCTACAGGTGTCAAAAATGTATGAATCAGAAAGAAATCTGTTCACCTTTGCTGCTCCCGGTGTCAGTGCCCCCGCGGGGCAGCAGCAGCCTGGCTGGGCACTCACCTGGCCCTGGCCTTGGGGGTCTCTGGGGTCTGTGCTTCAGAGACCCCCGCGCACCCAGAGCATCCTCTGCAGGCCCCGAGCTGTGCCCAGCCCGGCGGGCTCAGCGCTGCTGCCCGGGGTGCCCTCCTTCCCAGCACCCAGATCTCCCCCGGGTTTGCTGTTCTGCCCAACTGAATTGGTGAATTTCTGCCTCCCGGCTCACCCGCAGCCTGACCATTGCTGGGGAATATTCGTTAGGTGAAATTAGCATCTATTAGCTCTTAATTAAGTTACAAAAGGCTTGTTCTGTGGTCACGAGGCCTGTCGTGTGGACGTGGCTGCCGGCGGGTCGGGCGGGTTCGGAGGTGTCGGTAACCCCAGGTGCTCTGCTCCTCTTGCAGGGGAACCCTCCCGCTGGTCCGCGTCCCACTGCGACTGCTGCTGCAAGGACGGCAAGGGCGGCAAGGAGGGCGAGAGCGGCACCTCCTGCAACGAGCTGTCCAGCTCCAGCTGCGACAGCCAGTCCGAGGCCAGCTCGCCCCAGGAGACCGTCATCTGCGGCCCCGTCACCCGCCAGCCCAACATACAGACTCTGGACCGGCCGGCCAAGAAGGGCCCGGTGCAGCTGCTGCAACAGTCCGAGATCCGCAGGAAGAGCGACCTGCTCCGGACTCTCACCTCCGGCTCCCGGGAGTCCAACTCCAGCAAGAAGAAAGCGGTGAAGGAGAAGCTCTCCATCGAGGAGGAGCTGGAGAAGTGTATCCAGGATTTCCTCAAAATCAAAATCCCAGACAGGTTTCCCGAGAGGAAACATCCCTGGCAATCGGAACTGCTGCGGAAGTATCACCTATAGGCTCAGGGTGGGGAGAGCACACGACCTTAGTACCCTTAGAGCAACATTCTAAGTCATATGAAAATAATTCCCAATAATAATTATTTGTTAGGTCACACACACACAATCATCAAAAAAAAATCCATCTCTATAGTACTGCCTAACTTGCCTATTTCACCTTAACATGTATAGTCATAGGGTAAGGGTATTTTTCCAGTTGTGGAAGCACAATGACAAATGCTTTTATTTGTAAACTCTGCATCTCACACAAGCTGAACACCTCGAGGGCACAACCCTTCCCCACAGCTGGGGCAGCTGCTGCTCGGGGAGGGGCAGCTGGGGCTGCAAGCCCACCCGTGCTCCTGTCCTGGGTGGGAGAGGGTGTGCACCGTGGGGCCTGAGGGGTCTGGGACGTGCACAGTGGGGTCTGGGGGGTCTGGGGGATGTGCACACTGGGTGTCCGAGGCCTCCTGCTTTCCACCTGCTCCTTGTCCCAGGCTGGTTTGGAGGGAGGTGCACAGCTGAAAGCCAAGCTATGCCATGACAGTTTACCTTAAGCATGTGTATATATATATGTGCATATATATATGTGTGTGTATATATATCTCTCTGTGTGTATATATATATGTATATATATATATATCTCAATATATATTGCTTAAAGATTTTCTGTCTCTCTCCTTGTAACTGCACTTTCTCAGAAAAGAGCATTTTTTAGCAGTCTGTGGATGTTCTGTTTCTTCTTCAGGTCTTTGAGGGTTGAACAGCAGAAACTCCTCTCGCTGTCTCTCCCCAGCTCCCTCTCACTATCTATTTTCCCCCTTTCCCAAGACACTGCAAACACATCTCAGTGCAGAGCAGGGAACCACAGGTGGGGCTTTGTTGCCATCAGCAAAATATTCCATTTGGTTTTGATTATTTTGTTCCCCCTGTGTCCTCCCAGGGCCTCTTGTTGTGTTTCTCAGTGCTCCCTGGTGCCAGAGGGTTAACAGCATGATGATCCCAGTTGGAAAGCTGCAGGAATCCTTCCAGGTGGAGTGTGGTGGCAGGCTATGCTGTGCTGGGGGTTCTGATTTCAGCAGGCTGGCCAAGCACGGGTGGCTGAAGCAGGCAGGGCCAGGGGGCTCGTGGGCTTGTCCAGCACAGGAGCAAGTGTCAGAGATTATCCTCCTGCAGAGCCATGGGTAGTGCTCTGGCTGGCAGGGGATGGATTGCTGGAGGATGGGAGCAGCCTTTCCTATGGGAAGTGATGGTGCTGGTAACACAGAGCACTTTGATCCTGACCTTTTTAGCAACCTGCAGGTTCCAGGGCTTTCTTCCCTCTGAAGCTGTGGAGGCTGCTGTGGCAGGTGATGTCAGGTGTGCCCGTTGCTCAGCTGCAGATGATGTGCAGGTGTTTATTGGTGAGGATGCGGATTTCCCCAGCACAAAGGAAGCGATACTTGTCCAGAGTGATCCCCAGGCATGAGATGGCTGTAGGGAGGGGCAAAAAAACCCTCCCAGCAATGCATCTCCCAGTCTTTGGAGAACAGGGCTTGGCTGTGGGAGGTTGGCACCATTTCTGCTGTGGATTAGCACACAAGAAGGGTGCTGTTTGTCTCAGCAAACATGGAGCTTGGTAATGCAGAGGGAGGCTTGTGAAATAAAGGGATGATCTGGGAAATGCTGAGCTCACTGAGGAAACAGCACTTCTTGGGATCAGGCTCTAGAACCAACTCAGGTTTTAAGACATTCATCCAGCCATGAGTTCAGGCATGGTATTTGTGCAGCCCTGCACTCCCCTGCTCAGAAGGCAGGTTTTTACCTGGAACTCCATGTTTTGTAAGATCCACAGATTTGGTTCCTCCTGTTTTAGTTATTTTTTGTTTAGGTTTTCTTTTTTGTTAGTTTTTTATTGTTGTTGTTGGGTTGTTTTCTTTTCCTGCTCAACGTTTCCTGCATCCCTTGCTCTGGCACCAGGCAAAGAGAACTGGGGAACAGATGAGGCTGCCCTTCAGGGTTTCCAGATGAGTATGCTGGTCGGGATGGGTCATCAGCTACAGCCACAGCTCCAGACCACTCCCTGTCTCTCTTTAGTATCACAGATCTTTAGGCTATGAAATACGTGTGACAGAGTGGGAGAGCAGGCACTGGATGTGTGTGTGTTTTCCCAGAGTGGTGTTCAGGACTGCAGGATGATTAATAACTGTAGAAAAATTAGACCAAATGAAATGCACCCCAACGGGCTTGATTTATGTGGCCTTCACGTCTTCAGTTTTAGATGAAATGGTTATTACTCTCTAGTGCTACAGAAATTAAGGTCTTAAACTTCAGTAATCACAGGCAGGCCAAACCTCTAGGAAAGGCAGTGCTGGTGGCTCTGTGGGGTGGAGCAGGGGCAGCGGGTGCCCAGCGGTGGGGACACACGTCTTGGTCTGCACTGCCTGCTGTGGCACTGCAGGGTCTCCTTTGGGCTGCACCTGGCAAGTGTTTCACAAGGTGGTTTGGTGCAAAAGGGGGTTGTGGGCATGTTCCCAGCACCTTTACTGTTTGGACTGGCCAGGAGGCTCAGGGGGGAGAGGAGCCTGGGCTGTGGTGGGGGCTCATCGGAGGTTCTCCTGCCTGCTGGATGCTGTGCAGCATTCCCTGCAGCTGCTCCGAGGTCCCTTTCTCTCCCTCCTTGTCTCACTGCTTCCTCCAGACCACCACTATGTGGTGAGAACCTCACTCCACCAAAAAGCCACACTCTGGGCACTTTGCTCTGCCACCAGCAGGCAGGGGGGCTAAGAGGCTGCAGCCCCCTCTGCCCACCCGCTGGGACCAGGCAATGAGGGAAGCAAGGGAGATGGCAGCAGAGCAGGGGGGGAAGTGGTGAAGGGCAGCTGAGTTGTGAGCTGTAAAAACACTCTGCTCTGTTCTGCCTTGTTCCGGTGAATGAATCCAGGTCTACCCCTAGGGTATTGCTGGTCACTTATTGGTAGCAAGCCAACATGAAACTCAGTTAACAGGGTACTTTACTCTTTCTAAAGTGTCTGGGGAGCAAACTGGGCTTTGAGCTACTTTCCATGCACAACAGAGACCTGTTGAAACCAATTTGAAAACTTACATTGACTTTAGTGGGCCTGAGACTCTCCAGAAACATCTTTTCTCAAGAACAATGGGCACTTGCATCAGTGAGGAAGAGGGAAAGCCATTAAAATGTAATAACATTCACATCCCCTTACATTGCTCATGATATTCATCCCTTCTGCGTGGGAGGAGCAGGTCTGGCCATTTGGTGATGGGCTGGCACAGCCAGTTGTAGTTGGGTTGTACTACAGATGGGCTGTAGTTACTGGGGGCTGTTTGAGTCTTGCTCAAGCTTTGCACAGGACACGGGGCTGAAGGAGCGTTGCAGGCACACGGACCCCTCAGCACCCTCCTGCCCATGAGAGCTGCTGGACCCTGGGCTCAGCACAGCTCAGCCCAGTTCAGCCCAGCTCAGCTTCCCACTGGCCTGGGTGACCCACACCTGCTTTTGCCTTTCCAGGTCAGAAATGTCACTTTTCCAGGGAGCTTTGTTACATGCCCAAATGCCTCGGGACAGGACCCAAAGTGTCGGGGGAGACGAAGGGAGAACATGTGAGTTTGCATAGACTCATGGGGACCAAATTCATCTTTTTCCCTAGATCATCCACACGCACCATCTTGGTCTTTCACCGCTCTCTGGGGGACACGTTTTGGGTTTTAACTCTAGTTTTCCAAGTCCATTTGTCAGTTTTATTTGCGAAGCTGAGGGATTAAGGAGAAAACAAGGTTGATTCCTATTGGCAATGGCCATAACGTACCTGAGCCCGCCAGCCCTATCTCACGCTGCTCTAGAAAGGCTGGAGAAACCTTTCCAACTTCTTACCCTGCCACGAAGCCCTTTCCACCATCGTGGGTATGTGCCCGGGCTTGACTTTCAGAGAACTTTATGCAGTGGGCCCCATGTGTATCATGGTACAGAATAATTGTCCAGTCTTATGGATAGTTTATGCCCCAACGGGGTTTTGTAGATTAATAGTAAAAAAACAAAAAAGCACTTTTAAATTATTTATATTATAAAAAGACATTATTTTTCTTGGCAACGATATATCTTAGTTAAAAATCAGTTTATGATATTACAGATTTTAAACTATAGCAATGATAAAGCAAAGATGAGGAAGCAGACTTCAGAATTCAACAGACAGAACCTACCAGGGTGAAGCAGAGGGATGAGAGGGCCCAGATGACACCCCCCTGCCCTGGCCCCAGGGGAGAGGGGGACCAGCCACAGGACCAGACCCCAGCAGGGGGTTGGTTTGTACAGACATCCCCACAGTTCAGGAGCCAGAGCTGCCAGGGCAATGTTTTCCCAGCCAAGACAGGAGCTGGAGGGGGTTGTTTGTGTGGTCCATTGGGGCCTTGCTCGTGGTACATTTTCAGACCTCATACAGCACTTGATGACTTGGCTGAGGCCGAGTTGCTCTGTTGCACAACGATGTAGATTAAGTGGCACCCACTGAATTACCTCTCTACTTTCCAACGTGGTTCACTTGTACATAAGTGTCATGTCAAATTGTTTACAGGTTATTTTGTGCGTAATTGTGGGAGGAAAAAAAAAAAAAAAAGAAAAGAAAAAAAAAAAGAGTTTTAACTACAAATTTAAAGGAATCGATTTTGCTGGAAGGTGTTTAAAAAAAAAATGAATGTGCTTAATACAGAATAGACATCATTGATTATGGTCTCACATGAATGCATGTAACTCCGTGTTGTCAGTCCCCACCAGTGAGGTTATTGGCAATATTCTGCAGTCTGTGAATAGCAAATATGCATAAACTACTGTGACTCTGACAAATATAACTCGGTGACTGTTTCTACTGTGGTATGTAAAAGAAAAAAAAAAAGAAAAAAAAAAAAACCAGAAACAAAAAACCCCATGTAGTTTTAGCCTGCTGTATTTCCCTGGTACAAATAACTGGAAAGAACCAAACAAGTTGTAGCTGTGACCTGTGTGGAGCCATTCCTGCCATGGCACCTGCCAGGTCGCTGTGGGCCAACTGCTAAAAAAAAAATATGCCTATTTCTGGAGGCTGGTGGGTGGGAGAGGGAAGTGCTGCCAGTGCCTCCTGCTCCAGCGTCACTGCTGGCGGGAGGGATGGCCTTTTGTTGGGGTGATGAGGAGCCAAGGCACGTCCATCATTCCCCTCTGCAGGTCAGGGGTTGTCCAACGTGCTGGTGAAAAGTGCAGCTGTGGGTGTTGTAGCATTGGAAGGCTGAAAACTGCAGCTTTGTGTCTTGCCATTCCAATAAATCAGTGCATATACCCTGCAAGAGCACAGCCAAGAATGAATACGTTGGTATCCTTCAACTATCATATATATATATATATATATACACACACACACGTATAGCTACATACATACACACTTTCCCACCCAGCACTGGTTCATGTTACCCACTCCCATGCAGGCTGGAGATTTTTCTCCCTTGAAGGTGTTTTGTGGGGGAGGATTCCCCTCTTTTTATTTTATTTTTTTTTTCCTGGGGTTGGGTTGAAAAGTAACAGTTCAGTGGTCACAGGGTGACATCCTTCTGCCTCCCTGACTTGGCCAGAGAGCTCCTGATGCCATGATTTGCAAGTACTGTCCCCCAGCAGCAGTGCTGCTGGAAAAGCCATCAGTGCATGGGGGGTGTTTCTGCCAGAGCAGTTCTGACAATACTGCCAATACTTTTATTCTCTTGCCATTTTACAGACACCCTGGCAAGGGATGGGTTCCTTACAGCCAGTGCCTGCACCACAAATGGAGAAACAGAGGAGAAGGACAGAAGGAAGGCAGGATATCTCTTCTGGCTGTGGAGAAGCAGCCAGCTAAGGCCTTCTCCATGGCCACCCATCCCCAGCAGGGCCTGGGGGGCCTTGGGTGCAGCTTCAGTAGCTGCTGCAGAGATGGAGAGGGAGAATGGCTGTTGGGGTGGGAAGAGGCTGTTTGCAGGCCTCTCCCCCAGCAGTGCAGTTCTTGCAATGACAGATATAATCTGGGTTTATTGTCCTATCCCCTCCCCTGCACACAGCTGCTGGGGTGATGGGGTCTGGGTGCTGCTGACGTTGCTGCCCAGGTGCTCCTCACTCTGCCAGCCGTGGCACCCACTGCCCCTGCTCCGGGCAGGAGCCACCACTGGGGCTGGAAGAGTCAGACACCTGGGGAATTGCTCTCTTGTGAGGCTGAGCACCCTGGAATGGTGATTTTTTAAAATTATTATTGTTATTTTTAATCTGTGGTACTTAGCTGTTCTTCAGAGAAAGTGCTTTCCAGCAGCTCCTAACTGGGAGAAGGTGAAGGACCTGCCTGTGCAGAGCTGGTCCCGAATGGTCCAGCACAGAAGGGCTCTGGGTGCCGCGGTGTCTGCACAGGCCCCTGGACAGACAGTGCTCCTGGCAGCTGGTCCCCTCGGATGGCAGGGAGGGCTGCTGGCCCTGCTGCAGGCACACCTGGCTGCCACCGGCCCCGCTCTTGTGCCTGCAGAGCCGGGGTGATGGGGTCTGGGTGCTGCTGACGTTGCTGCCCAGGTGCTCCTCACTCTGCCAGCCGTGGCACCCACTGCCCCTGCTCCGGGCAGGAGCCACCACTGGGGCTGGAAGAGTCAGACACCTGGGGAATTGCTCTCTTGTGAGGCTGAGCACCCTGGAATGGTGATTTTTTAAAATTATTATTGTTATTTTTAATCTGTGGTACTTAGCTGTTCTTCAGAGAAAGTGCTTTCCAGCAGCTCCTAACTGGGAGAAGGTGAAGGACCTGCCTGTGCAGAGCTGGTCCCGAATGGTCCAGCACAGAAGGGCTCTGGGTGCCGCGGTGTCTGCACAGGCCCCTGGACAGACAGTGCTCCTGGCAGCTGGTCCCCTCGGATGGCAGGGAGGGCTGCTGGCCCTGCTGCAGGCACACCTGGCTGCCACGGGCCCTGCTCTGGTGCTGGCAGAGCCACCAGCCAGCATGGTGAGGCCGTGCCCATCCCAGCAGGTGGCCCTGCAGAAGATACTTGTCCCTGGCACTGGTGACAGCAGCCCAACACCTGCGGGACCAGGTGTGGCCCCTAAGCTGCCATCACAGCTCTCAGGTGAGCTGCTCCCACATTAAAGACCCCTGGCTGGAGCCAAGGAGATGGGGCAAAGGGCCAGGCCAGAATGAGAAGCTGGTCCCACTGCTGTTCCAGCCATCTCGGGGGGCTGCAGCCCTCGGTACCCTCCTGCCTGCTCCTGGGGGGTGTTTGAAGCCCCGAGTCCATCCCCGGCAGCGTCGCCCTTTGGGTGCTGCAGCTTGCAGAGCTGGCTGAGGCTGGAGCTGCCATGGTCATGCCCTCATCACCACACAAAGAAAACAAGTAGAAATGCTGCTCTCACCAATTGCTATTAGAAATGGCACAGGTTACTTCTCTGGGAGCCTTTTTTTCCCTGATGAGTTATTTTTGAGTTATTTTAGGAGCCGGTCCCTGTGGGTTGCTGGGCTGCAGAGCCCTGCTGGGATGCTGCACTCGTGTGCACAGACAGGAGCTTTGTGGCTGAGGGGCTTGGACTTGCCTGACCAAGTTAGGGGTTTTTTAAATGACTGCTTGTAATAAAAAAAGCTGAAGGTTTTTCCTTTCTTTTTTTTAACGTGAAACTGCAAACATCACTTTGTCTCACTTGAAAAGAAAATGTTTCACTTCAAACAGAAAAGAAATTAATGGTGACTTATTGCAACCGTTTTTTTGCTCTTTTTTTAGTTTGGATTATGTTTGGTTTGAACTGATTTTTATATTTTTTTTTCTGAAAAAAAAGTTTCAATCCTTCACCCTTGGAATGGCAATGTATGCATTTTTGCACATTTCAGCATGTCTCCTTTCCATGCTTCTTTTTCCCCCACCCCAGCCTGTTCCCCAGCCCCCCAACATTCCCCATCAACCTCATTTCCCCTTTTGTCCCAGGGAACAACACAACAAACTTGCTGAGTCTTTGGGAGGTGTAGGCAGCTGCCTGAGACTCTTTCCAGTCCCTGGGCAGAAAAATAAAGACAAAAATGAAAGAAACCAATTTAACATCAAAGGTTGTTCTGTAAAAAATTATTTGCTTTCCCCTTGGTGGCTCAAGAGACCAGAGCAGAGCTCAGCCCTGTACCTGTTCTGGTGCTTCTTGCAATGGTATTTAATTATTAGAGTACTTTATGTCTTAAGTCATGTTGGGGGAGTAGCCCCTGAGCAGCTGAGCTCTACAAACCCACCTGGTTGCAGAGGTGCCAGGGCTGCAGGCTCTGGGCACACACTGCTGGGTCAGCCAGGCCCTGGAGCTGGGGCAGCAGCAGCTCAGGCTGCAGCAGCAGCACCAGTCACCACGGGGACCTCACTGGGTGATCCACGTGGAAAGCAGGCGAGAGGCCCTTTGAGCCCAGGTGACATCAGACAACAATCTGAACCTGCCTTACAGCTCTATAACTTCAGGAGTTTATCCAGAGCAATCCACACCCCCGGCTGCACGCTGTGGCTCTGGCTGGTTGTGCAGCTGCCGCCCGCGGCAGCACCAGCAGCCCCGGGTGTTGCTGTGCCCACTTGGGGAGGTGGCTGTGGGAAGAACAGCCCCAAGGCATCACTTGGTCAAACCCCTCACAAAGGAGAGGTTCTCTCTCTCTCCCCCCCCAGATGGGACCCCAGCCCCCAGAGGACAAGCTGCCCAAGCTCTCAGTGTACACAGAAGGTCTGGGCTGGGGCAGCCACCAGGTAGTGCCTGTGTCACCCTTTGCTGGCTGAGTCCAGCAGGCCCCACAAGACACGAGGGTGAGGCACGGTGAGGTGACTCTGCCACTCATCCATGGCCTTGAACAGAAAGGGGTTGAATTATTACTGTGCCCCAAAACCAGAGCCAAAGAGGAGCTCAGCAGCTCGGAGGCTGTCGGGCGCTGGGCACACGGACCCGTGTCCCTTCAGCCTGAGCTCCAGCCTCTCCCCTCTGCAACAGAGGTGACACCTACTGCAGGGAGCTGAGCTGGTGAGACTGCCCCATGCAGGAGCAGGAAGCAGCAGAGACTGGTTCCTTGCTCAACCCTTCCCTCCCACAGCCACAGAGCTGAGGCTGCCCCGTCCTGCCTCCCCTTGGGCTGCACAGGAGAACTCTGGAAATACAGCAGGTTAGAAGCTGGCAAAGTAACACAGATCTGTATTTAATGCAGATGTTTCCCATGTTTTGTAGTATTGTTTTATCGAGAAATAAAAATCAACCAAAGACCAAAAAAAAAAGGCATTTGGTGTGGTGTGTGTGCCCCTGAGTGAGCCGGGTGTGCTGGCCTGGAGAGGGGACACTGGCTGTCCCAGGAGCTGCACCCCACTGCCCCTCACCCCCTGCTGCACACCCCCTCGGGGGCAGGAGGGGTGACCACAGGAGACTCAGCTGCTGGTCTCACTATGGCTAATCCTCATAGATTATCCTCACGCGCTGGCGAAGCACAGCCCTGGCACTGTTTAGATGAACAGTCAGAGAGCTGATTTCTTCAAAGCTCTTAGTTGAACATACACCTGTAAGATGCTCAGTACAGACGAGTCACCTGGCCAGCCAGAAGCCCATGGAATAAATAAGGGACCCTACATTAAAGCAACAAAGATGCTTCATCATCATCTCCCTGTCTTTCCCTGGTCTCTCTTCCACCACCAGGGCAGGTGGAAGAGGCACTTTGTCCAGTAAGGACACTGAGATATTAGCTCTTTGCTGCTGGCAGCACACACTCACTCCTGGGATTGGCCTGTATCCCACTCCTATATCGTGCAGAATTTGAATTTCAAGGCAAACAAGCGTTTCCTGTCACAAAAGACAAAAAATTATATACATGTATACATAAGCTGTTAAAGGTTCGTGAAGACTCCAAAGGAAACCACCAGCCCTGGTCCTTGGCCCTGCCCTGTGGTGCTGAGGGTGCAGCAGGGCAGGCAGCAGCCAGAGCCCTGCTCACCCCCCACAGCTCCACTCAGCTCAGGGCTTTCTCCACACACAAGCTTTAGTTTTCCTTCTCCATCTGGAACATAAGAATCAAAATACAAACCCTGCCCTGCAAACTCCCCACCGTGCTGGAGTGTGGGCAGCTGGATCACAAAGCCGTGGGTGACATTGCCACAAAAACCTGCTCCTGTGCCCATGTCCATGCCCATGTCCATGCCCATGTCCATGCCCATGCCCCGGAGCTGGGAGCACATCCAGCTCTGCAGCAGGGCTGGTGCTGTGCTGAGTCATGGAGCAGGGCTGCCATGGCAGACACAGCACTGATGGCTGACAAACCATCCCCAAATCCTCAGCATTCTTAAAGCACAGCAAGACAAACAAAACTTGAAGCAATTTACCTGCATGTAAATTAGCTGCCTCCCAAAGAAAAGCTGGAGAAAAATAGTTTCATCAGAGACTCATTAAAAATCACTAAAAGCATTAATACTATAAACATCCTCTCCATGGCATAAATTTTACATCTTTCCAGGTGTATTTTTTATTATTATGATGTGCATTTTATGGGAGGGGAAGGGGAGGTGCAGCTATTAGGATTATTTTGCCCCAGAGATCACAGCAACCAGTAGCGAAGAGGTACAAAACCCGTCTCATCCAGTTCCCAGTCAGGTGAGCCTGTGCTGCTCCAGGCTGCTAAATCTAAAACCCTTTATCAGATTTTATTTAGTCTTTACTGAAGCAAAACATTCCCCAATTTCAAGACTTAGTGCTGGCAGAACCAGGAGGCCAATCCCTGTGATTCCTGCCAAGGTCAGTTTACCCGTGAAATAGAGCTGGGGGAGCAGGAGGAAGCTCTGGGGGGCATTAACCCCTTGAGCAGCCCGGGGAGGTGTCTGCTCAGCTCTTCCAGCTGTGGGCAGGCTGGACTGACACCAATTATTTGCTGCACTTCAATGGAAACATGTTGAAGTGTATGGATCTGCTGAACACGAGGAGATGGGGCCATTTCCCCGTTTCCTGTGACGGGTGGGACCTGGTCTGTGCCCTGGTGGGAGCACAGGGCACCCACAGCTCGGTGCTAACAGGAGCCTGGCACAGAGGGGCCTGAGACCTCCTGGAGAGAAGGATCATCAGGAAGGGAGATGAACACCAGCTTCTCCACCCAGGAGAGGATGGAGGGAGCCAGGGCAGTGGGAGCCTCCATGTCCCTGAACTGTGCTCGTGGCAGGAGGGGCAGAGAGGAGGGATGGAGCTGACCCTCCCCCAGGCCTCTGACTCCAAGGTCCCCTACAACCCTCATTCCCTCCTCCTCAGGTGATGTAAGGGAGGATGAGCTGCAAGAGGAGCAGGCAGAGAGCTCCCCACGTGCCACATGCACCAGCTGTGCCCTTGGCCTCTGAGGCAAAGCTGCAGCCTCCTTCCTTTGCTTTCAGCCACAGGCATGAACCCCAAGTTAAATCAGCCCCCTGCTCTGGCTCAGTCCCTGCCCAGGATGTCTGACAGGGCACAGGCACTCCCAGACATATCCAAAGTGTGATTTCTGCTTTCTCTATGATCTTATCTCTCTTACTTGAAGCTGTTATTAAGCTACGTTAATTATTTTTTAAAATCCAATAAAGACATCTAATATGTGTAATTTTAATAGAAGAACATGTAGTTTAGTGATATTACCAGTGCTAAAATAAACGGTACTACTCATGTAGCAATGAGCTTTAATCTCATCATTAGCCCTAAAGAACAGGTCTTGATCTGTTTCTAATTCTTCATTAGGACCATTACACATGGCCCCCTTCTTTCCTTTGCCATCAGGTGCTCTCTGCCTCACTGGGAGCACTGGGAAAAGCCACAGAGTTTTGCTTACGTTGTGCTCATGGTGTGGGGGCTGCTCAGGGCCCCAGGGTGGGGAGCTGGGGCAGCCACAGCCAGCAGAGCCCCCCAAGAGAGGAAAACACCATTTTTCCTGTTGCAACCAACTCTCCTACAGCCCCTGAAAAGTTATCCTTGATTTGTCACTGGTGTTCATAACTGTAGGAAGAAAACAAAAACAAACCCCCCAAACCTGTCACTACATCACAGTTGAGCTCTGTCCACAAATCTGATCTATCGATCCAATTATCTACAGAAATCATCCCAGACTCTTCATGCATTTTTGAAGCTTTTAGCCACCACAAAAGATGGGTGATTTTCCCTCACAACTTCATATATTTTTAATCACTCACATCTTCATGTCATATCTAATAGCTCCCTTTATGTCTGGGGCAAGTGCACTGAACAGAAAACCCTCTCCAAGCCGTTCCCCCGCTGCTGCTGTGCCCTGCCTGGAGCTGCAGCATCAGTGCTCCTCCCTAACTCACAACCATGTTTATTTTTCCAGCACTGCAGATAAGAAATAAATTCAACTAACAATGCAGGACCAAAACCTGGCACTTTAATTGCAGCTGTACAATCCTCCTTCCCAGCAAGCAAAACACAAGCAAGAACATTTCCTTGCCCCCTTCCCTAGGGAACCAGGTCACTATTAGGGTGGCTGCTGGCCCTGTGCTACAGAGACCAGATGTGGAGCCAAGTGACAGCTTTTCACCTGCTTTAAACTTCCAGGGATGCATTCAGGCACATGCAGCCCCCTCCCCTCTCCTGGTAGGACAACCAGTGCATCCTGGAGAAGTGTGTGGTTCACACTGCCCAGGGTACATTGGGACCTGGATGCTGAACCCACCTTCAATGGAATAAACTGAATTTGTTCCCTTGGGTGGTCTCTCTGACAAATATTATATCATCTTGTAACACCTACCCTGGTGAGACACCAACCCTGCTGTGGCTTGTGGGGCAACAAGTTACCTGCTCTGCACCCGGGGCTGCAACGAGTCTCCTGCTCTTCCAGCCAGAGCTGAAACAAGGGCAACAGTGGGAGGAGCAGCCAAACCCCTTTGTAATTCCTTCTTCTTCTTCTATGCCCTGAAACAGAAAAATAGATATTCCCCTTAGATCTACCTGATGGGAATAGCAATGCTGTTCTGCTTTTTATAAATGCCTTCATACTGTATTTAAGTTCTTTCTAAAAGGACCAAACAGAGGAGCTCTGTTTGCCAGCTATCATTTCTCCAGGCAGACCAAATTTTCATCCTGCAGTAGTATTTTTGCAGTGTTTTAGCTGATCATCTCCTCCAGGTTAAACCTGCAAAAGCATCCCAGATCATGTATTTAAATGATAGCAAAAAACCTCCCCTAACTCCTTAAAGTTAATGATCTTCATTTTCATTTTCCGCATATTTCTCTTCTTGTAATAGCCCTGTGCTAAATCTTCATGAGATTTTTATAGTTTCACTGAAGGAATATTTGCATAATTATTAGTGCATAATCTACTTTAACGGTCCCAGTGATTTTACTGTTATAGCTAAATGTATATGGTGTCAAATTGAAGCATTAAAGTTCTGGACAGTTCCTGGGCAAATACTGTGTCTGAGCTGGGGGATGAGGAGCTGCTCCCACCACAGGCAGGGGGGTGAGGAAGGGCCCTGAGCACCTTTGAAAGTGGAGAAAGGCACATCTGGGGTAGCAGCCCCAGCCTTGCTGAGCAGGAGGGACCTCAGTGGGTGTCCCACCCCACGGGACACAATCCCCCCATCCCTGCACCAGGGACTGCTCAGTGCTCAGCCGTGGGGCTGTAGGGGCAGGAGCTGATGGCAAGAGGCAGCTTTGGGGTGAGGGTGTTACTGGGGAGGGTTTACACCAGTGGGATGGCCTTCTCCTCTGGTTTGGAATCCTCCCCATGGGACTGACATTAAAGTGTATAAAAAGGATCCCCTAACATAAGAAGAGTGAAATGTGTGGATGCTGTGATGACAGCAACTATAGAAGGAGGCAGCACAGAGTGTTTGAGGGGAAGCATCAAGCTCCTGCTGCTTTCCAATCAGATCACACTCTCTCTATGAAACAGCATTTCTAGAATTTTTTAGACTGTTCTAATAGAAACTGATAAATGTTCTCCTCAGGGCTTGTCAGGGACAGTGGTGACTGATACCATCTGTAGAGGCAGACAAAAGTGCCCAGCACAGTGTGATGGATCACAAAACCCAAGTCTGAAGCTGATCTCTACAAAACTTTAAAAAGTATTTAAAATTCCTACAACAGCAAATTAGGTTTAAATCATACCTCTTTGTGGAAGCCACAGTAAAGACCTTTTGACTCATAAAAGCTGGAAAATAAATAAGAAAAGAAAAGCATCTCAAAATCTGTAGGCAACAATGTGGTGTGAGTTTTGGGGCAAACTGCTTTTTGTGCATTGTTTTAGAAAGTGTCATTATTCAATTAATATTATTTAAATATGAACATGTTTTAATTGAGAGACTCCCAGGCCTGAGCCCAGAGGCTGGGGGTGCCTCTTCCCTCCCAGATCTGAGCTCAAGCCCAGAATTAAGCTCTTAATGCCTTATTAACAGCAGAGAGTTATGAGTAGAAAATGAGTTGTTCTTCAAATGATATATTACATTAAATTGCCTTAGGTATTTTCCAAAGGAAGTTAAATATCTCCACACAGCTCTAGACAGCAAAAGCCAATCCAGAGGGATCAGCTGAGCATCATCTTCTCCATTCAAGGAGCCCTGCACTGGGCCTCTCCCTGCCCAGCTGCACCTCACCAAAATTCTCCACTGAAATCCAGGAGAATCCCCTCTCCAATGGGCCCTTTTATTTGGTAGGAGCCACATCCCTAAGGAGCACCCTGTGTGTGTTACGCTACCTGTGCTGCTCTGGGGGTTTTCCCAGGACCCTGCACACTCTTCCCAATCTGTCCTGGGACAACTCAGCTCATCTGTTACCCTCTCAGACGTGTGGGCATCAGCACTGAAGTCTGTGACTTCATTTCTTCAAGCTGAACCTGTCAGAATGATGTGATTAAGTGTTGCTGTCACGTTCCCAAACGGTGCAGACTGTAACCCTCAAGTTTTTTTCAACAGTTTTGATGGTACCTTATTTCCATAATAGTAGATAAACAACCCTGTACTACAAGGCTATAGTTTCATTGATTGTTCCTGGCAACCTTGTATATGGTGACAGCTCCTGCAGCTCCAGTGATTTGTCACTTGGAGCTGAAGATGCAACTCTTCCCTCTGACACAGGCTCACGTCTTACGTACAAACCACTTACCTTCCCCATCCCCAAAATAAACACACACAGAACATAAAAGAATCTGATGCTTCATTCCACCTGGTTCACAGGAGGCCAGTGAAGTGCTTCACCAGGAGTTTGGGTGTCAAACAGTGCTCAGTGCACTGGTAGGCAGGGTAGGGGTTTGATTCCTGTATTCCCTTGGCTCCTGCCCCACCTCAGGCCCTGGCTGGGACCAGGGCTTCTGCCTTGGGACTTGAGCAGCTTTGGTGGATTGGAGGAGAAAAGAGCCCAAAAGGGAGCCTGACCTGTGCCTGGGGAACCTTGGCTGCCTCCAAGGGCCCTGTCCCCTGTGGGACAACCAGAGCAGAAGGTGAAGGGGTCAGTGTGGGCTTGGCAATGTCCCTGGGAGCCACCACCACAGTGGTCAGTGATCAGTGATCAGTGTCCTCCTCTGTGAACGATGCAGCTGTAAGAAAGTAGGAAATAACTTCTGGATAAATAGATTTATTGGTGCAATTTGGTTTTACATGGCTGGAGTGGTGTATTGATGAAATATTTATAGAGTTTTCCTTTGAAGCAGTGGAACAAAAACCAGTTAAACAATATGTGGGTCTTCATTAGTGCTATTTCACATTCAGGTTTGTTTTCTGTCTCATCTTGTCCCTTTGTTAAGTTAGCCCTTATGATAAATTAGCCCAGATCATTAATTAATAATTACCTCTTCTATAGAAAATCAGATACATCAAGTTAGCACTACTGGTTATGAATTTAAGATTATGTATAAACCTGGATGTGTTTCTCTGTCATTCGACTATTCATCCAAACCCTCAGCAGAACAGATAATAAACCATTTCATGAACAGATGTGCCACTTATTCATCCAGTTCTATAATGATAATGAAGAAAATTTAATCTGGAGTGTCTATGGAAGATGATCTAAAGGACAGATTGGTATGAATAATAAAGACACTACAGAAGAATTTAAAAACTGACATGAAAAGGCAATCATTAACTACCCTACAATGCAGCCTTTGATAGAGCCTGATAGTGTGTAAAAACAAGAACCTCTTGGGTGCTGGACTCCACAAGGAGCTACTGCTGCTGCAGATGTAAATGCTCTAAATTGCTTTTGCTTTAAAGAAGTATAAAAGATAATACCTGTTACAGCTGGAAGCAACATCTGACACTGCAAAATGCTGAAAACAGGTTGAAGAGAGGTTGGAGACTTCAGATACATTCAAGGTGAGCAGGATAACATGCACAGCTGATTATTTATAAAAAATAAATAAAAGTAAATAAATTAGAGAATGCAGAGACAAATGGAAATTTTGAGCCAGCTTGCTCTGAAGAGCAGTGCTGGTCCCTGCTCCCTCCTGCCCTGCCCCATGGGCACCTGGTCACGGCCACCACTTTGCCCCTCAGTCTGAATCAGACTTGTTAGTGCAGGAAAACCCAAAGGGACCTTGGTGTGAACAGATATTCAGGTCTGGATGAGCCACTGCCTGTGCACACAGGACACTGTCCTTCCCCAGGGCCCGTGTCCCTGCTGCTCTGCCCCACACGTCCTTCCCTGATGGAGCCAAAGCTGTTCCCTCTAGAAAATCACCCTGAGGGGAGACAGCCCCATAACAGTAAGTGTTTTTTCAACAATTTGTCAACAAAGAAGTACTGTTTCTAGCACCTGAAATATTGCCAGCCTCTCTCAACATCTGTCACAACAGAAGCAGCCACAAATTCTGGCTTAAGGAGATGGGGAATGGGCTTCAGAGGGCAGCGTGGAAATGGGGCTTCCCTTTGATGTCAGGTCCTTGAGTCTGAACCAACAGGAGCCCCTGAGGGGAAGGACCCACACATGGGGGCTGAGCTCCCCATGGAGCTGGGCTCCCTGGCTGTAGCAACCAGGGGCATCTCAGGCAGCTTCTTCACTCTTTGGTTGCTTCTGTGCTAAATCTGGGGTCAGGTCCTAGTCTGTGAGCTTTCCTCAGGTTGCCTGTTGATTCTGATGGAACTAGGCTTTGCCTAGTCATGGAGCTCTTGGCAGACACATTTCAGGTTCAGGTATCCCCCCTGCTCAAGCTCACTTGTGCCCGTTTCCTGGCCAGAAAGACACTTGGGGTTCCTGCTCTGCCTCCTGCAGCCCCAGGTGAGCTGGGAGAGGCCACCTTGCAACAACAGTTGTCAGAGATTACACTGGGGACTTGGGAGGGCTTTAAACCCAGGAGAGAGATAAGTAGGAGAATCATTACCTGGTTGTTGTCCTTGATCCACGGGAAGCAGCTGCCCCCAACCAGCAGCATCTAACTCAGCTTTGCTGGAAACATGGAGAGCCACCAGCATTCCTTAGTTTCCTTGGAGATCACTGTCAGATCTAAAGCTCCAACATGAAACAAAAACAGAGAGGCACCAGAATGATGTACATGCATATCAGTTCTGTACCTTTTCTAGCAACCAGCCTCCTGTGGAGCAGGTTTTAGCTCTTTGTGCTCAATCTCTGCTTCTCAAGGACTAGCATGAAGTGGTCAAAAGGATAAGTATTTAATCTTCCAGTGATGGAACAGACATTTTAATAGTGAGATTCTTTTATTCTTAGGATACCTTCAATAAAGGATACACATCTTCCCAAGGACAAATTATCACTTGAGCAGCCCACAGCAATTTGTCAATGAGGATGACCCTGAGACTAGTTAAAGTTCATAAGGTACCACATGAGTCACTTTTAGGAAATAACAGAACTATTTCTCTCAGTGACACAAGGTGAACATTTCAATAGCAAATTGGGATGAAATATTATGACCCAAGCTAAGTCAGAGATGAGCAGATGAAGGATCACAGTTCCTGCTCATTTGGGAAGCAAATGTGAGAAGATGTATTTTAAGTGCTTGAGAGGAAATCTGGTATCTTTGGTAACAAACATATAAGGATATAAGGGAAGACCATCCCAATGATTTTTATTTGTTACTGAAGTCATGGAACTGGAAAAGGCAATGAATAATCCCAGAAAGCATTTTAAGCACTCTTCTTTCCAAGAGCTGGTAGGTCAGGAGCAGATGTTCCAGCAGCCATCACAGACTGTACAACAGCACATAACAAGGAGTTGTATGAGGTCTGTTCCCCTGCCTGAGGAACATCCCATGCTGCCCAGCACCAGCACTGGCTCAGGGTGTTCCCAAAGAGCCACTGGGGTCTTTCTCTGGCCCAGGAACAGGCAGCAGAGCCCTGGGGAGCTGGGGGCAGGGATGGGCAGGCTGCACAGAACCACACGATGACACCTGACAGTGACAGAGCAAGAAACTGTGGCCACTGATCACACAGGCTCTGATGGATTGCACACACTCTTAAATATTATGGGGGAATGTTTTTCATCTAGTCAGGAAACTTTAAGCAGGACACAACAGACATTTTTCTTACAATATTAACAATTTACCATCTGAACTTTATCTTCTCCTTGGATAATAACCACTAGACACTGGGTGAAGGAACAATTGATTTAAGATCTCAATCAAAAGAAAGCATTCCTCTTATCTGTGTAGCCAAGCAATGAAGAAACAGTCATCTGGGGTTATTGTACATTTCTCAGTCCATTAAAAGCACAGACTCAAGATCTATATATGGAATGCAAGACGTTGGCGGAAATGACTCTTGAAAAAATCTTTAGTGCTTAAGAGCTTTGCAATCTCTGCCTCTCCCTTGGTTTGCAAAAGGTTTACAGAAAAATTCAAGGGTAAAAACTTTCTTGCCTCCTTCCCCATGTTTTGCTTGATGATTTAATTGCTACTCTGATAAGGAGGGATGCAGAGCACAGGGCACCTTTGCTGCTGTCCCTCTGCAGGTGGCTGGGGACTCCTCACCCACTCTGGTGCAAGTGCAGGGAACTTAATCTGTGGGCGTGGAAATAAGATCCCAGCACCTTAGTGCTAATTTGAGTCATGTGTTCTGAAATATTTGCCACTGTGCATTTATCAATTACCCACCCCTGACCCAGCAGGTGACACGAGGCTCTCACAGCCAGAGCGTTTGAGGTGGCTCCTCTCAGTCTCAGCTGCTGGAGGAGGAATTCATCACAAAGTAACACATGAGAAAAGCACATCAGGCTCATTCTGCACGTGAACACAGGGTGACTGCAGCTTGAGATGCACAGCCAATGATGAATGACTGATTTCAAATGAGACCAATTTGGTAATGATTTTTCCCCACATTCTGCCATCTCTTGTAAAGTAAATACTGATGTGAGGCAGAGATGGCAAATACAAATTATTCTGAGCTTTAAATCACAGTATGTTCATTGACAAAATAGAAACTCCAAATCATTTTTTTCCTCCTCAACTTATTTATAGCAGTTTTTTTCAAGACACAGCTTACAATCTGTTCACCCTCAATTGATCTTACTGAGGATTTCCAAAGCAAGACCCTTGCTCTCCGGGGTCTGCTCTGCTGTCAATGGATGCTGCACTGTTACCAGTCAAGGCTGTGTTATTGCTGATCCAGGGCAACAGTTACAAGAGCAAACACAGATTCCAGCTGTTTTAGCATGGCAGTACATATGCCATGGTAAATACAGTATGTTCTGCTAAAATACACCCTACCTTCTTCAAAAGCCATCTTGAGTGGAAAAAGAGCCAGGCACACGCATTGCTCACCTATGCATTGGGTGAGTGTGAGGCATTTCTCTAAATAACATATGACATAAACCCAGAAATAACCATTAACAGAAAGCTCAGGGGGTACTTCGGGCTGCAGAGAGCTGAGCAGCACAGCACCCTGTGCTGGGCTGCAGAGCTGAAGGTGCTGTGCTCCAGTGGGACTTCTCCAGCTCTCCTGCTGGAGGAGACGTGATGGCAAACGGCACAGATGGCACCAACACTGACCAAGGGCACCAGCCTTGGTGTGACACCAGCTCCTCCAGACTGCACCAAACCTTCAGCACAGAGCAAGGTGGCTGAGGAACCTGGTGCAAGCCATGTTTATTTTTAACACGACTGTTCTGTGCAGATAATTGTGCCAGGCTGAGCGCCCGGCACACCGGCTGCCTTTCTATTCCAGTTACCATGGTTGCTAATACTGAAAAAACTGCCTGAGAAAGGAAGAGAATTGTTCTCCTCATGCTGGAAAATGTCTCCCTGGCTCATTCCTGCCCACATAGTGCAGCAAGGCTGCTGGGCTCTGCTTCAGACGTGAATGCTGGAGAAGACCTGCCCAGCTGGGGCTGGAGATGGAGCCGGCTCCTCAGGGTTTATCACTGCACTGGCAGAACAAATCTCCTCACCTCTGCTGTGGTTCTAGGCAGGGAGAAATCCTTCCTACTACAGCTGCCAGCAGGCATCCCTGGCAGAAAAGGCAAGTGCACTTGCATCCCAAAGCATCTGATCTGCCCCAGTAGGAGCGTGCAGTGGCTGGCAAGCAAGAACAAGTCAAAAGCCTGGAACAGCAAACCAAGTGCAGCCCCAGTCCCTGCTCCTGGAAGCACAGAGCTCTTCTGTCACAAGCAAAGAGCTCTGCAAGGTTTTAAGAAATGATCAGCAAAGCAGTATTTGCAAATACGATGGATTTGAGCATAACAAAGTGAGCTGTTCAATGGCCTGAGCCTTAGTCCAGCTTGGCAGCAGCATTCCCTGCCCTGGGGAGGCTCATCCGTGCCCAGAGCAGAGCCAGCTTCCCAGGGGGATGGGCACCTCCAAACCACTGGTGAGACACTCCATGGTCCTCCTTGGGAACTTCTCATGTTATTGCTCACATCTCAAAGAAAATTATGAATATATCCAGGAAAAAAACCATATTTCTACCGAAACGGATTCTTCCTGTTTGCATAAAAACATTTTGTCCCACCTTTCCTAGGCACCTTGGCGTGCCATTCCCTGCTGGAATTCCTAGACCTGATATTTTGAATGCCTAAGCAGCTGTTTGGAAGCCACTGCCCTGCAAGCTCTGTGGTTTTTTCCCCCTGTATTTTCTGATACACAGCTGAGCAGAAGGCACCACTGCATGTGGGACCTGCAGGCACACACCTGGGCTTAGGCAGGAAATAACACACTGGAAAAGGTCCCTGAATGTATCCAAGAGCAGAGAACATCACACATCCCAGCTGCTCTTTGAGCTCCTGCACTGGATGCTCCTCCTGCCTGTCCACCTGTCCCCAGGCTTCACATCCTTACTCTGTTGTTTTGCTGACCCTGTTAGTGAGCAGCAGTGGGTGGGCACACCAGGCAGGGTCACTGGGTGCTCAGCTCACCCACCAGGCCCTGGAGCTCTGCAGCACAAGGTGTGACGGGCGGTGGGTTTGGCCTGGAGCTGTTTTGTCCCTGTGCTCTAGAGAGGTCAGCTGTGGCTTCACCGTGGTTCCTTTGGGCTTTGGAGGCTGCCAACAGAAAGAGCAATAAAAGTGCCTGCATCGTTGACATTTCAGTGACAAAAAGCCACAGAATTAAGGCTCACCTGGCTCCACTGTTTCCCACTAATGAGGATCTGGTTTATTGCTACCTATTAATAAAGTTATCCATCATTCCTCACAAAATTTGGTATGAATTCATGTGGAAAGTCATTACAATAGTCACCTTTCATCATTCTCCTCTCTTTATGCCCATCCAACCCAGCTGCAGAAACAACACAGCCTGATGCTGGTGCCACCAAACATGGATTGTTGTGGGACGAGGTGGCCACGTCCAGGGGACACGTGCCAGAGGGGACAGGGAAGGTGAGGACACGGGGACACATCTTGTGTGTATGCAGAATCCACTCATCCCATTAGCTCTGTAATGACAGGCTGGAAAGAGCTGGTGAGCACTGAGGCTGCCCCACCACAGGACATGGAACAGGAGCAGGCAGGGCTGGGCTTTGTCCCACCTATTCTCCACCAAAATCCCTCTCCACTAATATCCCTGGTGAACACAAAGGAACATTTTAGACTGGCTATTTGATGATGATGATGATGATTATTATTATTATTAAGCTTATGTGAGCAGAGGCTCCTTTTCAGAGATCAGGGCTCCCTGGGTAGAAAAAGGACATTGACATCTCTCTTCAGACATCCTGAGACATGAAAAGCAAGTTACAAATAATGTGCAATCTCACTGACAGTGGGTGAGAAGCACAGGAGTGTGGAGGGCACTGGAGAGCCAGGGCACTGAGTGTGCTCCATGGGCAGCATTTCTCCTGAGCAGACCAAGCAGGGTCTTAGGACTGACAAATATCAACAGAGCACTGGTTTCAGTACCTGCCAGCAGGAGCAGACATGGAATGGGAGCAGGTCCTGACTGCTCTCCCAGCTTTGCTTTCATGCTTTTAGTGAGATTGTATGGGCTGCTTCTGTAATTGGCACTCTGGGATAAAAGCAAAAGTAAACTAATCATGGGCTGAAGAAGGAGAAGCTTCATCATGTAATGGATGTGCACCACATCCTCACAAAGAGAAGGGTTCAGTGGGTACCAGAGCTGAAGAGGATCTCAGGAAGGGATGCAGTGCACATGCCTGCGTTTAGAAGTTCCTTTGGCTGCCTGAATTACTCCGAGTTGCCAGCATATTACCTTGCAGTAAGTGCCCTCCTACAAAGAGGAAAATGCAGCAGATACTACATTTTGTGCAGGGTCAATAGAGGATTTAGTGCTGCCCCCAGAGCCCAGGAGGCATCGCTCGGGCAGGGGCTGCTGGCAAGGCCAGAGCTCTTCACAAACTGCTCTTCTGTGATAGAGAAGTCACACTTCTGAGCAAAGGGCACTCCATTCCCTTCTGCCCACCAGAAAAATGTACAATGCTTGCAAGTGAGCTACAATATATCACCTGATCCTGAAACCTTCCTTCACGTGGGGTGTGCAAACTGGGTTCTGCCCCAGCGTGTGAATCCAGCTGGGATGGACTGGGATCAGCAGCAGCACCAGCCCTGGAGCCCCTGGTCCCACCCCTCCTACCTGGCACAGATCTGCACCGTGCTGGAGTCCAGACACTAATAAACAGTGATGACACAGCTCCAGAGGTTAAAATATGAGGGGAATAAATAGAGAATAGCCACAAAACATTGACTGGGAAACAAGCTCAAAGTGCTTTTATAACTGTTACTCAGGCCATGAGATACTGCTGTGTTACAGTGATAAACGCAGCCAACCATAAAAATATTACACATTTGCTTTTTAAGCACCTCCAAGTATTTCAGCACAGCAAAATTTTCTGTCATTATCATGGGAAACCCATCCCTGCTGGACCTGGTGTCATCAGGAAGATGCTGGAGCTTCACTATGAGGCACCAGAGCGAGTGTTTCAGAATGACCCGAGTGCAGGAGGGAGGCAAGAACACACTGCAGGGTACAGGTTTCTGGCTGATGACTTCACATTGGCTGATATTCTATATAATCCTTGTTTTTCCTCTCTCTGGCCCTAGGGTGGATTGGAGCAGGGTGGGTTGGTACATCAGTACTTGCAGGCTGTCACACGGGTATCTAGGGACCAAAATCCAGATGTTCTTACTCTCATCTTCCCCTTTTTGTTTCTGCCTCCTTGTTTTATCCAGATGCACCTCAGCTATTCCTTGAAGCTGTATTCAGTTTCTGATGTATTTTCCATGAGCAAAGGGGGAAATTATTTTTTTTTCTTCCATCAGCAATTTTCTACAGTAAATAAGAAAAGGAAATGGAAAACTTCATAGGAAGTCCCAGACTGATGAGGCTTTTTAAGCAGGCTCAGAGCTCAGGCACAAGGCAGGTTAATCACAAACCAGTCATGTTGAGCCAGTGCAGAAGGTGACAATTCATGGCTAGAATAAGGAAGAAGGAGAAATTGAATGAAGTGAGAAGGAACAAGAAAAGCCTGAGCATGAACCACCAGGTACAGGAGAGTCAGGATGTGACAGCATTGAGACTATCCAATAAAATTAAGAGTGGCTGTGGGAAAGATTTCCTTTGCATGAACACTGTGATCTCATCCTAATGTGTTTGCAAGAAATCATGGATGATTAATTGGATCATTCCCATATCCTGCTCCTAAGTGAGGCACTTAAAGGAAATGGTGTTTCTATGGCTGCCTGACCTACAAACAGCCTGTCAGACACTCCAGAGGAGCTTCGGGATGAAAAAGGACAGAGCAATGAGCAGTACATTTTAAAGAGACAGGCAAAAGAGGCATCGGTCCCTGTGTCCCCTGAAATATGTCCCATTCCTCAGGTTAACACTTTAAAAATGCATGGCATGGAAAGGTACCTCTCATTTAACAAAAGTAAATAACTACATTCCAACACCAGGTTCCTGTTGCCAGAAAGCAGCACCTGCCTCACATAAGGAAGCCTTTTCCTGCAGTGTTGGTGCTCCAGAATGGTTAATGTGATCCTTGTTCCATAAAAATACATAGGATGCATTCCACTGGGAATCCTACACACAATCCTGCAACCATCAGTACTGAGAGACTCAAACCCCTTTGTCATTTCTCCTCTCTCATTTGCCTACAAGTGCTGCAAGGTAGAGCCAAAAAAATAAAAGGAGGAACAGCAGAGCTTGTGGTGCTGGGGGCAGCCTGGCTGCTCGGGCTGGGGGCAGCTCTGCCCACCCTGCAGCCTCCTCATCAGCAGTTCAGTTGAGGGTCACCAACAATGTCCCTCTGTCTAGATCTTCAGCCCCAAATATTTCCAGTTTGGGGGGATGGGAGCTGGCTCTCAGAGCACCTAAAAGCTGCTTCTGTGTGATTCTGTGGCTGGTGAATAAGCAGAAGGAGGGGTTGCTCTCACCTGAGAACACACAGGTAAGCAAATGCTTCCTACTGGGTCCAGAGCCAAGCCAAGCCAGGGGCATTGTATCTGCTGCTGGAACATCTGGAGAGGGCTTAAATAGCAACTGCATTGGGTAGTCTCAGAGTACAGCATCCACCTGCCTCCTTGGGGGGGTCTGTCAATTCTCAGAGCCAGTCAGGGCAGAATGAGCTTCTCAGAGACAAATACTTAAGAGAGCTGAGCCAAAAAGGTGTGGCTTCAACTTGTGAGTCATTCTGAAACCCTTCCCATCAATCCGTGACTTCACTGCAGTTCCTCAGCATCACCAACTTCTTCTCAAGCTGCCATTGATTTACTGCTCCATTTCTGGGTGGCTTGAAGAGCTTTCCCTCAGCATAAACACTACTTATTTGAAGAAGAAATTGAATCTAATGAGGACTCTTCTTTTAATTTGCAAAAACAGAGAAAGTTAAAAAGGGCAGAGAAAAAACAATCTTCTGCCCAAATGTGTGACTGATTCTTTTTGACATAGCAATGGTACAATAAGCAGTTCCTGTAGTGAATTAAAGAAACTAGCAAAACCACAACCCCTTTCCTGCTCCTGCATCCCAGAGGCACATCAAAAGGAGCTGCCAGAGTCTCCTGTGCTGAGCTGGGGATGTCACCAGGCAGGGGCTGACACAGGTCACAGCTCCATGTTTGGTACCAGGGTTTGCTGTGTGAGATTCCACACAAACCAACTCAGACCACAGAGATCACGTTACCAACGGTGATTTTAAAATGCTTTACAGACATGAACACAATGAACCTTGCCACCACCTCCCCTTTTTGCTCTCCCATATGTGACCCAAGGTGAGAGAGAGCTCACCTTCCCAACCCCATGGGGCAGCAGGAAAGGCTCTGTGTCCCACCCTGGGACATCTCCAGTGAGATGGAGCAGGTTGCAGATCTCCAGCCTCGTGACCTCAAGTCGTACTTTAAACCATCAACCCAAACCAGCGTCCTGCCCCTTTCCCAGCAGTCCCAAACCAGGTGACTCTTGATCTCCATCCCTCATCCCTCCTGCATCACCATGTGCTCCTGTTTTCTGGGAGGATGGATCCAGGTTTCCAAGTGATGCCCCCCAGCACCACACCAAGCAGCACTGGTGTGAAAGCATAGGAACCAACCAGCTCAGAACTGGATTCATGTGGTTCTCATCTGAAGCATGCAGAGACACCCTACTGTGTCATTTCCCACTAAATACAGGGTGCTTCTCTGCTGAAGTTATTTGCCATTTGCCCACGTCTCTACATTTGCATTCTTTGTTCTTGCATTATGACTGGAATGAATTTTCATTTGTACATTGTAGAGAAACCTTTCAGTCATTGGGCAAACGCTGCTGCTTGTTTCCTCATCCAATAACTCAAAAGCAGAGACTATAATTTTCAAGTGTAAAGGAAAACACAGTTTTTGCAGATTGTGTTCTGTGCAGGGTAATTCGAACTGTCTCATTTCCTCCGCTGTGGGATCCTTGATCATCGGTTTCTTCTTTCTATTAATAAGCTGTTCCCAGTAACACTGAAATTTAGATTCCTGAGTGTCACAAAACTAGAAGGGAATTACCTTGAACTGCTTTTCCTCAGAGCTCTCCCCTACCTGCCATTCCCTGAGCAGAGGGCGATGCCAACAGGCCAGGGCTGGAGCCCGGCTGTGCCGCGGGGACGGGGTTGCAGTCACTGGGCAGCTGAGCCCGCTGTGCTGTGCACTGGGATGTCACACTGTGCTAAAATCCCTTGTTTGGATGTTGTAGCCTCCACAGTTCAAGATAGGACTCACTATAACAGACTGTACTGTTCTTTTCTCACAGGTGTTTCATTAACATGAGCCAGTATCTCTGAATATTTCCCATACCAAATCATCCTTTCAGCTACTGAAGCCAACGTCCAAGTGTTTAAAACTCCTTGTTCTTGTTGAAAGAGGACAGAAAGAAAGGATAAAATGATAAAAAACAAATCTTAGCTTTCCTTCAACTCCTGCTGGCACCATTCAAGTCTTATCTGGATGTGGGATGTGAAAAAGCTTCCTACTAACACTTGATGTTTATTACAGCTTTTCACCTTTTAGGTCAAGCTCAAGGCAGGGCTCTGACCTTCACACCATACAATTAAATGTTAAAGCAAGGGACACCTGAAGTCCAACAAATGACCTGCAAACCCAGGGCAGGTCTGCACCAGGGCAAGGGGCAGGCAAGGGATGGACATGTTACACAGAGGGAGAGAATTCCACAGTCAAACCAAGCAGGGACGTGGCTCCAGGAGACCCTGAGCAGGGTCTGAGCACCAAGAGTCGTCTCCATGAGGGAGCCATGGCCACAGGAAGGCCCAGCTCCCACCCGCTGGGGCAGCAGGCAGCCCCAGGCAAGCCTTGGCCCCAGAGCCCCAGCAGGGGGTTTGATTAAACCCAGGAGACCAGATTTTGGTCACCTGAAAAACAACCACCACCTCCCCTTTTCCCTCACAGCTCTCCCACACACACATCTGCCGTGCTCAGACTGGAAAATTAAATCACTTTTCCCCTCAGCTGGCAGGAGGTAACTCCTGAGAACAACATTTTACATGAATTAACCACTTCAGCAGAGCAGCTGCTCAGGGATGGGGACTGCAGGGGCCATGGCTGTGGGCACAGCCAGGTGTGTCCCTGCCCTGGGGACACGATCACTGGGAGGGAGTGCCCGTCCAGGGGGAACAGAGCACCTGAGCACCTCCCAGGGCCAACCTGAGACCCACAGCTGCCCCATGGCAGGGCTGGGTGATGTTACCACTGCACAACCTGCCCAGCTGGGCTGGGGATGATCCCCAGGGCTGAGGATGCTGCTCCCAGGGGGAGGGCACAGGTGGGCCCACCACCTATTTGGCAGTCTCAGTTTCCTCACTCCAAAAAGCCCAACAGCTCAAGTTTACCATTTTGTAGTGCATTTTGGGGCAATAAACTAAAGGTCTTGCAGGGAACTATAAATATTAATTACTCTCCACATTGAGGCAACTCTTCCCCTGTCGTTCAGCAGCACGAGGCTGCAGCACTCCCTGACAAACACCTCCCTTCTACCTGTAATTCACACATCCAAGTGTCACCAAAGCACGTGGACTGTCTCTCTCATGTGAAATGAAATGTCTCCTGACACATGCAATGACTTTTATCTTCCTGGAGATGCAGCTAATGCAAGCTCACAGGTCACCTCTCGGTTGAACGGGCATTCAGGTGCATTTCCAGAAACATAACACTCCCTTCCCAAAATTAAAGCTATTCGCTCTTATTTAATTAATGTAGTCGTTTTGCTGACCTCCTCTCTGCATTGTATTTCCACTTACCTTGTGCCTCATTAAACTTGCATTAAGTTATCCAGCAGCCAGTGCCTTGTGCTCAGGTTGCCAGGAACTGATCTGACAACAGATTGGAAACCACCCTGTAAAATAATAAGCAGCTTTTACTGGAGTTATGGAAATACCCAGGTCATGTGAAGCAGGGCAATTAGCAGGGAAGCACCTGAGGTCCTCACAGGGAGAGAGAAGATGACAGAGTTATATCTGCTGAGGAGAGAAAGGGCTGGTGACAGCTCTGGGACTGGGTGGAACGGGGGGAGCTGCGGCACGACCGCCGCCGCAGTTACTGCCGCGCTTCTTTTTTAGTCCCTGGGCTGAACTGCAATCTCGACAGCATAAAACATTTATAGAAGCACCCTGCCTCATCTATGCCAGCGTTATAAAACATGGCCTTTTGCAAGTGTCCCTGCACAGATTTGACTCCACTTGTCAGCAGCCAGCTGAAATTGTTCCCCAGATAGAACCAGAGGGCTGAGCGGGTCCAGCCCTGCCCATGAGGTGAGGACACCAAGAGCCCCCCAGAGCACCAGCTCCACTAACACATGCCTTGGTGGCTGGCAAATGTCCTCCTTGGACCTGGTCTTTACCTGGAGAAAGGATGTTGGAGCAATTCCTACCTGCTTCCTCAGGGACTGGAAAACAGACAGGACATGTGGGGCACTCACAGACAGCTCGTGGTGTCCTGCACTGCTGCAATAACACGTTGTTCAATTGGCAATATCAGCTCAGTGAGCAGGGACTGGTCTGACAAAGGTTGAGCTTTGACAACCTCTCACATCTCTAATCTTTTGAAAAAATATGTTCTGATCTGAAGTGACTTTACATTTTAGAAGCTGTTGCTCATTTCTAGAATAAAGAAGTTCCAAAGACAAACACAGTCCAAATTACAGTGTGATAACGTCTCAAGGCAACGCTCTGGCTGACAACTCCAGCTCAGAATCCTGAACACTGTTTCAGGAAAATTTTTAGAATTTAAGATTTTCAACCCAACTGAGTGAGAAAACAGTTGACATCTCAGAATCATCCTGCCCATCTCTCCCACCCACAGCCCAGTGTTGTTTCCAGGAATCTCTGTAGGATTATTTTTAGCTACCCATTTTCACAGAAGATCCAAGTCCCAAGCATTCAAGCTCACTCACATTTTAAAAAAACCTGTTTAGCATTCAGGACAGGACCCGAGGCCAGGGAACAGCAGGCACTTCCACAGAGCTCTCTGCAAAGCTTTCCAGCAGAAGGGGCCCTGCCCTGAGCCAGCCTGGCTGTGTTTGCAGAAGTTTTAACCAGGTGTCACTCCCTCAAAGACACCAGCTGGTAGAAACAGTTCAGAGCAAGGATACAGATGCCTTGGGTGAAAGCCTGGTCCACATGAGGTCCAAGGAAACCCCCCAGACCCAGTGATTTTAACAGCCCTGCAATTTTGTTCTTCCCATTAGTCTGAGAAGATTGATGTCACTTTGTAGATGTGAATAATAAAAATAGAGATGTCTTTTTTTTTTTTTAGCCCTCTCTTAAAGCAGTTTAAATGATGGAACAAACATATGGGCAAATACTCCCTAGTGCTCTTGCACCCAGGAAAACAAGACAGCAGAGCAGCAATCAGAGCAAGAACAAATCAGCACAAAATTATCATCATTAACAGAAATACAAGCAAGCAGACCAGAAGCAAACAGTGCCAGGAAGGCAGAACAACAAAACAAGTCCAACCTCTTTGCTGTTGAACCAGGGATCACATCCCCAGCACTGGCACTGTGAGCAGAGCAGGCTCATGCCCTCAGACCAGCGCTGCAGACACAGAAAACCTGCCACCTCCCTCCAGCATCCAATAGCTGGAAGATACAGGCAAAATTAAGAAAAAGATAACAAATGTTGTGGCTGAGGTGCTCCCCATAGGTGACACTGTGTGCCACGTTCATTGGGCAGCACTTGGTAAGAGGTTTGATCTTTCCTTTGATCTAAAGGAAGGAGGACCAGTCTCCCAGGACCTCTGGCAGCACCAGCTAACTCTGTTCACCCCAAACACACACCAGTCAGTGGCACTTCCTTCATTCAGCATCAACCCAGACCCAGCACCTGCACCTTCCCAGCACCCCCGAGCTCCCCCACACCAGCACGACTCGGGCGCTGCTCCTCACACCGACCGAGAAACCAGCGAGTCCCCTCAGGACGTGGGGGTTCTGGGGAGGGAACCAGTGTTCCATGCTCCACCTTTTTGCAAAGAGCAGGTCCCCAGGAGAGCAGCCATCAGCCCAGGGAGGATCTGCACCCTGGCCCAGCAGCTGAGCATCCTGCCACACGGGCACGCTCAGTGCTGGTGACAAAGGACACACCTGAGAGACCACCCACCTGCTTGGCAAAAATGTAAGCATTTACAAAAATGACCCAAGTGTTTCTGCAGGAGCTGAGAGCCCAGCTGAGCTCCCAGGAAGGCACAGGCAGTCCTTGTGGTGCCCGGAGCAGAACCTCTCTGTGCCAGCAGCACCAGCGCTGCCCGCGGCCCCGGGATGTCACACACGGAGGGACAACAACCCAGCCTGGTGCTCAGCAGAGCTGGTGTTGCTTCCCCTTTCATCTACGTGAAAACTGGATTTATGGGAGAGGACCAGGAGATATCTGAAAGTGGCCCATAAAACTGGAAGAATCATCTTTTTCTCTTCAGCAACTTCTCACAGCTCTGCTGGGTGCTGATTTGCAGTTACGAGCCCAAAATTTTCTCTCTGCTGTTTACGACCCTTTTACTCATTTCTGTGGCAGAGGGGGGTGGGTTGGAGCGCGTGCCAGCGGTGCTCTGGTTACTGGGTGTTATTTGCTCCAGGGACTCCTTGCTATGCACCCTCTGCTGCATTAATGCTCTATTAGTGCTGATTGCCTCTGCGGGGAGTGGGGAGGACTTCTGTAACAAAGTGCCTGGAAAATCCTTCTTGAGCCTTTGATAATTTCTTTGTAACATTTTCCCCTTCTTTCACAGGATATCGGTTTGACTTTGAAGTTAATTCCAGTTCTGTTGTTGTCACTACTTTCTATTTCTACCTGAAGTTGGACGTCTCTCGTGGGGGAGCCACCGAACAGCCGCTCCTCCTCGGGTCCTCCTGAGCACCTGATCTCCTCATTGAACCTTCCAGTTGTTGACAGCACAGCCTGAAACCTCACGGAACTGATCTGCAGGCACCCGGTGCTGTGAGGTACTGCTCAAAGTTGCTGCAAGGAAAAATGGTTGGGGACCAAAGCTGCTCAACAGCCACAAGGCACAGTGGGAGGTCAAATAAAAATAACAAAAGAAAATTGGATATTGGCCCAAACTATTCTGAAGTCCGGGTGTTTCCTTATACCATAGGATCAGTAGGTTTATGAGGCTGAGCTGAAATGAATGGATGTTTCCCAATGAGGTTTCATAAATTTCTTCTTCATGGAAAAACTGAAAATAATCAAAAGGACTTAATGGAAAATTGAAAATGAGGAGCTGAGGGGTCTTCTCACACCTCTCCTACCTGGAGAGAGCAGCCCCTCTATAAAACGACTCCACATCCCCTGCAGTAACATTTGCTCTGTAACTATCACCCTAATTGCTGGAATTTTCATTGTGATTAGAAACAGGATGTGTACTTTAAGTGCCCAATAAGAAAAGTTTAATGAACTTTTTTTAACTTTGAAGATGACTGTGAAGCCTGGGAGAACTCTGAGATGATTCTGAGAGGATTCAGACAAGCTGCTGCAGCTGCTGCTTTGTCACTGGGGGCAGGTCAGAGCCCCCCAGCACCCAGCCCTGCAGGGGGGACTCACTGAGCTTCGGATTTGCCCTTTCCAGCCCCTGCTGCCCCAGCCCTGAGCTCTGAGCTCTGCCCCAGCCCTGAGCTCTGCCCCTGAGCTCTGCCCCAGCCCTGAGCTCTGCCCCTGAGCTCTGCCCCAGCCCTGAGCTCTGCCCCTGAGCTCTGCCCCAGCCCTGAGCTCTGCCCCTGAGCTCTGCCCCAGCCCTGAGCTCTGCCCCTGAGCTCTGCCCCAGCCCTGAGCTCTGCCCCTGAGCTCTGCCCCAGCCCTGAGCTCTGCCCCTGAGCTCTGCCCCAGCCCTGAGCTCTGCCCCTGAGCTCTGCCCCAGCCCTGAGCTCTGCCCCTGAGCTCTGCCCCAGCCCTGAGCTCTGCCCCTGAGCTCTGCCCCAGCCCTGAGCTCTGCCCCTGAGCTCTGCCCCAGCCCTGAGCTCTGCCCCTGAGCTCTGCCCCAGCCCTGAGCTCTGCCCCTGAGCTCTGCCCCAGCCCTGAGCTCTGCCCCTGAGCTCTGCCCCAGCCCTGAGCTCTGCCCCTGAGCTCTGCCCCAGCCCTGAGCTCTGCCCCTGAGCTCTGCCCCAGCCCTGAGCTCTGCCCCTGAGCTCTGCCCCAGCCCTGAGCTCTGCCCCTGAGCTCTGCCCCAGCCCTGAGCTCTGCCCCTGAGCTCTGCCCCAGCCCTGAGCTCTGCCCCTGAGCTCTGCCCCAGCCCTGAGCTCTGCCCCAGCCCCGAGCTCTGCCCCAGCCCCTGCTGCCCCAGCCCCCGATTCGCTGGCATTATCCGCGGTTCCCTTGGTTCAAAGCTCACTGACGTTACCTCCCATCTCATCTCCCGCCCGGCAAACACAAAGCAAGGGCAGGGGCTGAATGAAGCGGCTGCTCAGGGCAGGAGCAGCAGTGACGGGCAAACAAACACCCCAAGCACAAGGTCGGCCCCATTTCCAGTTGTCGACGTGACACCCAAGGGGTCTCCAGCCCATTTGTCTCCTCCATGTGCTCTGCAAGAAGCCCCATCCCTCCATCACTGGGATCACACTGGTGTCCCTGGGGTGTCCCGGCCTGAGAGGGGACCCAGAGAGACAGCAGAGGGTGATCCGGGTGATCCAGCTGCACTTGGACACCAGCTCAGCCCCTGGGGAGGTCCCAAAGGGACAAAGGTCTTTTTCTGCAGGAACCTCCTGTGCTGCTGGGGCTGGAGCTGCTGGTTTTGTGCATTTGCAGGATGCAGATAAGAAGGGCATGGAATTGGAATGTTATGCTAATAAGAACATCTGTGTCCTTAAATCAGCACTGAGCAGCTGGTACATTTAAAAGAGCCCCGAGCATGTCTAAACACTCTGTAAATACAGAGTTAATATCTCCCGAGATCAATTTATCATTAATAAGTTATAAAACCAGGATTTGATCCACACTGAAATAAAAATAGTGGGGGAAAAAACCCCTATTCTTAATTCCATTTTTTCCCTCCTAACATTTCGTGAAGTGTTTCTTGTATGACCAAATCTCTTCAGGGAAAGCAATTATTACAGTTAAGATGTGTCAGGCTCTAGTCCAAGCAATAGCTTGAAATGCATTTTCCAGTATATTTTGTTCTAAGTTGGGCATACTAGGACTTGACTGTAATTCATATAACAACAACTTTCACCATTAAAAATGTACATTCAACACTGGCAGTCACTGGCATTTCAATAAGCCTTGGACTGAAGATTTCTGTAAGAATCCCTTTCGGTTCTGGGGGATGATTCTCACCCATCAGTGGTGTCATTCTGATCAGAGACTGTTGTTAGCAGTTACAGAAAATAAATTCAAGCTGAACTAAGCAGTTTGGTGAAAGTGTAGCCAGTCCCTGTCTTAGGCTTCCTGGATCCACAGACTGGTGACTGCTTCATTAAACATGTGGGTTAGGCACCCTGTAAGCTCAGGGAAACTGTACCATTCAGGTAGCAGCCAGGGTGTGCAGGTGGCATTTTGGTGGATGTTTTGTATATCTGTGACACTGAGACACTCCCCTGCATCTTTGCAGGTTGATTTTTTTCCTCCTGCTCCTCTCTTGGTGGAACACTTTTCCCTCTCTCCAGCAGTTGCCAGCCACACTCACAGGCAGCAAAGTACCCAAATAAACCTTACCAGCCACCTTACAGCCCCAGCACTCCCCTTCCACGTGGGTCCCATCCTGGAAGATGAGCACTGCTGTCACAGCCGAGGGGAGTCCCAGGTGTCCTTGTCCCACAGGGGCTGGTGCACTGGTGAGACATCTGAAAAAGGGGGTTGTATTTTATTTACGATTGTTTTATTATGGTCCTAAGCTGTGTGTGCATGATATTCTGCTATAGAAGGCAAATGCACATGATAATTTGGAATTTTATCTGGATCCACCCTGCTTGGAGGAGGAGAACTGATACATAAAACGTGCCAAAGCCCATTAGGTTGGGTTATGATCTTAAATAGCATCACATAAGAAATTCAGAAGCGAGGCTGAAACCCCCAGAGCACGTGCAGTGACTGCACAGCAGGGTCCTGCCTTTGCACTGACTCTGAGGCAGCTGCACAGCTGCTGGAGTCCCACTTGCTCCAGAAGGCACCTAACATCTTTAGCAGGGCAATAGAAACCCACTCCTATTTATAACCCACTGCTATTTATGTGATTTATGGCTTTTCACTCACCTACATGGCATGAACGGCATTAACACCTGGCAGAAGTTCCTGTAAAGGCTGGGAAAGTCATCTCAGGCAATTGTCCACAGGCAACTGGTTTGATGAATTTTCTGGAGAGCACTGCCCTGTCAGTTGGCCTGGCTGGGGGAATGTTGAGGAGTTTAGTTTGCTTCGCTGACCTTGGGGAGCAAAGGGAATCGGAGGCTTAAAGAACAAGCTCTGAAGTGTTAAGAGACCCAGCAGCTTCCAAACAGCATTACCAGGGGAACAGCTCCTGGGGGGGCCGTGGCTGGAGCAGGAGGTGGGCAGAGCTGGTCTGTTGCCCCCAGGTCATTTACAGACTAACCACAGGGACGTTCCTCAGTAGCTCTTTGAAGGGCTCCCTGGAGCTGGGCTGGAGCCCAGCCTGTCTCCTGGCACTCACCCTGGTCTCTCAACACCCACCTCGGCTCTTTCCTGCAGCAGCTGGGCAACCTCCTGATTGCTCTGAAGGCATGAAAAGTTGTCATTGCTGTTTTCTATCAGATGACCTGGAGAACAACCCTTCAGACTAGAGAAGTGACGACACCAGTGCTGCAGAAGCTGAAGGACACCTGCACCAGAAACCCATCCTACAGATGGGCTGCCCCAGAATGGAAAATCTGAGTCCTTTTGCTGTTGTAATCCAGTGATTCCCTTCCTTCTGGCTCTTCTTATCGATTTTCCCACTGACAGGGCAGCTCCCACTTCCCACTCTGCCTCTGGCTTCCAGGAGTGATGATGCTTGAGCCTCCTAACCCCTCCACCCATTCTGTGCCCCACTCCAGCAGCTTTTGTGACTCTGGGGCTTCCACTCATTTGATGTTAACCACGATGGTCTTTTTCCTTCCCATTTCAGCCCTAATATATCTTTATAAAAGCTGTTTAGATGGATACAACTGTATAACTGCCTCTTTATTGCCAGTCTGCAGGCACCGAGGTACAGCCTGTGCATTTGTAGATGCTTTGGGAACCCACACTCTGCCCTTGCAGGTGGGTTTTATTGGGCCATTGATATATTCTTACTGCTACAACATTCCTTTGCCTGTAGTGGGGTGACTCAGTATCATTTTTCTTCCCCAACATATGAGACACTTTTTTTGAAACCTTAAAATTTTCTGATCTATTCTTTTCACCCAGCAAAGGTTTGGTTGGTTTTTTTGTTGTTGATTTGGGGTTTTTTTACTCCTTGTTTAAAAAATTTTTGGCAGGTTTAACTGAGGTCTTTATTAAAATTTCACTGTAATTCCAGAGGGTTTATTTGGTTTTATATTGATGTAAGAATGAATAACTCTGCTTGCCCAGGAAAAACTCTTCTCTTTCCATGTTTCTTCCTGGGAGAATAAGCAGATTAGGAGAAACTAATCAGAACTGAGCAAGGAAATGGGGCAAAACCAGCCTTTTTCTAGCAAGCTGGGAATGTGTGAATAAGGATGAACAATATAATAATTTTTCCCAAGCAATATGAATAGGACATTTTCCTGGCCAGAAACAGAAGTTCTTGATGCACTGAGATGCTTTATACTAAACAGATGATGTATATTGGCTTGCATTTACCATTTATTCTCTCCTCTGCTCTATCAGCTGAGCAGCCCAGCATTAGAAGCCAGCTTGATTTTGTGCATTTCCTTAATATTTGTAAAAGATCTTACCCAATTATTAACCTTTCATTGAAAAAAACAGGCTAAACCAGCCATCAGGTAGATATCAAATGGAAGAGATGAGCTGATCTCAGTTGAAAGTTTTTTTAAAGAGTTTTATACTCAGTTAAAACTCAGTTAAAACTGAGTATAAAATGAAGCTATTTTTCTTCTATGCAAGTTTCCTGCAAAGCTCCCTCACTTCACACAGTTTCTGCTGGAGATGTAGAAGTTTCAGGAAGGTTGGGAGATGGTTTACCTGGACAGCAGATGGGATTGAGTCCAAACCCCTCAAACAGTGACCTTGCCCTTAACCCTTCAGTCCGCAGGGTGTTTCTGGCCTGCTGCTCAGTGCTGCCTGGCAGAGCTTGTGCCCACGCTCTGGAGAAGGTGCAGGCTCCAGGGAGCTCCTGGGATGGCTGCTGGCAGGGAGCTCCTGGGATGGCTGCTGGCAGGTTGCTGCAGCCTGTGCCACCTGCTGTTCAGAATGGAAAGGGTTAATCAGAGTCACTCCCTGTGCTGCACAACAGCTTGGCTTGACTGAAAGACTTGACCCAAATAATAATTAAAACAAACCAAAAAAGCATTAAGTTTTATGATTCTTTTGAGGGATAAAAGCAGTCCTAGTTTATAAAGGAACACAACTGCTGATGAACAAAAGTCAGCCCTGCCAGTACCTGTTGTGAGACAACCCTGGTTTTAACTGAGCTCAGTGCAGTGTTTCCAAATGCTTTAAACTTCAGAACATACCTGCACGTTGCCCCTGAGGAAAAGCTCCCGTGCTGAGTTACTGCCCACGAGGTCACTGCTTGCGCATCCGAGCAGTCAGTGCTGGCTCTGGACACCAACCAGTCACCTGCCATTAAACCCTGTGACAGAGGGCAGAAGGAACAAAGCCATGACATGTGCAGTCTCAGGAGCTCCTGCCCCCTGGCACTGCCTGCTGGGGCTGGGCAGCCGGGGCAGCTGGGCAGGCTGGTGCTCCCAGTGCTCCCAGTGCCGGGCGGGCTGGTGCTCCCAGTGCTCCCAGTGCCGGGCAGGCTGGTGCTCCCAGTGCGCGCCGCGACGGGCTGGCTTGCTGGCCCGG
>NW_009953803.1:1439338-1453966 GCF_000747805.2 Chaetura pelagica
TTCCCCCCAGTGCGCGCCAGCGTGCTGCTCCCAGTGCTCCCAGTGCCGGGCAGGCTGGTGCTCCCAGTGCTCCCAGTGCTGGGCAGGCTGGTGCTCCCTGCACGGGGTGGCAGCGCCTGCTTTGCTGAGGGGAACCAGGATGAGCAGACATCCAACACGAGTTATTCGAAAACTGCTAGTGACATTGTTTTGATCTGAGAGAAAACGGTGCTTTCCCAGCCCTCCCAGGTGATGCTGGGTGTGCTCGTGGTTCTTTTCTCCTTCTGAGGAGTTTTGTGCTTTGCCTCCCCATGCAGCCCTGGCTCTGGCACCTGCTCTCACATTTACATTCTTGGCACAAGGGAAGAAATTCTGCTTATTATCACTTGTCCTGGCTGCCTTCTATTGTGATATTGTGCTTACTACAAGAGTTATTTGAATTTCACATTCCATCACCAGAAGGCAGGAGCCCCACAGTAACCACCCCTGGTGAGCAACTCACCCACAGCTCTGCAGCTCCTCTTATTTGATTTTTTTTTCTGTGCTCAGCATCAGATCTTCACACTGGATGCCCCAGCATCCATCAGAGGACAGCTTTCCACTGCTCCCCCTGAGCACAACTGCCTAAGGAGGGAAGCAGGAGCCAGAAAGGCAGGCAGTGATGTGTGATCCATCCTGCTCTGAGGACCCGACCCCCTGCCCGACCCACAGACTCCTTCTGCTCCTCCAGTGCTGCCTTGGGCTCCTCAGCCCCTGCCACAGAAACAGAGAGCAGGTTGCTGACATTCAGTTGGCAGGAACCAGCTGATGGCCCTGGAGACCCAGCTGATGACAAACACCAAGGAGTCACATCTCACAGCACAGGGACACCCCCACATGAATCCCCTCAGGTCAGGGGTCCCATCTCTCGTACCCAAACCAACCTTCCCAAGGCAGATGCTTCCCAAGATGTGCCTGGGCAGGGTGCTGGGGATCCTGTGGGAGATTGGACCAGGCAACCACTTGAGGTTCCTTCCAGTATGGGCTATTCCATCTGATTCTAAATACAAATCTCTAACTTGGTGGTTTTTCAGGAAAAACAAAACAAGAAAGAGGCAGAATCAATAACTAAATAAGAAAGAGGTCAGATCATCAGTTTCAATATTTTACTCACTGACAAGAGGTATCAACTCTCATTGATGTTCTATAATATGTATTTAAAGAGCAGATGATGCTTTACAGAAATCTTTGGAGTGAATTAAGAAAAAGAACAATCCCACCCATGACAGAAAATCTATTTTTCTTTGCCATATTTTTCTCCTAGGATGAGCATTCACATTAAGAAATGAGGCATCACAAGGTTGATCTCCTTTCTGAGCTCACCACTTGTGTGCTCATGGAACAGTCCTACAGAATTTAATTGCAAACAATACAGTTTTGATGGTGTATTGATCATCTTCATATAATTTAATCAAAAGTTCTGTTTGTGCTACAGAATTCACAACCAGATGAAAATTATTATTTAATACTGACATTTATTTTGAATTTAAGTTTAATTCCACAATAAACTATGTGGTACTGATCACAAAATACCTACAGAAGCAGGGCTATTCAGGCAATGTTATCTTGGTGCTATAAGTTTTCTAAGTGCTGTACAAAAAATCTAAGTTGCAAAGGCAGCCACTTATTTCCACCTGTGTGTGTCTGTTCCCATCCCCTCTGGGAGCCCGACAGAAGCTTCAGGATCTTTGGGTAAATCTTCAGAAAGCATTCAGGGTTTAAAGAAGAGGTTTTAGGACTTGAGTCACATTTTCAAATGAATTTTGAGATAAAGTTTTAAAATCCCACAATACTTAGAGTGCCTGAATGTTTATAACCACTGACTATTAACTCTTCCCTTGCACATTTTTGGAGGAAGGTGGTTTTGACAATTTGATCTGAAATAGCACTTTGAAGCTCTTTTTTTTTTTTTTAAATAGAACCTCAACCCTCAGTGTGGCCCCCGAGGTGGAGAAGCAGCACTGGGAGATGCTGATCCTGCTCCTGGGCTCCAGAGACACAAACCCCAGCAGCAGACACAGACCCAGGGTTTAGCTGCAGTCCCTTGAACTGTCAGATGTGCCCCAGATCAGGCTCCTCCTCCCATCTATCACATTATGGATTCAATGAAGTCACTGAAGAAAATCATTGAGACTCTTGCTGCCACATCACCTCCAAGTGACTCAGGGGTTGACTGGGGGTTTTCCCTGGCTCACACTTGCTGTGGGTGCAGGAGCCCCCTGCTCACCCTCTGAAATCAAAATTCAAGCTGAGTTTCTCATTTCCCAGAGGAAATCTGAACTTGGTGCTTTTGTCACCAATAGATTTTCAAGTGCCATCTTCCAAGTTCTTATTTTGGTTTAAAAACAGGAAACAAGTCTTAAGTGCAAATGCCAAGCCATAACATTTTATCCAATATATCTTAGTATTTTCTCTTTCTCAGCACAAAGCCCTTCACAAAACCCCTGTGCTTCACAATGGACTGATGGCAGCCAAGTGTTGTGGATTTTGAACCTGATAAGAACTCCATTAAAGCCCTGATGGGAGCCAAAGGGAAAATAAAAGCTACAAAACCTCAGCACACGTGGGATGCTTAAGTGCAGTCACACCCTAGGTGACTGGAGGGGCACTGGAAGCAGTGGTCCCTCTCCTAGGTAGTTTTTCTATCAGGTTTTAAGTGGGTATTGATTGCAGCAGGGCCTTGAGAGCAAGGGCAGCCCTGCTGTGTGGAGCAGGACCAGGCACCAGTCCTGCCTCCCTCTGCAGGCACTGCTGGGTCTGCTCTGCAGGGGAAATGGGCACAAAAGGCTCCTGTGGAAAGGAGACAAAGCCTTTACATGTCCTGGCAGTTTATTTTGCATCTCTATCACAGAGGCAGGCTTGGAGCCTGTCCTTTTCACCTGTACAGCATGAGCTACCACTCCTAATCTCATAGGCACATCACCAAGTCACATCACTTTTGGGCCAAAATATCATGTGATATTTACTGGAGTAAAATCCGTGGGGACCGTGCAGATAGAACCCCTGCATTATCATGCTCTGTTGCTCATTGTAATAGTATATTATTGTTCTATAGATGAAGTTCATCACTATCAAAATCTTAAAGATTCATTCTACTGGCAAAATTCAGTACAGTCAAAATCTTGGCTATTTATAATCCCAGCAGTGCCCGGGGCTGACAGTTCATCAAGAGGCAATTGGATCTGCAGAGCCCCACTCAGCACCTTTTGACTCCCAGCAGTCATTTTGTGTCTTGATTCAACTGAAATCCACGTAATGGGGCAGCTGTAAACTTGCCTGAAGGCTGCAGGGACTGTTTGAGCACCTTCCCCTGAAGTGAGGGAGGGTAGAGATAAATTACATATCTCCACCGTTTTTCTAAGAGATACATAGAGACAGAAGAAGCTCAGACAAGTTCCCTGCTCCTCAGCACAGGACGTTTGGAAGTGGAATGTTGCCCTGGTTGTCAGGAGCATCGGCACTGAATCTGGTTTTTTCCCTTTCTGGGGACTGTTGCTGCTGCCATCGTCACACCCCCAGAGCAGCTCTTGGCTTGTGCTCATGTAAGGAAGGGAAAATCAAAGTGGTTAACACAGGGTGTGTGGGTTAGGAATTATGTCCAGGACCTTTGGTGGAGTTTTTCCTTTCCTCTCCTCTACATAAGCTGCGAGTCTGTGATCTGGTAGTGATGTTTGTGTGGATGATTTTGACCTATAGGAAAGGAAACGTGTATATTCTGAGGTTAACAAATAGGAAAGTGAATTTGATTAATGCAAGAGTCACCCTCCTCCTCCTCCCCAGAATCACCAGGGGACAGGCACCCACAGAGGAAGGGCAACCTCTGGGTGTTCCTCTCCCCACCCGCACGGCACCCACAGCCTGAGCTCTGAAGGGGCTTGGCAGAAGATTAATCACTCATAAGACATTCATGTTCTGCTTTGTCAGCCGTTTGGGACCTCAGATAAGGGCAAAGACCTGCCAGAGCATTGTGCCATCCCTCCAGATGCCTGCCCGGGGGTCTCGGGCGCAGCTGTGCGGGCAGGGGCTGCTGGGGGAGCTCAGCTGCTTCCTGCCTGCTTTTCTCACCCTGCATCTGCTTTTCAATGTGGGCCCCGGGACCTGAGGAGCCCCAAAGGCTCATGCCACCCATTTGTGGCTTAAAACAATTCTGCTGATGCTCACTCTGGGGGCTGGATGTCTGCTTCAAACCGGTGTGAAAACCCTGGGAGCACAGGGCTGGGAGGGAACACAGCAAGGAGCTCACCTGCCACGGGACAGCTCTGATTTCCTGCCTTTCCCATTGCTGTCCCTAAGTGAGAAATATTTTTGCTACACTTTTCCCTCTTCATAAAGATTAAGTTAAACAGGTCCATAGCAGTAATTAAAGCATATTTTTTCAATTTCTTTTCTAAAAGGCATTTTACAAATGGAGCTTGACTTTGTTTTAAATCATCTCCTAATAGATTGCAGAGGAAATTTCATGATTTTCTTCTATCCTGAAGTGACTCAGTGATGGAAAATAGATATTAAACCAAAAAAAAGAGAACAATTTATTTATCTGCTCTTGCATTCCTTTTGCTTTCATTTGCATGTGAGCTGTTTGGTTAAATGGTGGGACAGGGAGGGTGTGAACACTGCTCGCTCCTTGTTCTGCTGATGTAATGACAACTGGAGGATTATTTCTTAATTTTCAGAGTGGTAAGTGGGTAATTATTGTCCAATTAGACTTGCTATTAACCTCTCAGTATCTCATTTTGCCATCCATAAAAGGAGAATAACAGCACTTACCAGTCTCACTGGGATATTGTGGAGATTTATTAGTTAATGTACATACAGCACAATGAAAATGGAAAGCACTGCATGTTGGCTAGAGCATAATTATTAATAATGAATTGTTGTCAGCACTCCTAGCATGGTTAGAGCCTCAGGAACTTGGTGTGTGATTTGGTGCCTGGCAATAGGGTGGGCCCATAGGGGTTTCCTTGGTGGAGTTCAGGTCTTAAGCCTGAGGAGGCAGATGGGGAATCTAGAAAGTAGGATCTAATGAAATGACAAAAACAGGTTTTCATTGTTGCAGATATGAATGTAGCTATACTTAATGAAAATTGAGTTTAAAAAATCAAGTATAAAAGAACAATGAATTAGCAAAAAAAAAAAAATCCCCTAAAAGGAAAATTAATTAGCTGGGAAAAAACCTGATTAAAACTCTTGTTAAATCCATTGTACCTGAGCAAATACCTGTGTCACATCTTGTCCATGACCATGGTTCTTCAGAAGAGAGCTTTAAGTGGATGCTGGAGAGGTGACCTGTGTCACTGAGCAGCATCAGAAGCAAAGCTGCTGGTGCAGTGACTCATGAAGCAGCTCAGAACTGCTGCGAGTCCCATGCTAATTAACAGGTATCAGGGGAAGAAGAGAAGAAATAGAAACATTACATGTTAGCTAAGATAATGCCATTCTAAAATTTTACCCAAATGCTATCATACCCTCTCCAGGCATCCGTTTGTGATGGACAGGGAAGACCCCAATGTCTTCTCTGAGTCTATTGAAACACGAAGGAACCAACACATTTCCAGACACGTTCCTCCTTCAGCTCACGGCTCAGCGGAACGCTTGGATGGCTCCCAGCAGCTCTGCTGCTGCTCCTCCTCCCATCTGTCCCACTGAGAAACACAGAACCCCGCTCTGCTCACGTGTCTGTGTGCACACACCCCCATTCCTATAGAAACCCCAAATGGCACCAAACCTTCAGCCCTCCCACCTGCCACGTCAGGTGCAGCTGCAGCGGGTCCCTCGGCGCAGGGCACAGGCTGGTAGATGCTGACCCCTGTGCAGCAGTAGGAGAGGGGATGCCTCAGTCCCAGCACCAAGGTGTGCCACTTACTGATAAAACTCCTGGGCCACGTCCCAAAAACATAGCCACTAATTTAAAATTTGGTGACTTATTCCTTCCCACACACTGTGAAAAGGTGGAATTTCTAACAGCTGCACGAGCACCGAAATGGTGTTTGCTCTTGGAATAAAGATGGGAAGAATAACTATTACCTGGGGTACGTGTCAGCTTTGCCCAGCCCAATGAGAAGAATTGATCTGACTTGTGGTCCATAGTCTCTAAAGAAAGAAAGTGCTGCCTGAATAACTCTCCTTTGTGATCACCCCACCGACAAATCGCTTTGAACAGAAAGCTCTATTGGCGCAGAGCTGAAGCACAACTGCTCCTCCAGCACAGGAGAGTAATATGGTGACACATGTAGGTGTAGCAATAACGTGTTAATGAGTTATTGATTTTTTTAATTAAACTTTACTAGTATCATATTTTCAATCTAAATGAATGCATCACTACAGTAATTAATAGCACGGCAGTGAGAGAACTGTCTGCAGGGGCAGCTGACCTGGGCCCACAGCCCTGCCCATCACACCCCGTGGGCAGCACCAGGGCCTCTGCCTTGGTGCTGTACCTGGCTTGGATGGACACTGCAGGGATGGCATCTGGGAACTGGCAAAAATGCCACCAACAAAACCAAAACCAAACAAACAAAAAGAAACAAGCAAATCCACAGGTGATGTCTGAGGACCAGAGCGCTTGGTTAGAGCCAGGCTCCAGAGCTCAGAGCAGCCTTCTCCTGGTGGTATCAAAGACCCTTGACGTTTTGGCTTTTTCTGTCCTTCTCTGCTCCCAAAGCCTTGCCCATGGCCACAGGGGCCAGCCCAGTGTGGGCCCCAGGAGCAGCCAGCCCTGCTGGGAGGCTGCAGCCCCTGACCCTCCATCCCTCCCTCACCCGCCCTGAGCCAGCGGTCACTGCTCTCAGACAGGAAAACCCAGCCTGGTTTCCCTGGGACTGGCTCCCAGGCAGCAGCAGCAGCCCAGCTGAGCCAAGGCACAGCTCTCTGCTCCCTGCCACCCCCCAGGGCAGCCTCCACTGGTCCCGTTTGAAAATGCCATCTTAATTTACACGAGCTTGAGCTTTTTGCAAGCAGCTGCTCAGGGCAGCAAACAGGGCACATGGGGAGCCTGGGGGGTTTAAGCACAGCTCAAAGCAAACCTGAAACAAATTCAGTTGTTACATATAGTATCAATACTAACAAATAAGAAAAAAATGTCACTGTGATCATAGTTATCGAGCACCTCCTGAACCTGAAGAAGCATTTATGGACTGAAACAGAATGTTCAGGTAATTTCCTCCATTTTCTTTAAAAATAGTTTTGGGTTGTTTTTTTCTAAAGAGCATGTGATTTTCTCCCAAGATGAGAGTTCTATTGCAGCTCTCAGCCTTGACTTTGGAGTAGTGCTATAGATCTAGTTGGTGATGCTCATGAAGTTCTACCTTTTCCACAGCCTCCACATATTTTAATTCTAACCAAACCTCCCTATCTTTAGCCTGAACTGATATTTGTAATCACATCTGGCTGGCAAACACATTGTGTCAGAGTCACCCACAGTTCTGGCTTTCTGTGGCTTTTTCCAAGACATGTTCTGACCTTTTTACCCTAGAACAGTGCAGTAAGAAATTCTGAGCTACTGTTATAAACCAAAGCAAGAAATGCCCCAGCTGAAAATGAGAGCAAGACAGCAGGACTATTTCCCAGCTTACCCCATCATCTTGATGAAGACATCTTATCCTCTGTGCTGTGTGATGCTATCTGACCCGTTGCAGAACCATGTAATTGCACTAACGTGATGCTGATGAGGCTGGAAACTCCCAGGAGACAGGGATGGACAGGCAGGTGATTTCAGGGCTGGGGGAAAACAACTAAAGGATTCACTGGGGTTAGTACAAAACTCAGCTTGAAAGTTCTTTTACTCAAACAAGTTGCCACTGCTAATAACATTATGTCCTTCTCGGGGAAAAACAAAACTGTTGTCCTATTTTAAAACAAGTGCTTCCTTGAGGGCTAATTAAGCTGACAAATAAGACTTGCAGAGCTGGAGCAGCCTGGCTGCTCAGGCAGGGACAGGGGGGCCCTGGAGGGGGCCGAGCGCTGCTGTGCACAGCTGGGAACTGCCTGTGCCCCCTCTGCATCAGGACATCAAACCTGGGAAAAATAATACCTCATTAATCTTCCGAATGAACCTCTTCTAAACAAGATAATTCACAATTGCATGGCACACATGGGGTTGCTGTGGAGACTTGCTGAGCTGCCTGCCAAGCTGTGGAGCCAGGCGGGCCAGCCCCGCTGCCTGCGAGGGCACGGGCACCACACACAGCCCCCCGACCTGCCCCAGGGGCTGCCACACAGACCTGCCCTCCCGGGATGCTCCTGGGATGAAGGATGCAGTCAGAGTAGCACAGACTGACAAACAGGAGAAATAAGGTGTTTTGAGTCAGGACCTGGCACTTGGCATCTCCAGAAAAGCTCTTCTCTCCTCTGACCCCACAGCCATTCCCACTGATCCCTGCCCACCCCTGCAAGTGAGAAAAAAAGGTGCAGGTAGGATCCTGCCTCGGCTTCACGTGCTCTGCATGCAAGGAAGATGGTGCTTTACATCCTGCCTAGGCACAGGAGCCAGACTGGGTTTCAAGTTTGAAACCAGAGACTCCAGACATACTTCTGCTAATCTCACACGACCCCAATCATCTTCTTACAGTCACAATTAAAGATCGAGGTCCTGACCTTTAACAATATTTCTCTAATTCTTGCTCAATGGGTCTTAAAATTATGTGTGGAGCTTTGGATTTCAGTGTTGCAGTCCCCAGTAGGATGATGCTCAGCACAGCTCAGAACCACACTGACTTCCAAACCTTCCAGGGGCTTTCAGTGACGTCCCAAATCCACAGGGTTTCAGAGTCCATCTGGTTCTGCTCCTGCCTTTTGTTTCTGAGCTTTAGAAGAATTCTGATAAAAATCTCAATGGTGAACAGCCCAGCAAACCCTCCAGCATTCATGGCTCCTCACATTTCTAAATAAATAAGATTATTCACCCAACCCAAACTTCTTTGAGAAAAAGAAGCCACCAGGCACCACCCGCAATGAGAATTCCCTTCCTAGACAAAATAAGAACCTTCATCATTGAAGACTCCAAAGTGTGTGAGCAGAACTTTTCCTGCAGTTCCATTAGCCCTGTAAGAGGGAACACAAGTGCCACAAAGAGGCAGGGACACATGGAACCTTTAAAGGCACCAACCCCTCCTGGGCAAGGCCCTGCAGGCTGCAGCTCTGGGGCAGCCTTATTCCTATTCCACAGGCAGCAGCAGTGAGCAGCCACAGATGGTGTGACAGCACTTCCCGAGCCCCTCTCGGGTTTCTCATGGTCTGCTGTGCCCTTAAATCATCAACACTCACATTTGCTTGTTAAGCTTTTTGACAATCTACACAGTCCCATGGGAATAAATAAGGATAAAGCAGCATCAAATGATGGTTTTTTCTTTTTCCATAGCTGAGATGCAGCTATTAGCAGACCAGCACAACATTAAGTAAATGATACTACTGCAAATATTCACCAATTTCCATAATGTTTCAGTGCTGCATTTCCATAATTTCATACACTCCCTTCTCTTCATTTATTTAACACTGCTTCCTTCAGACATGAGCTCAGAGCCCGTGATCCTTTGCACACACTGGGGACGTCAGCAAATGCAGAGAGGAGGTGGAAAAAACCCAACACCTTTGACTTTCCTGCAATCCAGCAGCTTTATCTTTAAATCCAAAGAGGAGTCAGCTCTGCTAAACTCATCTACCAGCTGCTGGTCTGTGCCTGCCAAAGCATTGACCATTCCTGTAATTTAGTGTAGCCCAAGAGTTGTTTCATCCTGTGCAGTTCCAGTTTATTCCGAATTTATGTATGAACTGAGCAGAACTATTAGAGCTCAGGGAAATCTCCATCTGGCAACCACCACCCCTGGATCTGAGGACACTGGCCAGACCACAGGCAAGTGGAGCTGCTCCTGCTCCTCAGGGGCCACATTTGCTGCTCCCCCTGCACCAAGACCCTGTGTGTCCACCCGTGCCTGGGAGAGCAAGGGGATGTCACCCCCTCGTGCAAGGATGTGGGCAACATCCCGAGGATCCTGCCCTCAGCAGGGATCACAGGAATACACAACACCCATTTGCCAGGAGTCTACACCACTGACATGTTAGCAGAGCTCCTCAGCCTTCAGACAGCACATCCTGTGGGATCTCCAGAACAGCACCACAATCTTTACTCCACCCTGAAATCTCAGAACCACAAAATCCCTTCCATGTTTCAGGTTAAAGGGTTGAGCTGATGAGTTAATGCACCACTTCTTACCTGTGAACACAGCACTGGGAGCACTAGCCCAGAGGAGCACAGAGTGATGAGCTGGAATCAAAGCCTGTGCCTTGTTTACTTTTCATCCCCTCCCTGGGACACACAATTCCCAGGGCCAGAGCCCTGTTGGGACTGCAGGTGGTGGGAATTCCACTTGGGCTCTGCAGCCAACTCCCAGCCCCACGGCCAGTCTGGCTCTAGCACTGGTGAATCGAGCCCATCATTATTTGTTTCAATATTTCCATCCCCCTTCTCACTCTTCCCTAACACACCCGTGTTACCTTTGGGCCTTGCAGGGTTTTATAGCCATCATTATTATTTATATAGCACAACACATGCAGACAAATTTAATCATCTTGCTTATATGAGCTAACCTAATATACTAATGGAGAAATTACATATTTTGTTGGCACAAACACAATTTCTTTTCTCACTCTCATTAACACAGTCAGTGTTTATGAAAGTCTAATGGTGCTGGAGGTGAAAGTGTTTTCTCCAAATAACAGGTAAACAATAAACAGCAAGTTCCTCCCACCACAGTCCCTCTATGAGCGTTTCATTCAATCCCATCATGGAATGGCTGAGTAAGGTAGCCAAAAAATCAAGTCCAGATTAATGGTATTACATTAAGAGCTATTGGAAAGCTCAGACAGAAATAATGCAAAGACAAAAGATGTAACTGAAAAGCAGATTTTAAAAAAAATCATCTTCAGAGAAAGCCCCAAACCCAACCCTCCTGCACAGAAAAGAGCAGCCCAGCGTGCAGAGGTGGCCATGGCAGGGGCTCAGCCCTGCCTGAGGCAGGAGGGCACCCGAGAGCACGGGACAAGTCACACAAAAACTAAAACATTACACAAAATATAAACCTAAACCCCACAACAGGCAAGGAAAGGAAGTGGAAAAGAGCAAACCTAAAGGCATTCTTGCCAACTTACAGACTTGTAGGAAAGATCTCTTGCTGCTTGAACAGATGGGTCTGAAATTGCTCTCTGTCAGCAGAGCCACCACAGGCCGTGTTTGCCCGGAGGAACAGGCCCTGGTTGAGGGGCAGGAGGCAGAGGTGCCACACAGGTACTAGTTTTTAAGCCAGTAGGAATATTTCATCAGAAACTGACAGATCTAGCTCTAAGTTTGGGTTTGTTTGGTTGTTGGGTTTTTTTAAGGGGAAAACCCAGCACTTTTGTGTATAATAAAAATGACCACAACCAAGGCAGTCTCAGCAGTGCAAGGGACAGAGCCGGTCTGGAAGGAGCACCCAGGCAGAAGGAGCACCCTGATCCACAGGGGACAGCAGTCCAGGGAGGATGGGTTAGCTTCTCATCCCAAGGTTACTGAAGCTGGGTAATTCTAGAAGCAGCAGGTGATGGAGAGCAGCTTTCTGTTATCTGTTGTGCTACCACACTCAGATACCTGGGTAACATAAGGGAAGTTTCCCTGAGTGGCTCTAATGAGGCACCCAGTGTTCACCATATGGCTCCATTTTACAAGGACAAACGGACAGAGTTTGCTCACTGGGCACAGATTCTCTCCTGCTGGAACGTGCCCTCTGCAGACTATGTCCAGAGGACTTGGCAAATCCTGGGGGACTTACAAGAGGAGAGTAACAGCTTTGTGAGGAGACAATTAAGAAATTGAACTACCCGAGTACCTGGTTGGGATTTTCATTAGGTGCATGTTCATTGTGTCAGTCTGTGCCAGTGCTCAGTTGCTGGGCAGGCTTTAGAAACAGGAGAGCATCACTTCAAGGATAATGACACTTCATTAGGAGAAAGAATATTAGCTTTAAAGGTGCAAAACCACTGAGACACTCTTTTCAGAGCAGCTGTGCCTCATCGGCTTGCTGGAAATTCAGGTTGTGATTTCCAACCACAGTCTTTGACAACCCTGATGACGTTGGGATTTAATTTTGTTACATTTCTGCAACCTTCTGGTGCTGGATTCTATTTAAAAAAACCAACAACAAACAACAAAGATACATAAGGAGAAAGGGACTGCATACCTGAAACCACATGGAGAGGAGGACCTCTGCCCAATGGCTTTTAGTCCAGGCCTATGTGAATTTCAGCCTGGCTGATCCCTGCCACGATGGGATCCCTGCCTGCAGGGAGCTGAGGGGCCCTGAGCTGCCCTGTGGGGCTGAGGACAAAGTGCAGGGGAGAGGGGCAGGCAGGCCCTGCCTGGGGATCTGCTTCTGCTTGGTGCTGTAGCACCTCACAGCTGGGTGACAAATGGTATCCACCCCACTCCCCTCCCAGGAAAGCCAGGCTTCCTCTCCTGCCTTCACTGATAATCTGTGCACAACCTAGAGAGTGTTCCCCAGTCTTCTGCATCCCATCTCTCTCCCCCCAGACTGTTCCACAGCACTGGTGCTGTGTCTTTGTCTTCTCCAGGGACCTTGTCCTGCAGAAATACATAAAAGCAAGATTTTTCTTTCAAAAGACCAAACAGCTCTGGCATAGCACTTGCAACAAACAAAGCCATAAAAGTGATGTTTTTGGTTTTTTCTTTAGTGTTGTTCTTTGTGGGTTTGAGTTAATTTTCCTCCTCTTCTGTTGTTTTTGGGGGGGGTTGTTTTTTTGGTTTTGGTGTTGTGTTTTTTTTCCCTACTGATGTCATTCTCACTTCTTCATTCCAGTGAAAGCAGAAACTTAAAAAGGGAAAAAAATAAATATTTGTCTGTGCTTTAGTTTTGGGCTTTGAAGACTTGCACATGCATCAGGATTTGAACATTTGGGCTGAAGGAGAGTTTATTGAGGTGAAATAAGTGCCAGCTCTGACCCTTAAACGCTCCAAGCTGACTGACCCTGCTCAGGCAGCTCAACCTGCCTGGCTCTGCCAGGGTAAAAAACCTGGCCCTCCAGGAGGCAAACCTGCCTTCTGTTCCTGAGGATCCCTCTGCCCGTTCCCCCTGCAACAGGCTCTGTCAGAGATGAGAGGCTGTAAGAGACAGATAGAAACAGGACCTGACAATAAAACCCGCAGGAACCACAAGGTGCACAAATATTTGATAAACTTCTTGTTACACTGTTCCCCAGTTATCAGTCCACTTAACATCTGGCTAAGTGTTACTAGGGATCAAAGACAACCAGAAAATAGCCCCTAATCCCCTTAAGAATGAAAGCACCTTCCCAGTGACTTGCTTATTTCAAAGCTCCTACCCCAGCTCCATCACAGGGATATTTCACCTCTTGCACCACTCACAGCACAGGCAGGAGCTGGAGCCAAGGGAAGGAGATGCTGGCAGGTCCCATGTCATTGTTAGAGCTTTAAACCCCAGTGCTGAGCACGGGGCTGGAAGCTCAGGGGCAGCTCAGCAGGGTGAAATGCCAAGGTTTGCAGGATGGATGTATTTCCATGACACCTTCCCATTTCTGCTAACTGGCCTGCTCCAATTAAATCAATTTTGCCACAAAGTACTTGACCCGCTCTATCCACGAGCAGACAACCTGTTGGAAGAAGAAAGTCTATCACAAAATCAATGCTACATTTTTCTGCACTTAATTTATCTCTTTCATTGATTAAACCATTAGAAACTGTTGAAGCACTGCTACAAGAAAAGATCTAACCATTGAAGAAGTTATAAACCCATGCAGTAAAGATAACGTTCCAGATCTTCAGAGTCTAGACTTCAAACTCTGTTCTTTTGTAAAAGCCCTAAAATTAACTGACATATTAAGGTCTGCATTTTCCTAATGCAGTGCAAAAACCTGTTCTCAGTTGTGGCATGTTATCTGCAGATAATTTTTACCAAAAAAAACCCAACACATTTTATAATTGAGCAGCATCCAAAATTCTACAGATGAAACCAATTCTAATAAGCCCCAGCTCACAGGATTAGATTGTAATATTTGCACAAATAAAACTTCAAACTTTCTCTGATTTCATTGAGAGGGGTGAGGGAAAATCCAATTCAAAACTGCTTTGCCAGAGAAACTAAACCCAGTGCATTTCTTACATTATAAGAAGCAAGCATTTAGTGTTTTACCAGCTAAATGAGCTGATGCCTGTGAGACCAGCACAGAATGGGGCTTTTGCACTTAATATCTTGAAAGCTAAAAGTTCCAGAGACAGTTAAGTTGAAAAAAATAAAAGAAATAAATCCCCAAACTCCACCTGTCTAGAGTCAGCTCACAAAAACCCTTTCCTAAAGTGTGCAATCAGCTGAGCAGGCTCCTGAGGAAGGGCAGACAGACAGACACCATCCCCTGGCCTTGAGAGGCAGCAACGGGCACCAGGAGCCTCCAGCCCGGGCAGTGTCTGCCCCAGGCTCTGCCCACCAGCTCTGCCCCAGGCTCTGCACACCAGCTGAGGGCTCAGAGCTCTCTCCACACTATTTTTAGAATCAAACTCAGAGTTCACTGATTTTCCACAAACGTGCTGCTTATTTAGGTAACACATTCCTG
>NW_009953803.1:1453995-1460964 GCF_000747805.2 Chaetura pelagica
ACCACCTCTAGAGGTTTGGCAGCCTGAAATGCACCTGACAGGTTGGTCACAAACAGCTGGATATACCTTTTAAACAATAGGTTAATATGAGGTTCGATTCAATATATAGCTGATCAAAAGATCCCAAAGTGTTCCTGGAATAACCACTGCCTACATGGCTGAAGCTCTCCTGAAGACTTACTGAATTACCCTAATACACAAAAGTATCTACAAGATTTTGCAGAGCATTCTGCATCAATCCCTCAACACGAATTCCTGCCTCAGAAGCTGCAGTTAAGCGTTCTGGATTAGATGTCTGGTGTGTTCTCTCACCACAGTCATGTGGCTGCCGTCACAACAATCATATTCTTGGGGGTGGAATTTGTGGATCTGCAAGGTTCCAAATTGCCCTTTTCACTGCACACCTGTAGTTTCTACAATTTCTAAGAAATTGATATTAATATAATGGTCCTAAAGAATATCAACCAGTTGGAGCAGAGCAGCCAGGGCGCCCAGCAGCCTGGAAACATGTCCCAGAGCAGTCACAACAAAGCTGGCACTGGCAGGGCTGGAAAACCAGGCACCAGTTGGCCCCAGCCACACACACAGCACAGCTCCCAGCACATGGAGCCATGTATGAGACTTCACTGCACACCAAGACACAAACCTAACACTGTGATCCCAGTTCCAGCCTCATGAGATCTACGTGCCTGAGGAGCTGCCCAAAGCACCCGGCACAGCCCGGGTGGTGCCCGAGCTCCCTGCACAGACGCTGGACAGGACAGAGGGCCCTGCTGGGCTTCCTTCTGCAGGCAAGACCAACCTGCTCCCAAGGCAGAGGAAAAGTTCTGATCCCATATAAAGACACTGACAGTTTTTAGGTTCATTGGGCTATATATGAAGGTTGTAGATTTCTGTGAGCAAAAAGTGTGCCAAAAGAACAGAGCCATGAAGGTTTTCTAGGACTAGTTGGTAGAGAATGAAAATAATGGGAAATTCCACCTTCCAGAAAGTGGAAACATTTCACCAGCCTAAGAGACTGCACAGCAAGCTGAGGCACTTCAGCAGCATTTTTATAACCAAAGAGGAGAGAAGGAACCTGAAGAAATCCCAGCTGTAGAGAGAACAGATTTCTCTGGCAGCAGCCACATGCAGAAGGATCAATCAGCACTGGGCCTCTGTTAAGGCAAATATCTGCTATAAATCTACTGTGATGGTCACAGCCCTTGGCTATAGGATTTCAAATATTTTAGCCACTGTGTATTTGCAATTCTTCATTCATCTATTTTTTTGACCACAGGAAAAAAAACAACCAAACCCACAAAAAAACCCCACAAAAACAAAAAAACAACCCATCCTGAATATATTTTCTCAAGAGACTCTTAATATTCACAACAATTACTGCATGAATTCTAGTAGGTGAGTTGCTTCTCTCTCCTCCTGGGAATGATATATTCAATTACTGCCAGCAGGTACACCTAAGTAGGGGAGCAAAACACAAATTCTTTTTATTTCTGCTCCACGCATCACTGAGTATTTTCAACTATTTTTTTGCATGAAAAAAGCTATTCCCTCCCACCCTATGCATTGCTTCGTGCATTTTTAAAAACAATTTAAATTAAGCCAGAATGTTTCTGTCTCTAATGACCTAGTGAGTGATGCCAGCCTATTCTTTGGACATCTGCTATTGCAGGGAGGTCTGCTCCAAGAGATGAGGAATTCAGATCATGCATCATTCCAGGTCATGCACAAGCATGTTTCAAAGTATCAGGGCATAATTTGCACAAACAAGGATCCTTGGGAATTTAGTGCCTGATCTAAGAGCAGATAAATTATTATCAAAACCTAACGACCTGTCCTTAAAGTTATTGGTATTTAGAGTAACACTGAAATCAGCCATGGAGCTTCTTTCAGCTCAGAAGCCAGTGGAGCCCCTATCTCAAAGAAGAACTTGTGCCTCAGGGAGGTGACCTGCTCTTCTCTTGAGTGCCCAGAGTTCAGTCAGGTTTGCACTGACTGCAGAGACTCTTGGGTATGAACACTCTTGGGCATGAACACTCTTGGTTAGCCTCAGCCCTTGAAGAACGTCACATTTGTGCTTAATGCTGAGTTTGGGCCAGGTTGGGTCTTGAAAGCCACCAAGGGCAGAGACTCCTGAAGCCCCCCGGGCCAGCATTCCCTTGCTGGGAATCCAAAGCCTGGTCCTGTAGAACCCCCTCCCTGGCTGCCACCCTGGATCCGCGCAGGGAGCTCGGCTTCCTCTTCCCTGACCTCTTCACAGGCACTGGGAAGTTCCTGCTAGATCCTCCTGAAGCCTTCTCTCCTGCAGGCTCAACAAGCCCTGTTCCCTCAGCCTCTCCTGGCAGGAGAAGTGCCCTGGCTGTGTGGGAGCTCTGGCACATACCCAGCTCCTCACTGCTGAGCTGCTTCCCTGATCACCTGCTGCTCGGGCAGCTCCGCTGCGGCTCCGGGCTCGGGGGTGGAGGCTCTTGCTCCCACTTTTTTTTCCTTGCCTTTTTTGAAAAATCAACAAGGTCCCACTATGGTGATTGCATAAATTACCACGTTTTCAGGGAAAAGGCTTCAGAGAGTTACTGCCAAATGACAGGCTCTGGGCTTTCCAGCAATCTGCAGCAATAGAGCTCCCCACGCCCGTGCCGAGCAGGGTCCCACGCTGAGCTGCTGGAACCTGTCACAGCACCACTACTGATGGAACTTCATGTATTTTTTTTTTTTTACTCCAGCTAAGCATTAGACCAACAGTTTCTCATAGGCCAGCCAGCATTTCAAATCACAGTCTTGTTATTTTGGCAGCTTATCTCTGTGTACAGAAGCCAATTATTGCTGGGATGCATTCAATTTTTGTTCTGCTTCATTTTAAAGCTTTAGCAACCCCTTCTTTCCTAGAGTGCTCCAAGAACATCACAGCAGAAGAGTCAGAATGGATCACATTGGTAAAGAAAAAGTGCTGGGCATTGTCTTTTGAGCATTGGCACAGAGAAATCCTTATTTAAATACAAGTCATCTGCTTTTATGTGCTAAACAAGAACATGCCACATTCCTCAACATCATTTCTTCAAGTTTCTGTTCTCCTATAAATCCCCCAGGCCCTCTAGGCCCTGCAGAGGGAAAACTTGGGGTTAGAAAAAGCTACCTGAATAAAGAAGAGAGCCTGACATGATCTTTCCTGCTCAATAAACAAAAAAAAATGACATGTTTGAGTCTCAAGTCCTCCTTTTCCTTTTGTCTTTTATGTGTGTGCATATATTTGACACAGAAGAAAAAATTCCTTGAAAAATACTATGCTTGTGTAGTTTGAAGTGGAAATGTTCTCACAAACTCTGGACCAGGCTGGTTTGATGCCCAACCACTTTGATGGGTGTTTGGACCAGGTTAGCTATGCAGCTTAAAACCAGTTCTACATATTTCTCTTTTCTTTTGCTTTCTTTATAAGCAACTGCTTGTCTCCCACCTTTGGGGAAGGACAGTCTGAGCATGGAACAAACCAGTCAGAGAGATGAACGTTTAGATGCCCATTACCATTACCTGGAGAACTCCCCAGGTGAGGGGAGAACTCAGCTGTGTCAGTGGGTGAGACAGGACCAAGTGCACTGAGCTCGGGCTGGGAGCATCACACCAGCTGCCTCCTTTCAAACTGCTGTACCAGAACCAACACATGGTGCTAGCAAGTAAACACCTGCGTGGTCTGATGGATGATGCTCCTTGCTCATGTTCTCTGCAGGGATTCTGCCCTTGTGCTAATGAACTGAGCCACAGAGACAAGAGGGCAAAGCTCCACGCTGGGAGGGTTAACGTGACATCCTGCTGGATGATGCCACATAATTCAACGTGAAGTTCACCCTTTAAAAAATCATCTTGCCATTTCTATTGCTGTTAATACCATCAACTCAGTCACACAGCTGGGAAGCCTTCCTCTGCCTACCCTCAAATAGTTTAGAAAGAATCTGTGAAACACCTGAAAAATAATGCACATCTTTACCAAAGATAAAACACGACCCAATATACATAACACAAAAAAACCCAGAAGGAAAGCTGTTACTGCCCTATGCATAGTCCTTGTCATTGCTCCATATGATCCACCTCTGAATGAATTTATAAATTATTAACATCTTACCTCTGGAATTTGAAATGAAAACCCATAAATTGTGTGCTAAGAATTATTTTTAGAGATGAAGTATCAGTTTAACCACAAATTATTGAAAAGAAAAAGGAGAAAATATAACACAGAAAATGACTAAACACACAATTCACATGAAAAATCTGTTCAAAACATATTCTAAGTGTTGGGACTGAGCCAACATCCACAGAGATCCTCAGCTGGAACTGCCCCCAGCTTTCTGAGGACTCATTGCATGAGACCCACACTTACTAACACGTCTTAGCAAGATTGATTAATTTTACAGGGGCGACCAATGGAACAAACAGCCAGTTCTCTTCTAAATTCAAATATTGCTTTTATAAAGTTTACAAAAATGAGAAGAATTTTATTTTTAGCACTCAGGAGCTGAAATGTATGTGGTTTTCAGGAACAGGGTGCTCCCCCTGAGCAGGAGGAAGTGCCTTCCCGGGCCCACACGAGCAAGCTGTGCCCAGAGCGGGGCAGAGAACACCAGGCTGCTGCCTGGAACATCAGGGTCTTGGCTGTTCTCAAATGCCACCAGCTTTGATAAAGCTCTTCATCAACCCTAAATAGCAGAAGTAAAGGTTCTGCTTCTGGGCTGGAGTGGTTAAAAAAGGCTGGGGGAGCAGCAGTAACCAGATCTTGTCCCAGCCTGGGCTGGGGGGACTGATCCCCAGACTCCTCCTCATTGCTGCTCCTTGAGATGTTCCATTTCATTTCATTCTCATCAGGCACTACAAGCTTCCCAAGCTACAGCTAATTATACAAGATTTATCTGTATGAAAACACAAGGATTAGGCAGGCAGGAAAGCAGTTAAAATTTATTTTGGAGGCTTAGCTTAATAAAAAGGTATAAAAAACAAGATTTATACAGAAATAAATAATTTCTGAAACATGTATCTAGAGGCAAGCAGGGGGAAGAGACTAACATTCAGGTTTTTTCTTTTCTCCAATCCTTTCATGCTGCTGCCAGGGGGGAAAAAATGAAGGGGTGGAGGGGGAGTATGAACTTGTGATGCAGGGAGGAGCTGGTAGTCCCAGTAGCCAGGAAACTGCTGCTCCTCCCATGGCTCCCGAGAGCCACAAACTCCTCACACAGCAAAAATTAATTCTTTCACCAGCCAGAATTGTCCAGCAGATGTTTAGTTCATGAAGAGGTCAGTCCTGATAGAGAGAGATCAAAACCCTCTTATTCAGGCCTCAAGATGATAAGAATCCCCTACAGAAGCACACGCTGAACTGCAGCCAACACCAAAGCCCTCCTGGCTTCCCCAGGAGCGGGAGCAGCACAGGGACACGGGAAGGTCAGCACAGCTCCCACCCTGGGAGCCCACAGACCCAACCCTGTTACACCACAGGAACAGATCACAAACCTCCAGTACTACACTGCACTTCCCTGCAGATTCCTCTGGGTTTACAACTACCAGTGGCTGTGTGAGCAGATCCTTTACTCCTGCTGGACAAGACCAAGACTCTCACATTCATCGTGGTGAGAAAGCAGAACCCCACCAGCCTTTTTTATTTCCCAATTTGAGTGAGAAAACCCTGCCATAAATGTTTCCAAATCATTATTCTCCTTAGCTTTGTCAAAGATACTTTTGGCTCTACTTCTTTTAAAAAAACTTCTTCCCAAACTCTGCCCCTCTGTTACCCTCTCCTACATTAGTAGCATTAATGAGTGATTGTACACCCATCCTAACCTGCCACACACATGAAGACAACATGACAGCAGTTAGTCGAGAAAAAAGTTGCTTTATATATTTGGTCTTTCCATTTTTGCTGCCAGGATGGAAATATTGATAGTAAAGGTGGTGAGAAGAAGGGGGAAGCAGCAGTGAGCAGTCCCCAGAGAGCACTAACCACTGTGCTGTGCCCCAGCAGCACCAGCGGTGGGGAAAAGAGCAAAGAGCAGCCCCTTCTCCAAGAGATGGTGGGATACAGAGGCAGGAGCCAGCAGGTTTCACCAGCACAGGGAGAAGAGAGGAGATGAGACTTCTCCCAGTCTGGGCAGCCTCTGATGTGAGGCAGCAAGACTCAGAGCACAGGTCTGCAACATGAGTGAGCCAAGAGAGATTAATATTCTGGGTCAAAAATTGTAAGTAATTAAGAATTAAGCCAGGGAAGAACAGTCTGAGTGGAAGCCCAGTGACACAATAGGGATTTCAGCAGTTTCAGCTGCACAGTTGGAATGTTGAAGTGCTCAGTGCTGTGCTGGCATCCTCAGCTCTGGTAAGAACAGCACCACTGCTGTGGTTATTAGGGGTGGCAAAACCTGTGGGAAAGTTCTGGTGTTGAACAGGGATTACAAACAAAACAGCCCACTGGGAGTGAGGATTGAAAAGCCACAGGGAGAGGGATGAGGTTTGCACATGTGAGAACAGTGACAAAGTGCTGTGAAAAGCTCTGGGGAGCAGGGCTGGAGCTGCCACCAGCCCAGCCACAGCACCAGGGCCTCTGCAGCCTGCTGGTGTGTCCACAGCTCCCTGCAGCACCTCTCCTGGCTGGGGCAGATCATTAACACGAGAGCCTGGCTTTGGGTTAAGAGATGGGAGAGCCCATGCCCACTCTGGGCAGCACTCCCACCAGGAAAACACAGGCTGAACCTCCCACCTTGACCCTGCAGGGGACAGGTCAGGGACAGGGCCCCCAGGACAACCCCAAGCTTTGCACTTCCATACACATGCCTTTGTGACTGAGAAGGTACAAAGTATTTAAACAATTCCATCCCCACCTTAGTGTCTATGGAGCAGCAGCTGATGGCCTGTGGGTCAAGTACTTCAATCAAAGAATTCCAAAGTTACTGCAAACCTATTACCTGGGATGTGCAGGTGAACAACAGATAAATCCTC
>NW_009953803.1:1461076-1464036 GCF_000747805.2 Chaetura pelagica
AATGGGAAAATGAGGCCTGAGTGCCCTAAGAGTATGATACTCCTGACTTCAGCATCAGCAGAAGGAAAATAAATAAGGGTAGAAACGTGGTATTTTGAAACTCTGTGGGGAAGTAGTACATGAAGGTCCTGAAACATGTAAAGGGTCCTTCAAGATCACTCACCACAGGAGCTATGGTGAGCTCAGGTCACTTCCAGAGATCCCATCAAGAACACCATTAACCTGCTGCTCATCTCCAAATCCTCAAAACCTCATGGAAATGTGTCACACACTATCAACTGTAGCCTCTTCTGTCACTCTAAGAAGGTAACTTGTTACACCAGTGCCAGTTTTTAATTCACATGTATTCTGGAAGCAACCAGGCAGCTCCATCAGGACTTAACTCTTCATCTTCCCTAAGCAGGTAACACAAGGAAGGCAGAGCTACCTCCAGGCACTGACAGCTGCCCTTGGAGGATCTTGGTGGCTTCTGCAGCAAAGGGCAGAGCAGCAGAGAGCTCATGTGCTGTCTCCACACTGCAAGGAGCATTAAATATGCTGGACTGAAAGTTTTCCAGAAGTACAGAGTAACAACTGAGAGCTGTGCAGTTGTGACCACTTCTTTTTCAAGCTTGTGGAGCTGACGAGACCATATTGCTGCATGCCACACAGAACAGGGAGGCAGACATCACACCAAGGAGGGAAGCAATCAGCAGTGATGCACCTGCCCCAACATCTGCTGGCAGCTGGATCTCCTGGAAAAGCAGCAGCAAGCTCCTGACCAGCAGGCAGGCGTGTGCTCATGTCCTCAGCTACCTCAGCAAGATACCTTCCCAGGCTGAGGGAAGGCCCAGGACATGCTAATCCCAACCTCTGCCTCAGGCGTTTGGCAACACCAGACTTTCACCAAGGTGCTTCTTAGCACTTCAGCCCGAGTCATTCCTGAGCATCTCACTTCTTTCCACTTACCCGAGTGTATCCCAGAGCCAGTGTCACTGCAGTGTGATTCAATTAGCCCTCCCCTCCCCACACCCTCATTCTCTCCTTTGCTAGTTCTCCAGCCTGGAACAGCAGATGTCTTCCTATCAAAACTTCTGGTGCCGAGTGCTGACATTTGGAGATAAACAGCAAGGCACTAGACAGGCAGCTAATTCTCATCTCATCCTGCTCAGCCTTTCGATTACAATTTGCTTTTAAGATGTCTATCCACAGTGGTAGTACAGAGATATGTCAGACATGCAGGCCTGCTAATAAAAAGACAGCATCACACTTTGCATGTCAAACAAGAGTGTAGATAGGTTCAGGAATTTCACAGCACGTGGAAAATCCTATTAACTGCACTAGCATTTGAAGACCCAATTTGAAGCCGCAGCAAAAGCTCATTCTCCAAACTGATTCCAGCATTATAGAACATGCTTATCCCCCTGGGTCTGAAGATTTTATTTATTTAAGCTCCCTGACCCCAGAGGCAAACATCCAGCAAACTGTGGCAATAATTAGAGATGCCAGAGCAGGCACCCCAGGTCCCCACTGCCTGCCTTGGCCCCCTGCTCCCTTCCCAAGCACTAAGCCACATAATCAGGCTTGTGCACACGAGTGCAAGCATTTAAACCATTGTCATTTTAGGCACACAGGCAGCCCCCCGGGTCAGAGAAAGTGAATATCTCCAGAAAATAACAATATGGTGCTTTGCTGATTGTTAGGGTTCATATCACACGAGGGATGGGGGAAAGCACCAGGCTGGCTGGCTCACACAGTCTCTGATACGAGCCCAGTGTAAGACCAGCCTGTGCTCAGCCCAAAGCCTCTCCCAGACTGAGAGAGCTCATTAGGCTAATGTGCCTGAGAGCTTAACACATCTGTCTCCATCCATCAAAGCTCTCAGATGCAGGACAAACTTCGACTTGGAACCTCTAGGAGATGGATGGTCAGCAGCTCCTCAGGTGGGTTTGATGACAGCCAGCACCCAGCTAGAGCACACAGAAAGTCTGCAGACCCCTCCAACACAAAGAAAAATAAACAATTCATCTGCAAAGAGGAAAAACTCTGTGCTGTGCTGCTGTATCCAGCAGTTTCTGTACAAACTTGCAGAAGGTTTTGCCTTTCACAGGGTATCTTTGCCACTGCAAACTTCCCAGGCAAGGATTTATGCCAAGACAACCTCAGAATGATGTGAAAACTGAACAGGAACTTAATGACTGACAGTGGTGCCTGGATGTTTGCCTTAGGTGTTTAAGTGCCTTTCAGGTATTGCCATCTACTTGGGTATTCAGCTTTCCTTTGCACATTTTCCTTTTTCAAAGGCACCTTAGGCCCTCAGGATCCTCATTCCCATCAGTGCCAGTTGACCCCAGGCTCCTCAGAGACTGTCACCTGCTGTAGAGGTGGATCCTCAAACGCTGCTCGTGTCTGAGCTGCTCTAGTGCCCAAGAGCAGAAAGCCATAGAAAGCACATCCAAGCCCAGCCAGGAGGAGAGGGCATGGAAGGCAAGGGAAACAAACTGGATTTTAGTCCCTAAAGAGGGAACTGAGCCAGAGACAAACATCTGGACACATTTCTCTAATCCAACAGCTCTAAACTTTAAAAAAAGTCTCATCCATGTCTTATAGCTACTTCTAGCTAAATCCATGTTAAAATTCTGTTCCTTTCTTGGCACTTGTACCCTTCACACAGGAGTAGCTGATTATCACAGCCCCTCTTAGTTGTTGCTTATCCAATTGAAACATTTTGTTCTTCTAATCTTTCTTTCTAAGTTCCTCAAGCTCCTTAATAATTTTTGTTGTATGTGCCTGGTTCTGTTGTAAGACAGAGCTTGTTGGCACTTTGGTACTCTTGATAACAACACTTGTACGTTAATAGAGTCATGCCAAGAATGAATCTGCTCAAATTTACAGAAGCATTTTTAAGAGACCAAAAACCTGTAATCCCTCTTCAAATGACACTGGGAAGGCTGTACCCCAGTTCCTGCATTTGTTTCTGC